>NC_134788.1:6119817-6307317 GCF_046742065.1 Oratosquilla oratoria | reverse complement strand
TGTGTGTGTGTATATATATATGTTTATATATGTATATATATATAGGTATATATATGTATATGTATATATATGTATATATATGTGTATATATATGTATATATATGTATATATGTGTATATATATGTGTATATGTGTATATATATATGTATATATATGTGTATATATATATGTATATATATATATGTATATATATATATATATATATGTGTATATATGTATATATATATATATATATATATGTATATATATGTATATGTGTATATATATGTATATATACATTATAAATATTATATACACAAGTATATTATATATATATAATATATATATATACAGTATATATATGTGTGTATATTATATATATATATATATGTGTGTGTGTATATATATATATATATATATATATATGTATATACATTATATATATACATATATATATATGTATATATATATATATATGTGTGTGTGTGTGTGTGTATAGTGGGAGATTTTAATAACTTAACATATTTTATTCTGGTTAGACACTGACAATGTTATTCTCCGGCACGGAAAAAGTGTTCATCAAGATAAAAGTAGAATGACGGTGCCGCCCATCCTCTCGTCCTTCTCCCATCCTAACACTTTCTCTCTCCTCACCTACTCACCCTCATCTGTCACAAGTTTCATCCAGTCTGAGACATCAGTGACATCCTCACGGAAGAGTGTTACGCAGTGTTCTTGTATGATAGGTATTCTCTTCTCAAGAATGTTTCCTTTTATCTCTCCATCACCATCAAAGTGACTCTTCGGCTCGATATATTCCTCCAAGGGATAGTAACGCTCTTTGATGTCGACGAACTTTTAAACGCGTTATATCTCTCTCTCCTTCCATTTTATTTATTCTTCAACCCTCACTCTCTCCTCGGAAGGCCTATTGTGCAGCTCTTTCCCGAGGAAGTCGCCTTATATAATAAACCTGTGATGTCATTCGTCGTTCCGCCAAAGGGGTGGTTTGCACTTTCAACTTGATCTGTCTTCTCGGGCATGTATGTATTTACATAAATACAATAGGAGAGAATGCACGTAGATTGTAAAAATGTATACCTAGGGAAAACAGATTGGATGAAATATGTAAAGATTATTATTATTTTTCAAGTTTTCTATAAATAATTATCCAAAAATATACAAACACTAACCTAGAAGGATCTAATCGTCCAAGTGTAGGTACTTACTCAAAAACGAAGTAAACTTGAGACTATAAGTCGCTCTGGCCAAACAACGTTGCTGGCGTGACGACCTAAGGTAGGTTGACTGAATTTGAATTCGCGCGGGATTTTTGGAACAGCACTTGGTAAATTAATTTTCTCCTTCCCTTATTTAGGACAGTTAGGATCCCTCCCACAATGCACTTCGGATGAGCTCTTATAGTTCTAACGACATTTTGACGCTGTAGCTGTTCGAACAGCTTGTACCACGATAAAATTCGATTGAACGTAAAAAAATATTAGATCAGAGCGGTGATTGTGAAGTCGAGAAAGGGATCCGTTAGTAGAAAATTCTTGTTCATGTGAACAACTACTCGTCAACTTTGGTATAACTATGAAGTCATCCTGACCACGAAATTAAGTAAAGCAATGTTTGACCAAGGATCCAGGTGGAAATAAAAAGACACTGCACCAAAGTACACTATAAAGAGAAACGGTTTTGATGATGGAAGTTTGACTGATTCCAATAAGATTAGGCAAGATTAGGTTAGCCTTATGTTGGGTCACACTTGGTAATAAATATTGATAATGTATTGAGAATAAATTTAAGTATATTTGTATACCTACATCTTTTAATATTACCTTTCGTATGAAAATGAAAATACAAAACATTATTTGATTATTATTGTTGTTGTTATTATTTTATTCTATTAAGTTAAACAGGCAAACATTTATGGAGTAGATCAGGCAAACAGATCCTCTGGTACTGTAGCGTGCGCTACTCAGGCAGACTATATGGTCTGGTGATCGAAGGCGGTGAGTTCAAGAATTGGTGTCACAACTTGTGATCATCGTTCCTTAGAATCGCCCATAAAATGCGTTTATTGGCAATAGACGACTTTTATACACTACTATCTTTTCATTTTCTTACATACATTTCTTCTCTCTCACACACACCGATTACGCGCGAGTGGGTGGTCTTTCCTGATTTTTCTGCAATATAACTTTGCAGATGAAATTTAGTGTACATTATTTCAGTAGGATGTCCTGTGTTTAGTCTGTAGTTTGTTTTGCAAAGAAATTAAACTGCCCTCCATTTTTTTTATTTACCTGGTACATATAAAACTTTGTTGCTAAGTATAAGGTTATTTTTCATATGAATTTCTTGCATTATGAAATATATTTTCATAGATAAAATTATGTTAACATCGTATTGGCTACCCAAATTATCTCTTTCCCTTTTCATCCCTTTTTATCACTGCGATGCGATATAAAAATATGCCACATAAGCTGGTGATGTAGCCCTACAATAATTCATAGCAATACCCAATTACCTGTGTTGGAGTTGGCAACTAGTTTTTAACATTCTTTCCAGTAGTGCTGGGCAAATACCGCTAATTTCAATACCGGAATTACCGGTAAACAACAATGCCTTTATGACTTAAATCTAAACAAATTTCATCCTACTATGGTGTGTAGTCACAACTCAAGTTTTGTAACGTCGTCACTATAAAAATCCTGCGCTCCGAGTCGTTACTCCAACTCTTGTGGGCGGGGAGTAGGGACGGGGTGCGTGTAAGGTCACAGCATTACCTCCTCTCCCTCAGTGCATAGGCCTACGCACCAATCCCCCCTCCCCCTCTCACACTCCACTTCCGTCTCTATGTAAGTGCAATTTCATACAAAGAATATATTTTTCACATAGAAACACAATTTCATAAAAGAAAAATAATTACATGCATCATTTTTACACATTACACATAAAAATTCATTTCCAAAATCACCCATTTTTCATTTAGTCAGGACAAAGTTTTTTTGTACAATTGAGGTTTTAAAGGTTTTGTGTGAGATGAATTGACATATGTAGGTCATTTTCATAATGTTTTTTTTTTTTTACCAAGTTCCTCTTAAATTAGGCTCAGGAACACATAATCTCAACCCTTTGAATTTCTGTCAAAGTTTTTTTCAATTGTTCATAGTTGTCATTTTTTATATTGGAATTACGTTAATTTTGTATTAGCAGGACTCTACGATCCCTATATTTATATTATAGTACCTTTAAATGGACAAAAAACACACGCATATATTTTATTTTTATTTTTTATTCTGTGTATCCATTTGGATACATGCCCACCGGAATCGCCAGCGCGCGCCACCTCCACCAATCTAGGGTAAGGCTCGCAAATATTAGTTACTTAAGACTACGCGAATAATAATTACATGCGTATCACTAACAAAATATGATTTTTGAATAACACGTTACCTTGCGTCGTAGAGGCCACTTCAATGGGCACAGTATTAATCCACCAGAATCTTTGATCGTCTCTGCCCGCTTGTTCTTGTCTGCTTTCCGTGAGTCTGTTGTGGTATACTGTATTCCTTGCCCCAACCCATAGCTTATATATATATCCTTGTCAGTCATCACTCGTGCGAGTCTGATAAGTGTATTTGTGAACTTGTTTGTGATTAACTCCAATACAAGTACAGTACAAATAGATTGTAACATGCAGATGGTGTCTTTCATGAGCAACTGCGTACATTTTTGTAAATATGCATATATTAATAAACATTAAATATAAAGTTAAATATGAAGATCTGGTAAGTGTGGAAACAGTGTCTCTCCAATCTCCCCGTTCTGTGAGCTTTCATGTCCGTTCTACAAACTTTACAACGTGCCTTATTTCCATCCTCTTTCACTTCCGCTAACTATTTTTTAAACAGGGGATCCTTTAACCAGGCAGACTGAAAAGTTTTCGAGTAGTTTGACCACCTCTTTATTTCTAGATCACATAGGCTGACTAATCGAATACGTACATTTTGCACTGAACCTCTGCGGGCCGAGATGCGAACAAAACAATCTAGCACGTCTGTTAATTTTCATATTCGAATACGTAAATTTCGTACTGTGGGCCGAGAAGGGAGCAGGACGATCTAGCACGTTGAATACGTTCCTGTTTTCATCCTACGTAGGGCCGTCAGTACTGTCACTCAGTACCACCAAGCCGAAACGTGCTTACCGCTCTCTGAGTATTATGGGATAGCTTATCGGTTAACGGAGCCTAAACGGTAACAGATTTTTTGCTGGTAAGCTACCGTCAAGGTTGTTACCGATAAAACCCGTAACTACCGGTAGCTGCCCACCACTACCGTCACTCAGTACCACCAAGCCGAGACGTGCTTACCGCTCCACGAGTGTTTGGTATAGCTTATCGGTTAACGGAACCTTAACGGTAGCAGAATTATTGCCGGTAAGCTACCGTCAAGGCTGTTACCGATAAAACCGGTAACTTTACCGGTAGCTGCCCACCACTAGTTTCCAGGGAGTATACCAGAAAGTCGTAGTAAACTATCCACCACCCTGTTTCTTTTCATATATTAAGAAGACTGTCCTATTAATTGTGCTATCACCTAGATATCCATTGTTGGTAGATTGTGGTACTGATAAGAGATAACATATCCCAAATTACTAATTGATAGTCCCTGGTGCTTTTGACTGCAATGAAAACATGTCATCATGGAGGCAAGCACCTTTGATATATTATAGAATAGTCATTTAAATATTGTTATACCAATATATGTATTGCACTATGCAAATTGTAAATTTTGACAACAAAAGTTATATTTTTTCCTGTAGAACTAGAAGTTCATACATACATATACCAATGGTTTTTCCTCCTTTACAAGGGAGGTAGCCAAAACACAAAGGCATAAAATCCACTCCCATCCATTCCGTCCTCACATACTCCACTCCCATTCACCCCCCTCCCTCCCTCTTACCTTGGCTCATCCTGGGTAATTGGTCATCCCTGGATCTTGCCCAATGCCTTGGGTAAGAAGCAATATAGCAAGACATAGCATATCCATAGCAAGGCCGCTTCATTTAATTCGAGACTCCCCCTCTCCATCCCCTCATGCAGAAAAAGAGAAGACAGGGAGAAATCCCTTCGTGCTGCATCAAAATATTGTTCACACATCCTAGCTAACCCCCCATCCCCCCACCCTCCCTTCCATGTATCACAGCATCATCCATACACAACCATTCTTCACTCAACCCTATCTTCTGTTTCCTCCCTTCCTCAACAGACATTCCCCTCTTTCCCAACACCCCTTTTACCCCGTCCATCCATCTCATCCTTGGTCACCCCCTCATGTTCACTCCTTCCACCTCTGCCTTCCACACCTCTTTTACTAATCTTTCTTCACTCATTCTTTCCATGTGTCCAAACCATCCCAATGCTTTTTCATTAACCATATCTCCCAACTCCCTTTCCACCCCCACTCTCCTAACCTCCTTATTCTTCACTCTATCCAGCATAGTAACCCCAACCATACTTCTTAGGCATTTCATCTCAAACACATTTAAACTCCTCTCTTCCTCTCTTACATTCCATGTTTCTGCCCCATACAGTGCTGTTGGCACAATTACTCCTTCATACAATCTCCTCTTAGCATCCATTCCCAAATGTCTATTTATCATTACACTTTTTAATCCTCCAAGCCATTTACTTGCTTCTCTCAATCAACATTTTACCTCCATCTCCACACATCCCTTTCCTGCCACATTCACATCCAAGTATTTAAGAGTATCCACTTCCTCCAGTCTCCCTTAATATTCACTTCCAATTTGCTGCCACATTCTCCCTTTGTACATCTCATCACCTTACTTCTACCCACAATTATCTTTAACTTCCTTCTTTTGCACATGTTCCCAAACTCCATCACTAACTTCCTTAATCCCTACTCTGATCCTGCCACAAGTGCATTTCTCTCTCACATCACCCCATCCTTGTATGAATAGTGAAGACAACATAATGCATCCCTGGTGAAGTCCCACCTTTACTTCAAACCACTTGCTCTCTCCATTTCTAATTCTAACACAGGCTCTGCTACTCTCATAAAAACTCTTGACTGTTCTTAACAGCTTTCCTCCTATACCATATATTTGCAATACCTCCCACAGTGCCTTCCTGTCTACCCTGTCATAAGGCTTTTCCAAATCCATAAAGGCCCAAAAAACATCCTTACCTTTTCCTACAGCTTTCTCACATATCTGCCTTACCACAAAAATCTGATACATATAACCTCTACCTGTCCTAAGCCCACACTATTCCTCACCTATTATTCCCTCTGTTCCTCTCGTAATCTTCTCAATCAAAACCCTCCCATAAGCCTTTCCAACTACACTTAAAATGATCCCTCTGAAACTACTACACTCACACTTGTCCCCTTGTCTGTTTTAAAGTGGAATTATACAGGCATTCCTCCAGTCCTCCAGCACTCTACCTCTTCTAAACAAACATTAAACAACCTCACCAGCTATTGCACCATCACTGTATCTCCCTTATTTAGACACACTGCATGGCACCCATCTAACCCAGTTGCCTTACCTGCTCTCATCATTTTAATAGCTGCTTTCATCTCATCTCTCCTTATTTCCCCTTCATTTTCCTCATTCATCATTGTCATTTTTTAGCCCTTTCCACTGCAACTACCTTTCCCTCCCTATCCTCCTTCACATTTAACAACTCCCTAAAATACTCTACCCATATTCCTCTCATCTCCACCTCTTCCATTGTCATCTCTCCATCTGCACCTTTTACCTTTTCTTCTCTACTTGATTTGACTCTTCTTCCTCTCTTAAATTCCTTCCAAAATATCTTTTTATTACTTTCAAGAATTTTTGTCATACTCCTGCCCCTATTTCACAGCTGCTCTCTTCTTTGCCTCCTTTACCTTGTGCTTTACTTCTCTTATCTTTTCTTTGTACCTCTCAAATGATTCTCTCATCCTATTTTGCAACCAAACTGTGAATACTCACTTCTCTTCTACAGCCATTTTTGCTTCACATCCCACCACTCACTACCTCTCCTACTACTTCCATCCTCCTTGTTCCACACACCAACTTTGCACACCTTGTGACTCCCTCCTTGAACCATCTCCATTCCTCCTCCACTCCCAGCTCCAGTTTCAGAGGGATCAATCTCAAGTATGGTCAGTAAGATGTATGGATGTCTCAATTGAGAGTATCTACAGGGGAATAGAAGGCATATTTGGGGGAAAAGCAGTGTGGGTTAAGGGAGGAATAGGGTGTATAGAACAGGTGTTTGTAGTCTTGGGTTGTATTAGTGCGGGACTGTTTCCATGTCACTGGCTGAAAGTAGTAGGGTGAGTGAAAGAGTCTTTAGTTGTCAGCTCTCCATGTGTGAAAAAATGTAAGATAGTTGAAATTGGTAGAGAACTTGTGCCCAGTCCAGAGGCTGAATGTGAGTCCCCACAGAGATCTCCTGATGGAGGTAAGGGTGTTGATGGTTTTTGAAAATGGCTTCAGTGTCTGTCTTGCAGGACTACCATATGCAGGCCCATCAGATTGATCCCATTGACATGGCTATACCCTGGTTTTTATATTGATTAATATCAGAATGATTTCATTCAGTTGAAAGGGCATCACCAGTGTAGGATTTGTGAAGTGGCCATATCTATGGGGCATTGATAATCAGAAGAAATTTCAGGTATTTCATGATTTACCTTTTATTGTAAGAAGTAAAGGTTAATTGAAGTTAGGTGTAATCATCAATATGATCATAGAATTTTGAACAATAAAAATGTAGTTTTGTAATCAGTATGTTAAATATACCATGCTGTGGATGTGCTGTGTCTTGCTGCATTGTTTCTGACCCAGGCAGTGGGCAGGAGACTGGGATGACCCTTCATCCACAAGGAGCTAAGATGAGAGGGAAATGAGGATGGTGGATTGGAGTGCAATGTGTGGGACTGGGTGTGTGTGTGTGTCTTTGATTTGGTTACCTCCCTTATAAGGGGGAAGAAACCTTTGGTATATAGGTAGATAGGATTGGTATGGTTATTTACTATTTTTTTTTTTTTTTAATAATTTGCATTTGTAGGCTTATTCTGCTTGGTGACAAAGACTTACTGTTACAGTATCTTTGCTCCCTTAGGTATATTTCTCTTCATTTACCATCTCATTTCCTCATATCTTCTGTCATAAATTGTGCTATAACCATTATATATATATATGTATATATATATATATAATATATATATATATATATATATATATATATATATTTTTTTTTTTTCAAAATATTTGTTATTGTAGATTTTTCTCTTCATATTCCCTTTTTACAGCCAAATAATGATAATCTTTGCCTTACAGGTATGTGAATGTTGAATCCTTGTTGGAGCTCTGGGATTCTCTGCACATTGGAGAAGGTACCACATGTCTGCTGCAACACTTGGGCTTCTCTCAGAGGCCCCAGGACCGTGTGTGCCTTAGTGACTTGACATCAGCCTTGGAGGATGAATGTGGCCTTACAGAACAGGACCCAAATAGAAGGGCCACACCTCATAATGTTGCCCTCATCTCCTTTTCCAGTGAACTGAAGTTTGTAAGGTAAAAGACTTCCAATGGTTATAGTTTTAATGCTTGTGAAGTGGATATGTGCTTTGGCTCAACCAGCCCCATTATAAGGAGGAAAAAGCATTTGTTATATGTATAGGAGATGACATGTCCTACATGCTCATGGCCTCTTCACTGAAGAGGCATTGAAGAAGACAAGAAGATATAAACACAACACTACTTTATAGATTTTATGGCAGGGGTTCCCAAACTTTTCAGCTCGTCGACCCCCTAGTAAAGTTTAAGATTTTCTATAGACCCCCAAACTATTAATTCATGAATTATGTAAGTTTATTATTATTGGTGTTGTTATTGTTATTAATGCTAGTAATATTATTATTATAGTTGTTATTATCATTATATTTATTATTATTCAAAATAAATATTTATAATTTACCAATAGCTTTAAGAGTGATATTATATATTCTTTATTATATTACTATAAGTAATATTCAAGCCAATAATATTACACAAGCTTGTTATCTTGATGTTCATTCACAATGTGGTTATGTGTATGTGAGATTCTCCCTACATGCACAGAATGGGGAGGATTTTCGACTCAGAGTGAACTGACATGGTTTTTCTATAAGTTTAGATATTGGTTGGTTCATTATTCTCACTCTTTCAGTACGGGAAGAGAACAGGATCATTTCATGCTAACCATTTAATTTTAAAGACTGCCTTTCGACCCCATAGTAATTTACTGACCCCTTGGATGGTTTCATCGACTCCTGGGGGTCGATATCGACCCCCTAGCAATCTGCTGACCCCCTTTCAACCCCTTGGCTATTTGTCGACCCCTTGGATGGTCTCATCGACCCCTGGGGGTCGATATCAACCACTTTGGGAACCCCTGTTTTATGGTAAATCAATGCAACCCCATCACCACAAGGTGAAGCCCAGATTGGGCCCAGAAATTCACCCTATTCTTTTTATCACTTCTCTCCAATTATCTCTTCCTCTTTCATTCCTTTTTTCAATTGAGGAGTTCAGTACCCTGGAACTTGCCCTCCCCTCAACTCCTTATAGCCAGAGACAGAAACCAGCCGAGGCCCATACACATACCCAATTTGTGGAAAACCAATAAACTAATCATATACATGCAATATATGCCAATTTGTAAGATTCCTGTATAACACAACTAGGTAAATACACATGGTTAAATATCACATGCACTACACTCTCCAGCACAAAACAGTACACTAAGAATTAGAGTTGCCAGTCACACAACACACACACAAAAACACACAGCTCTTCTCCCGCAAAATACAACTAGGTAAATACACCAACAAAATACCATTCTCTTAACAGATAAACATACACTGTCACAAGCACACATACAAAGATCATCCAAATGGGAGCTACCAACTCTGGAACAAAGAAGAGAAAGAGGAGATCTACTGACTATTTATAGAATTATGAAAGGAATGGAAATCCTAGATAGAGATGATTTATTAAAGTGGGACAACTGAAAAACAAGAGGCATGAAAAGAAACTCAAAAAGGATAATTATAGAAGAGATCTGAAAAAGAATAGCCTCCCACACAGAGTGGTGGATACCTGGAATAAATTAGATAAGGTAACAGTTTGTGCAAACACTATCCAAGAATTTAAGAACAAACTTGGTGCGGAAAGATACAAAGACGGGTCACCACAAGCATAGCTCCCTTCCCGTATAATACAACTAGGTAAATACAACTAGGGAAATACACAGAGCTACTTCAGTGCCTCCATAAACACGTGTACATATGGCTTTAATCCAAGAAAAAAAAAATAACACTATAATCTACAATACCCATATTCACTGAGAACACAATGGTAGGGAATCAATCCATTGCCCCTTGTCTCTCTTACAGAAGAACCGTGGCTTCCAGGAAACTGGCAACAGCTTTTGGATGGGACCATAAGTTACTTAGGGAAAGGATATTGTATCGTTTCCTGGGAATTGCTGTTTTGGGTATTGTAGTATGAGATGTTCTGTGTATTCTGTGTGGTGGTTGCATTTGGGGCATTTTGAATCTGTGGCCCTGACTCTGTGTTGGTACTATATTAATGTTGGATGATGTCCTGAGCACAGGCATACTAATGTGGTTCTTCTCAGGTGTAGGAAGGTCTCCTCTATGGGGCTTGTATCTGGGGGTTGTTGTTGTTGGAGTATTGAGTTAGGCAGTCTTGAAGGGCTTGTTTAGTTATCTTGGCGTGTGTCTTTACCTAACTGTAGTATACAGGAAAGGAGCAATGCTCATTAGGTCCTGTTTCTTGTTCTCCAATTTTTTATTCTACCTAGCCTCACATTCATGTACGGTTCCAACTTATCACATTTAGACTTGAACTTGTGTATTGTTTCAGCCATATCACCCATATCTGCCAGGCTGGGGACCAGTTTGGTTGCTGCCCTTTGTATTCTCTCAATCATGCTTATATCCTTCACTCTGTGAAGGGACCATACTAAAATTTCTCCCCATCTCCTTTTCTGCATGGGAGGGATGTGCTGTGTCTTGCGACACTGCCTCTGACCCAGGGCAGTGGACAAGGTGCAGGGATGACCCATCATCCAGGAGGTGTCAAGATAAGAGGGAGGGTGGAGGGGAGTGGAGTGTATTTAGGGATGGAATGGGTGGGAGTGGTTTTTATGCCTTTTTCTTTTTGGCTACCTCCCTTGTAAGGGGGAAAAAGCCTTGGTATATATATGTATGCTTTGCCACCAGGAGTCTTCTCTGGCCTGTTTTCATTATCTTCTGTTTTTCTTCATTACTCACTACTTTCACTGTAATTAAACCATCTTGGGCATCCGCATGCATTCCCCTTCCCTTTTAACACAACCTAGGTATCCTGCTATTGTAGCACAGTTGAGATGTTTCACATTAAATGTGTTTCTCGGGAGCTACAATGTTTACATGTTAGTCTATTTTTGTTCTTCATGAGCAGTTTATGGGTTAAGTATCACCACAAAAGTCTGCATAAACTAGTCCAATGAAATAAAAACTCTGCAATAAAAGAAATACAAAAACAAAGTACAGTATATGGTTATATAATCGTTTCCTTAAGTTTCACTGTGGATAACCTGCAGCCTCACAGTGGCTGGCAATGGTCCTTGGAACCTCTCACAAATCTCTCTGGGAAGACACTTTAGACTGTTTTCTGTATTGTATCAGTGTGGGGCTTTCTACATCACTAGGGAGAGGAAAATAGTTGCTGATGGTCAGCTTTCCATGTGTAAAATAAGTGTAAGAAATACACCTCAAATTAAGAGATCTTGAGCCACTCCAGGGACTGTCATTCCAGTAGGGATACACATTTTGATGGAGATGAGGGTGTTGAGTTTTTGAAAATGGGCAGATTTGCCATCTTGCAGGATCACCACATGCAAATACCCATCATTGGTCTCTATACTGGCACATAACAAGCAACAAAACAAGCATGCTCGTAAATTAGCTGGTAGGATATAGTATCATTACTGTTATTGTTTCATTGTTCCCTACTCAACCCAAATGACAACTTCCATTTCAAGGTACATTCATTACATCATATTATGAAGGCTCTTTCCTCCACATAGATAGGTGGCCTCATCATAGCACATATCCATTTTGCACACATTGAAACAATGTAGGTATGTGCTCTTATATAGAGATGTAAGAGCCCAGTACTACAGAATACGAATACAGTTCCAGAGATTGATCACATTAAGAATATATACATAAAAATGGGTTAATTATGACTTGTGAAGTAAACAGGAAATAAATTTAACAGAACAAGTATGCCAAATTTTGGTAATGGGAATGGTGAAACACTCTATGGACAATTATAATATGAATGATGGAGAATGTATTACTAATCCTGGGCTATAATTATATCATCTAATGTGTTAAAGGTCTGTTGATATGAACAAGGTACTGTATGTATTTCAGAGGTATGCTCGAATCAACACGATGTGAGCGTGACAAGTTGCGTAGTGATCTGAATGAAGCTAACCAACGTCTTGGACTTCTGGCACAGGAACTGGATGAACACAATGCACACATGGAAGCAGATACACAGCTCAAGATACAGTAAGTGTTTTTAATGCAGTTTGGTAGATTTGGTTCATGCTAGGAACATCTTTTTACATCTTGTGTAAGAAATTTTCATTTGCTGAAGAAAATTGCCAGATGGTAGCCAGAACAGGTGTATGATTTGTCAATTGCAGAGATTGAGGATAAAGGAAGGAATGGAAATTGTATATTTATATGTATAAAAACCCAAACCTTAGGGCTCTGGCTGGAAAACTCCCAGACCATCTTATGCCTCTGGTTTTTTCAGGAATGTCCCCTTTGGGGTTACAGAGAGTTGGGTGCCTAGTTCTATTCTCAGCCCTTTTTTTGTCACTTTTTACAACTCAAGTGTGAACACTCAGTGGCAGTATTCCTCTCCCCTACCACATGCAAATAATGAGTGAAGAGAGATCAGTGAAAGGTGTGTGAAAGGCAGAGATGGAAGGAGTGAACATGAAGGGGTGACCAAGGATGATATGGATGGATGGGGTGAAAGGGGCATTGGGAAAGAAGGGAATGTCTGTTGAAGAAGGACGGGAGAAGACAGAAGATAGAGATGAGTGGAAAATGGTTGTTTATGGATGATGCTGTGATGCATGGAAGGGAGTGGGTGGGGGATGGGGGGGTGAGGGAGTATGTGTGAATGATATTTTGATGCAGCCCGAAGGGATTTATCCCCACCGTCTCTTTTTCTGCATGAAGGGACGGATAAGGTGGGTCATCAATTAAATGAAGCTGCCTTGCTGTGGATGTGCTGTATCTTGCTGCATAGCCTCTGACCCAGGACAGTTGGTGAAATGCAGGGATGACCCATCACCCAGGAGGAGTCAAGATAAGAGGGTGGGAGGTAGGTGGGTAAATGGGAGTGGAGTATGTGGGGATGGAATGGGTGGGAGTGGATTTTATGCCTTTGTTATTGGCTACCTCCCTTATAAGGGGGGAAAAGCCATTGGTATATGTATGTGTGTATATATATATATATATATATATATATATGCATATATATCATTATATATATATATATATATATATATAGTAAGTGTTAAAATCAACATCATTCTGACAGTTGTTAATCTTCTTGTGCATATTTTCAATTTTTCTAACAAGGATTCGGCCATTTAGGGGGTGGGCAAATACCAGTTCACCAAGATTATACATTTAATTTTCAATGTTTCATCTGCATAGAGACAGCATCAGTAAAAATCTGGAACATATAAATTACAATTGTACAAAAATGAAGAACTTGGATGGTTACATTGATAAAACTTGAATTTGCAAAAAAATTAAAAGTATAGAAATAAATATAAAAGATTACAATAAATAAAATAATTTACAAGTACAGATAATGGACTGCTGGGGGACAATACTTACAAAATTAAAGAAATGAGATATGAGAACATGTGCCTTTAGCTTGTATAGTTGGAGCCATGGCTGCAGAGCCTAACGGTCATAGGGGGAGGGGGTTGAGGGAGTGGAGGGGGGAGGGGTAGAGTGAGGGACAGAGGGGGGAGATGGAGGGAGTGGGTGAGAGGATGGAGGGAGAGTACAAATTTGACCTGTCTTGACAGTGTCAGTATGGGAGGGTAGGGCGGGGGGTGGCGGGGTCAGTTGGAGAGGAAGATGGAGTGAGTTGGTGAGAGGGAGGGAGAGGGCAATTTTGACCTGTCTTGACAGCGTTGGTATGAGAGGGGGGTGGAAGCGGAGGGTTCAATTGGAGGGGTTCACCATACAGGAGAGAGGATTATTATACAAATTAATGCTTGAAATCATATATGGACCTTTATAATGGGAATTTTCGTGATTCGCCTGTACTAAGAAGTCCAATGACATCTTTTCTCAAGTCCATAATTTCATTCTCCCACCTAATCCTATTTTTGATCATATCTCTCTCTATCTCTAATAATCGACTTAAGCTCTTGCTTTCATACTTACTAAATCCTGGGAAATCTTTGTCACTATTACACATGTTAGAGTAGCGTTTGTTTATATCACGGTTCAATAGACTGACGCCAGATGGCTCTGGTTCGTGACTGGTTTTCGAGTCGTTGTTTTCATTCATTTTCGCTAATTCCGTGTTAATACAATTGACTAGCACTGCAGAGATATCATTTCGGACACTCACTATCACTCCCCAACCCTACAGTACAAACCAGGTTTCCTTTTTCGTTGTAAATCCTCTTCTTCTTGGTCCTGCGACAACGACGACAACGGAGGTGTTTACGGCGTGAAGGCTCGGCGGTGTGTGTGAAATTATGTATGTATGTATGTATGTACTTGTTAGGGAGACCAGTCTGTAGTTGGTTGGATTTTCCTTGTTTCCTCCTTTATATATTGGTACAATATTTGCATTTTTCCAGTCTTGTGGTTCCTTTCCTTCTTTGAGCAAGCATTTGATTATATTGTATATTTTATCTGTTAACTCCTCTATGCATTCTTTCAGTATCCAATTTGCAATTCCATCCGGACCATGCAATTTCGTGACATCAAAGTTTTTTATTTGGTCGCTGACATCCTTCCGTGTTACAGTTACTTCCTTCAATGGTTTTTTTTTTTTTTTTTCTGTCTCACAGTTAGGTGAGTTCTCAATTGTGAATACCGATTTGAAATGATTGCTCATAATTTCTGCCATTTCTTGTTCTTCTGTATATTCATAACTTCCCTGGCATAGCTTTTCTATTTCTTGTTTGTTTTTAGTTTACTACTCACATATCTGTAAAATAGTTTAGGCTGTTCCTTGCATTTTTCTATTATTTCTTTTTCATAGTTTCTCTTTTCATCTCTGCGTATTTTTACATTATAGCTTCTTAGTTTGATGTATGTTTGCCATTTGCTTGTTTTTTTGTCTTTTTTTCCATTTTTCTAGGCTGTCTCTTTTAGCCTTAGCTTCACTACATTTTTTGTTGTACCAGTTCTTTATGTATACTCTTTCTTGCTTTTGTTGTGGTACATATTTGTTCACTCCCTCAATATAAATTTCTTTTAATATATTCCATTTCTCTTCCAGCCTTGTTTCTTACTTTAGGAATTTTTCCCAGTTTGCGTTACAAAAGAATTTTTTAAGTTTCTCAAAATTCGTTTTGTTGTACATTGGTCTTCCTATTCTATGTTTCTCATTTCTTCTTAGCTCTATTTGCTCTTTTAGTTCGAATTCTATTAGTACATGGTCACTCTTTCCTATTGGTGTTTTGTAATCTATTCTGTCCACAATTTCAGGTTCTGGCATAAGTATTAAATCCAGTCTTGATAGTTCCTCATTGTTTCTGTATCTGGTATTTTCCTTTATGTTGACTCAGATGTCTTCTCCACCCTTTACTGTCATTCCTTCCCAACATATTTCTTTTGAATTAAAATCACCCATAATTACTATATTTCCTCTTTCCTTTAGTATATCAGTCAGTTCATACTTTGTATCTTCCAACAGTTTGGAATGATCATTTTCTGTCCAGGACTGTGTTTTGGGGGGTACATACACTACTACAAACTTTCTACTTTTCATGCGGTTGCTTTCAACTTTTATCATAATTGATTCTACATTGTTTTTTCCCTCTGTTATCTTTGTCACATTTAAGTCTTTCCTAGTCAAAAATAATACACCCCTACCTTGTTTTTCCTATCTATTCTTTGTCCAACAGTTGTATAGACCTTGTCTCACACTATTTGGTGGTAGAGTACTTTTTGATTTAGTTTCTACTATTCCCATTATATGTGTGTGTATTTACCTACCTAGTTGTATTTTGCGGGAAGGGGAGCTACGCTCGTGGTGTCCCAACTTTGTATCTTGCAGTGTCTAGTTTGCTTTTAAACTCATGAATGGTTTTTGCGCACACTATTTCCTTGTCCAGTTTGTTCCAAGTGTCTACCACTATATGTGGAAAACTGTTTTTCTTCAGATCTCTTCTGTAGCTGTGTTTTTTTTTATTTTCTTTCCATGTCCTCTTGTGCTTCTCCTGTCCCAGTTTAACAACTCCTCTCTATCAAGTATTTCTGTGCCTTTCATGATTCTGTAGATGGTCAGTAGGTCACCTCTCTTCTTTGCTCCAGAGTCAGTAAATCTAGTTTAGCCAATCTCTCCTCATATGACAAGTTTGTGAGTGCAAGTGCCATTTTTGTTACCGTTCTCTGGATTGTTTCTATTTTCTTTATATTCTTTTTGGTACTGGGTGACCACAGTGTTGCTGCATATAGTCTAGGCCTTATCAGTGTGACCAATATTTTTTTAACCATTTCTTCGTCCAAATATGTAAATGCCACTTTTATTGATCTTAGCAAGTTGTAGGATTCTCCAACAATTTTGTTTAACTGTTTGTCATAGGACAAGTCATTTGAGATAATTACACCCAAATCTTTCTTGGATCTCTCCTTTACCTCCTTGGTTCCAATTTTATGTTGTCCTGATATTCTGTTTTTGCTTTTTCCAAACTCCATTATGCCACATTTCTTGATATTGAAGTCCACCTCCCATTTCTGACTCCAGTTCCATACTTTATTCTGGTCTTCCTGCAGTGATTTGCAATCCTCTTCAGTTTTTACTTTCATTAACAGTGTGGCATTGTCGGCAAAGAAGCTCATGTAACATTTCACATCCTCATCCATGTCATTCACATAAATAGCAAACATTATTGGAGCTAGTACAGATCCTTGCAGTACTCCAATGATCACCTCTTTCCAATCTGAATATTTTTCTCTGAGCACTACTCTCATCTTTCTACCAATCAGGAAGTCCTCCATCCATTTTAGTAGGTTCCCTTGTATCCCTCCTATATGTTCGAGTTTCTTTAATAATTTTTTGTGTGGTACTTTGTCAAAAGGTTTTTGTAAGTCCAGGAAGGCACAGTCAGCCCATCCATTCCTTTCTTGCACTATGTCTATTAATCTTGAGTAGAAACATATTAAGTTTGTGGTACATGATCTTCCTTGTCTGAACCCAAATTGTCTTGGGTTTATTATATTGTTGTCTTCCAGGTGTTTTACCCATCTATTCTTGATGATTTTCTCACAAATTTTGGCTATAGTGCTTGTTAGTGTGTGTGTGTTTGTGTGTATTTACTTAGTTGTATCTTACAGGAAGGGGAGCTATGCTCACGGTGTCCCACCTTTGTATCTTGCAGTGTCTAGTTTGCTCTTAAATTCATGTATGGTTTTTGCACACTATTATTTTGTCCAGTTTGTTCCAAGTGTCCACCACTCTGTGTAGAAAACTTTTTTTCTTCAGATCTTTTCTATAACTATCCTTTTTGAGTTCCCTTCCCTGTCCTCTTATGTTTCTCTTGTCCCAATTTAGTAAGTATTGTCTGTCAAGTATTTCCGTGTCTTTCATAATTCTATAGATGGTCAGTAGATTGCTTCTTTCTCTTCTTTGTGTCAAAGTCTGTAATTTCAATTTAGTCTCTCTTAACCCATTCAACTCCGATGACAAGATGTCTTGTCATTTGGTCAAATAAAAAAAAAAATCATAAAACACCAAAATGTTTGATCAAACACCAGAAAAATATGACGTCAGTCCTCGCTTCGCTGCGAGCGAAGCGAGGATTGACGTCATATTTTTCTGGTGTTTGATCAAACATTTTGGTGTTTTATGATTTTTTTTTTTATTTGACCAAATGACAAGACATCTTGTCATCGGAGTTGAATGGGTTAATATGACAAATTTGAAAGTGCTGGGGCCATTTTTGTGGTTGCTCTCTGGATTCTTTCAATTTTTTTTTTTTTTTTTTTATCATGTTGATACTGGGTGACCATAATGTTGCAGCATACTCCAGTCTAGGCTTTATTAGTGTAACTAATATTTTTTTAATCATTTCTTCATCCAAATATGTAAACCTCACTTTTATTGACCATAGTAAGTTATTGGATTCTCTGACAATTTTGTTTATTTGTTTAAGAGAGGACATGTCATTCGAGATAATAACTCCCAGGTCTTTTTCAGATCCCACTTTCTTTACTTCTTTGGTTCCAATTGTATATTGTCCTGATATTATTTATTTACTTTTTTCCGAACTCCATTATGCTACATTTCTTAATGTTAAAGTCCACTTCCCAATTTTGACTCCCATTTCCAAACCCTGTTCAGGTCTCACTGTAGTGATTCGCAGTCCGTTTCGGTTTTCACTTTCCTCAACAATTTAGCATCACCAAGTAAATGAAGGTGTGGGGGCCCTGCAGTGAATATTCTATGTCTTGCTGCATTGCTTCTGACCTGGGTAGTGGGCAGGGGACAGGGATGACCCTTCATCCACAAGGAACTAAGATAAAAGGGAAACAAATGTGTGATAGATTGGAGTGGGATGGGTGGGGGTACATACCCTCAGTGGTGGATCCAGAAAATAATTTTGTGAGGAGGGGGGCTGGACTATGTATGTGTGAGTGGAAAGCAAGCGATAGCGAGCCAAATCAGCTGGGGGCTTTGAAATGTGAACAATTTTAGAAGCATTTTTGAAGCTATTTGCAAAGGTATATTGAGGAAATGGTCAATAAATTAGATTGCAATGGTAAAAAACTTTATACACATGCACATACATGGTTCTTCCTGAAAAGTAGAATATAAGTTTAGCAAAAAAATAAAATCACTCCTTCATAAAACCTCCTCTTAGCATCCATTCCCAGATGTCTATTTCTCATTACACTTTTTAATCCACCAAGGCATTTACTCGCTTCTCTCAATCTACATTCTACTTCCACCCCCACTCCTCCCATTCCTGTCACATTCGCACCCAAGTATCTGAAACTATCCACTTCTTCCAGTTTCTCACCCTTAATGCTCACTTCCATCCTACTGTCACTCTCTCCCCTTGTACATCTCATCACCTTACTTTTGCCCACATTTATCTTCAGCTTCCTTCTTTCACACACCTTCTCAAACTCTCCTCTGATCCTGCTACAAGTGCAGTGTTGTCAGCAAACAACAGCTGGTTCACTTCCCACTTTTCTCCATTTTCTTTATTCATCTCCAACCCCTGACATAACACACCCCTGACGAAGTCCCACCTTTACCTCAAACCATTCACTTTCTCCATTTCTAATCCTAGCACAAGCTCAACTACTCTCATAAAAACTCTTGACTGCTCTTAACAGCTTTCCTCCTATCCCATATATCTGCAGTACCTCCCACAGTGCCTTCCTGTTTACCCTGTCATAAGCCTTTTCCAGATCCATAAAAGCCCAAAAAACATCCTTACCTTTTCCTGTAGCTTTCTCACATATCTGTCTTACCACAAAAATCTGATCTACATATCCCCTACCTGTCCTAAAACCACACTGTTCCTCACCAATTATTTCCTCTGTTCCTCTCCTAATCCTCTCAATCAAGACCCTCCCATAAGCCTTCCTAACTACACTCAACAAGCTGATCCCTCTGAAACTACTACACTCACACTTGTCCCCCTTTCCTTTGTAAAGCAGAACTATACATGCACTCCTCCAGTCCTCTGGCACTCTACCCTCTCTTGAACAAACATTAAATAATCTTACCACCCAGTCCACCATAACTGTACCTCCTTTCTTCAGACATTCTAAATGGCATCCATCCAACCCAGGTGCCTTACCTGCTCTCATCATCTTAACAGCTGCTTTCACTTCATCCTTCCCTATTTCTCCTTCATTTTCCTCATTCCTCATTCTCATTTTCTTAGTGCTTCCCACTGCAACTACCTTTCCCCCCTATCCTCCTTCACAATTAGCAACTCCCTAAAATACTCTGCCCACCTTCCTCTCACTGCCTTCTCTTCCATTATCATCTCTCCATTTGCACCTTTTACCTTTTCTTCTCTACTTGATTCGCCTCCTCTTCTTCTTTTAATTTCCTTCTAAAACATCTTTTTATTACTTTCAAAATTTTCTGTCATACTCTTTCCCCATTTCACATTTGCTCTCCTCTTTGCTTCCTTTATCTTATGCTTAACTTCCTTTCTCTTTACTTTGTACTTCTCATACGATTCCCTCGTCCTAATTTGTAGCCAATCTATGAATGCCTGCTTCTTCTCTTCTACACCCTTCTTTGCTTCATCATCCCACCACTCACTACCCTTCCTTCTATTTCCTCCCGCCCTTCTTGTTCCACACACCATCTTTGCACACCATATGACTCCCTCCTTGAACCATCCCCATTCCTCCTCCACTCCTAGTTCTACTCTACCCTTTATTCTCTCCCACTCCATCTCTCAACCTCTTCTTGTACTCATTCTCCTTTTTTCCTCATTTAAGCATTTCACTCTAAGTACCTCCCTACCTTCTGCCCTTTTCCTCTTTCTCCACCTATTCTCCACTCTCAATTTACCTTCCACCAGGAAATGATCTGATATTCCCCCACTCTCTCCCCTTAGAACATGTACATCCTTAACTCTTCCTACCATACTCCTGGTCACCACTATATAGTCCATTAACGCTCTATCTGCCACCCTTCCATCCACCACCCTCTTCCATGTGTACTTATGCTTGACTTTCTTCTTAAACACTGTACTTGCTATCATGAACTCTCAAGACACATCTCCATCAATTCTCCACTACAATTTTTACTGGGAACTCCATACTTCCCAATCACTCCATCAATTGGTTCATTTCCTACCCTAGCATTTAGGTCTCCCAATACAATTACATTGACATTTCTTCCTAATCCCTCTATGCACTCATTTATATCTACCCAAAAAGCCTCCATACGCACTTACAAAAACCCACATCTCCTTTCCCAGTTTCACCTTCATCCACATCAACCTTGATGACACCTCCTTCCAATCAACTACTCGCTTACTTATCTCTTCACTTATAAGTATAGCCACCCCTTCTCTCCCTCGTCCCCTCTTCACTCCTGAGTACCTCCCAACTACACCCCCAAACTCACAGTTGCCCTTTACTTTCCTTTTAGTTTCACTCAAAGCCAGTACATCCATCTTTCTTCTCACAAACATACTGCCTATCTCTTCCCTTTTACTCTCATCTGTACCACATCCATACACATTAAAAGACCCAAACCCTAGGGTACTGGTTGGAAAGTTCCCAGACCCTCTTATGCCTTTACTTTCTTTTTTAGGAATGTCCCTTTTTGGGGCCACAGTTAGTAGGACTCCTAATCCCATCCCCTGTCCCTTTTTTTTTTTTTTGTTGCCTTTTATGACTCGAGTGGAAATACTTGGTGGCAGTATTCTTTTGTCCCCACCACAGGGGGAGGGTTGGTTTTAAAAAAATTGAGGAAATAGTTCTCGAACTGGGATGTTAAAGGCAAAAACTTGAGGGGGCTTCAGCCCCTTCAGACCCCCCCCCTGATCCGGCAGTGCATGCCCTTGTTGGCTACCTCCCTTATAAGAGGGAAGAAGCCTTTAATATATAGATAGCAATTATAAAATAGTGGCCAAGAATACATAGGCAATCTAGAATAAAATATACATCAAATACTGTAAATATCTTAACTTCTTAGAAGGAGGGGAGGTGGCCAAACTAGAATAATGACTTAAAGATAATAGAATGAAGGACTTCCCCTGAAATCATTAGCAACATTGTCACTACGGACAACCATGAAGCAAAGAAACTTCTAAAGTAAAACTAAACTCTACCACTGGAAAAGACCCTAAAAATTCTAGGCCTCACTTTTAATATTAATATGACCTTGAGCCTGCTTAAAAACATTAGAATGAAAACCAATAAGAAAATATAGTTACTAAGATAGATTGCAAGCACAGGTTTTGAACAACAGAAGGAAACTATAATTACTGTTTAGAAACAGTTCTTAACAACCACATGACTGTGCTTCTACAGCATGGTCCCTAACAATCACCAAAACATGCTGAGATCCTACACATGATACAATATAAGGCATTGAGGATGATAAAAGGCTGCACCAAAATCACTCCAATAAAATGCATACATAAAAAATTCTTCCCACCACCTAATAACACATGAAATTGATAGGTATAGAGTTTAGTGCAAGAGCCTTCAAACCTACTTGCCCATCTAATTATATAGTACAAACACAGCCAATGGAATGTATTATAAAAAATGCACCAGCAACATACTACTCAAACATGTACAACAACATGCCATCTGTACAATCTTCTACTTCCACGCAAAAACACATGACAATCAAATCACAAAATGAGCTCTTCAATGAAGGCTGACCATCACACTCCCTTCAGATGTTATCATAGAAAATCCCTCTCAAAAGGATAAAAAATCACATCAAACCAGTGGTTCTCAACCCCTGGGTCACAACCCAGAGTTGGGCTATCAAGACATTTGAATGTGTTGCCAAGGATGTATAGACTTATTATTTTCCCAATATGTCTATTAAAAGACATTATTATAAGTAATAATACTGTAATAGAATACCTAAATAATTAACATCTAAGCATAACATTAAAGAGACATAGAGAGTTTGATAAAGGTTTTTAGAAGTATAATTATTATTTTTTTATAATTATTATTATTTTATTTATTTTATTTATTTATTTCATTTTTGTTTATTTATTCATTTATTTTATTTTATCTTATTTATTCATTTATTATTATTTTTTTTTTAGGGTATGGGTCACCATGGTTGATCTGAACAGGATTTTGGTTTGTTGCCCCCCAAAAAAAATTTAGAACCACTGCACTGAACCCATGCTGTTCCTATCCTCATCCTCTTAATGAAACACCCTCTCACATGTTTTCCTACCTGTGCTTTAACAAACTGATCTCTCTAAAACTACAACATTCACATCTGTCCCTTTTTCCAATGTAAAGCATAATTAGATATCCTCTCCTCCAGTCCTGTGGCACACTCCCCTTCAGAATGCACACATTAAACAGCCTCACCAGCCAATGCACTATAACCATTCTTCCTTTTGCCAGCCACTCCACACACATGACACCCATCTAACCCAGGTTCCTTATCAGCCCTCATAATTTTTGAATGCTCTTTGTACCTAATCTTTCCCAATATTTGTGTCATTTCTTCTCCCATAACAGTAATAAACTGCTCCAACTGCCTCCATCAATCCCTTCTCAACCTCCTCCACATTCAACATCCCTCTGAAATAATGTACCCATCTTCCCCTTACTGCCTTCACTTTCATTAACATCTGTCCATGTGCATGCTTTACTATTTCCTCACTACCTGACTCATCTCCCTCACTCCCTTAACTTCTTTCCAAAACATCTTTTTATGGTTTTCAAAATTTTCAGTCAAATTCATTTTACATCTGCTCTTCTCTTTGCATCCCACACCTTATATTTTGCTTCTCTCTTTTTCTTGTGCCTTTCATATGCTTCCCTAGCTCTACCTTGCAGTCAGTCTATGCTCACTTTTTCTCTTCTACCACTGCCTTCACTTCTTCACCCCACTATTCACTACCCTTTCTTCTATTCCTTCCTATCCTCTTCATCCCATACACCATCTTTGCACACTTTCTCTTTTCACCCATAAAACATATTCATTCTTTTTCTACAACTACCTCCCTTCTATCCCACGCTACTTTCCTCAATCATGAATCTGACATGTGATTGAAGACCATTGTGGATATCAGCTTCTGGTGCTCCTTCCCTTTTCCTTCTCATTCAATTTGCTCTCACAACCTCTCTACCTACTACCTTTTCCTCCTCCACTTACCTTCCACTCCCACTTTTTCTTCCACCAAAAATTATCTGACACTCCCCCACTCTGTCCAGAACTCTTCCTATTCTTCCTTTGAATACCATTACATAGTCCATCAATGCTCTATCAACCACCCTTGCATCACCCTTTACCATGTATACATCTGCTTGGCTTCCTTCTTAAACACTGTTTGCCACCATCAACTCCCTTTCTAAACGTATCTCCAAAATCATCTCTCCACAAAGATTCTTACCTAGCACCCCAAACTTCCCTACTACTTCGTATGTTGGCTCATCCCCCTACTCTAGCAATGAGATCCCCTAACACCACTACATATAAAAATCCATTTTCATGATGAAAGTAGATATTTATGTCAGAATGATTGTTGACCATGAGTTGGATTTGTTCAAGATTTTAATTTTTTCATGGTATGTATTTAACCCATTTCATACTTATTGACACTTGTTTCTATATTTTGACTGTTAGGATGTTTTGTTTGACCCCGTGGCATCCCATCAGTGATGACTGGCTGTAGCTTGTCTTAATTAACCCTCTTGATTCTGAGTAACACTTGTTTTTCTATCCTTGTTGTTGCCAGACTGTAGTATTCATCTTTGTGGCACTTCTTTGCGAGTGAACAGGTTAAGCCCAAGATTTTTCCTCTACTAGATAACTTATTCTGGCTACCATAAGGATGTTTTATTCATCACATTGTCATTCCACTATTAGCAATTAGGTTAAACATGAAAATAAGAGTACACGAATGTATTTGTCAACAGGGAGCTTGAACGGCAACACAAAGAACAGATTCGCTTGCTGCAAGAAGCAGTTGGGCAAGAGCGGGACTCGGTGAGAGAACAGGTGGCAATCCTGACCCGGGACTTGCAGAAGCACAATGCACAACTGCAGGAGGAAGATACCAAACTCAGGAACCAGGTGGCTTTATTGCAAAAAGTAAGTGATGAATTTAGTTGTAGGATTTTGATGTAATACTTGAAGGTTGTGTTTATAATGATGGTACTGTTGCCGTGAGTATATCTCTACTCCCCATTCCTCCATTTCCTGCTACATATGACCCAAAATATTTAAAACTATCCACCTCTTTTAGGTAGATAGGGGTAAACTGTATATTGGTGGATGAATGAAATGTCAGACACTTCAAAAAATATTCTTTAAATCAAAATATTTACAACACAGAAAAATGTGAGCTCTAGCTCACAGCTGAGATGATACTGATGTCACACACGGCGTCAGTATGCATAATTGGTGGGAATTAACATTAGTGCAAACCTGCTAAGTGGCTTTATATATATATATATATATATATATATATATAATTATATAAATAAATATACACACTACAGGCTCCCATAATACAGCTCGACCACTACCTTCACCAAGGAAACATTTGTGGCAGGGAGCAGACAAACACAAGAAATACAGATGCAATGAAACATGTTACAAGAAGATACTGACCAGTATAATTAAGAAAGTGCTGGATGTCAGGGAAATGATGCAGTTACAATAAGACATACAACAATATGTAAGACAATGGGAAAATACAATAAACACACAATTGACTGACAATTATAGAAGACCTCTTGAATATATCCAAAGATTACATCCCTCTCAGTTATGCCTAGCACAACTAAGGCTGCAAACACAGTACAAGAATTTTTGAACAATCTTGATCTTGCGAGATACAAAAACGGGTCACCATGAGCATAGCTTCCCTTCCCGTATAATATAGCTAGGTAAATACAACTAGATAAATACATATTTATTTACACAATATATATACAGAATAGAAATCAGTTACACTGACAAAATTTTGCACCATCAAGGCATTTTACCTTTTGAACTTAGATGATATAAGGGGTAACACATTGGGAACATTGAGCTGTGAGGGAGGCTAGGTAAATGTAGGTATGGGCACCTGAGTCTTCTTAAGCCTATCAGAGTGCAGAACCTCACTAAGTCCCTTAGATTTACCTAGTCGTATCTTATGGGAAGGGGAGCTATGCTCATGGTGTCCTGTCTTTGTATCTTGCAGTGTCTAGTTTGCTCTTAAATTCATGTATGGTTTTTACACACACTGTTGTTTTGTGCAGTTTGTTCCAGATGTCTACCACTCTGTATGGAAAACTTTTTTTTTCAGGTCTCTTCCATAAATATCCTTTTTGAGTTTCTTTTCATGTCCCCTTGTATTTCTCTTATCCCAATTTAGCAAGTCCTCTCTATCAAGAAGTTCCATGCCTTTCATGATTCTGTAGATGATCAACAGGTCGCCTCTTTCTCTTCTTTGCCCCAGAGTTGGTCATTTCAATTTAGCCAGTCTCTCCTCATATGACAGGTTTGAAAGTACTGGGTCCATTTTCATGGTTGCTCTCTGGATTCTTTAAATTTTCTTTATATTCTTTTTGGTACTGGGTGACCATAATGTCGCAGCATACTCCAGTGTAGGACTTATTAGTGTGACTAATATTTTTTAACTATTTCTTCATCTAAATAGGTAAAAACCACCTTTATTGATCTTAACAAGTTGTAGGATTCTCCAACAATTTTGTTTATTTGTTTATCAGAGGACATATTGTTTGAGATAATTACTCCCAGGTCTTTTACAGATCCCACTTTCTTCACTTCCTTTGTTCCAATTTTATATTGTCCTGATATTCTTTTATTATTTTTTCCAAACTCCATTATGCTACATTTCTTAATGTTGAAGTCTACATCCCACCAGTGGTGATTCTAGGACTATGAAAGTGGGAGGGCCAGCTGAAAAACTTGGGGGGTCATGGCCCTCCCACGGCCCCCTTTAGAATCGCCACTGCGTGTGACGCTGTGACACGGTCGGTACCGCAGTAGTATTTACCAAGGTATATATATATATATATATAATTTAAAAATAGGATATGCAAAAAAACTGGAGGGGGGGGGGGCCAACCTGGGGCCAGCTGAAAAACTGGGGGGGATGGCCCTCCCAGCAAACCCCCCCCTAGAATTGCCACTGCTTCCCACTTCTGACTCCATTTCCAAACCTTGTTCACTAAGTATTTCAGCAGCTTTGACCCATCGTTTTTCGCTCATATTTCTGAAATAACCATTCACATCAGTATGATATATTAGCACAGCCTAATTCACACCCTGCCCTAATTTTTTACGTTATAGTGCATTCACAAGTGTATTTCATTATGGCGTTTACTCTTGATATTAAGTGTGTAGTAGCCGACACCCGTGAAGTAAATCGAACATGTGAAGTCGTGACGTCGTCACAAACTACCTCGTGTATCCCAACTTCACTTGTTCGATTTACTTCACGGGTGTCAGCTACGACACACTTAATATCAAGAGTAAACACCGTAATTAAATACACTTGTGAATACACTATAACATAAAAAATTAGGGCAGGGTGTGAATTAGGCTGTGCTAATATACCATGCTGATGTGAATGATTATTTCGGAAATATGAGCGAAAAACGATGGGTCAAAGCCACAGAAATACTTAGGTGGTGTCTCAAGTGATTCAAAATCCATTTCAGTTTTCACTTTCCTCAGTAATTAGCATTGTTTTCAAAGAAGCTTCATCCATGTCATTCACATAAATAGCAAATATTATGGGAGCCAATACTGGTTCCTGTGGAACTCCACTAATCACCTCCTCCCAGACTAAACTCTTTTCTCTGAGCACTATCATTTTTTTGCAATGCAGGAAATCCTCCATCCTGTTTAGTAGGTTACCTTGTATCCCTCCTATGTTTTCCTTCTTTTTTTTTTTTTTTTTTTTTTCTTTTTTAGGCTTTTTTTAAGTTTAGGAAAGCACAATCAGCCCATCTATCCCTTTCTTGTATTATATCTATTAATCTTGAGTTGAAACAGATTAAATTTGTAGCACAAGATCTTCCCTGTCTGACTCCAAATTGTCTCAGGTTCATTATATTGTTTTCTTCCAGTTGTTTTATCCATCGATTCCTGATAGTTTTTTTAACAGCGCTTGTAAGGTAGACTGGTCTGTAATTTGTTGTATCTTCTTTGTTTCCTCCTTTTTATATTGGTACAATGTTGGCATTTTTCCAGTCTTGATATTTTTCCTTCTTTGTGGAAGGCAGAGGTAGATGGAGTGAACTTAATGGGAAGATCAAGAATGGGGTGGATGGATGGGGTAAAAGGGACTTTGGGTAAAAGAGTGTATGTTGAGTAGGGAAGGAAGAAGGGAAGAAATAAGTGTGAGTGGAGAATGCTTGTGAGTGGACAATTAATTGACATGGCCTGAAGGGATATCTCATCTTCTCCATTGATGTACGAGGTGGGTGTGCTGTGTCTTATTGCATTGTTTCTTGCCTAGACAGTGGTCAGAGGGTAGGGATGGCCCTTTATTCATGAGGAGCTAAGATGAGGGGAAAGCAGATTGATGTTGGATTGGTGGGGGGGAGGGGTTGCATGCCTTGGCTGGCTACCTTCTTTATGAGGGGGAAGAAGCCTTTTGGTATGTATCTAGAATAGACAGTCATAATAATGTTCTATATTTGATAATTTTGTACTTATAGTATTGTCAAAAAGACACTTGTAGACAAAGAGATATTAGAATTAATAGAATTGTATGAAAATAGAATAAAATAAGAAATTACGATAAGCAGTCACACAAACCGCTGACTTTTTCATATGCTGTATGTTCTCTCATAGTATTGGTAATGTTGCTATTATGCACATATCCATAACGAAAAATGTATTGTGAATGAAGGAAAATTAATTATATTGTGCAAAAAATAAGGTAAGAAATAAAATAGAGTAAACATTTGTGATTAACAGCATACTACTTGGGAACAGCTGACTGACTTTGGGTATGATGAGGTGTACCCACTGGGCTTGATCTTTTGGAGGTATTCAGGACTGTTGCTGGCCACTGTGAAGCTACAGGTTTTCAGTCACTGAAACTCAAGGCAGCAGTCATTGTCTTTATTTTGTAATGCAAAGTTAGTGTTAGTGACAATTTGGAGTATGTCGAGCTCCTTGTTTGCTTTCAGTATAATGTTTTGTACAGTACTACCTCTCATTAACGGACATTAATTAGCTGTGTTTGCGGTGTTTTTGCTGTGTTTTTGGTGACTAGACAAGGGAGAGAACATTCTGACTCCTTTTATTTTCATCACACACATCCCTTTCACCGTTTCCCGTTTTAACCTAGTGATAATTGCACCTCACCACTCTCCCTGGAGTACTGCCAGTTCATCATCACTGCACCCCTTTCCTGAAACAAGTCATTGCCTTAGTCTATTCATACTTCTCTAACTCTATCACACATTATGTGTTTTCTTGTTAAATATTCTGATCCACCCACCTTTTCCTTGGTCTTCCCCTTGATCTCTCAGTTAACACCACAAGTGTATCCATATTCTAAGGCAGAGGTCACCAAACTTATGTCAAAAATTTAAACTTAGAACCCACTGTCGGTGGAAAAAGATAAAAAGTGAGATGATTGTTCCTGTATATTTCGACCACTCTCTGTGGTCCTCTGAAGAGGACCACAGAGGGTGGTCTCTTGGAGTCATAGTTCCCATGTGAAAGGCCAAAGGCAGCAGATTTCATAGATTTTATTTTGGCATGCAGACTATATTCTTTGCTACTATAGAATATATGAAATTGGGAAAATACGGCTTTGTGTATGATACCAATGATTTTTTAACCAAGTTGTTTATTTTTATTTTTTCTTTTGTCATCAGGATATCAAGCGATTGGAAGGAGAGAACCTTGATCTTTGCAGTCGTGTTGGTGAAGGCGACAGGGCACTATTAATGCTCGAAAAGCAGGGAGCTGAGCTCTACCACCTCAAGCATAAGGTATGGATATGCCGAGAGTAGTAACTTTCATATACTATATTTAGAAATAAATAAATTATAGTAATATTCAGATGAAGAATTAAGATGATTTTCTTAATTTGATCATGAATAGTTGTTGTTCTGTCCTTGTTCTCATTGACCTTTAACACTAGAGCAACAGAGGAAACCATTTAATCCCATGGGATCCTTCCAATGAAATGCAATATTAAAACATGCCAACAAAAGACTTTTTGGTCCATAATGAGGTCACATAGAATAAATAAAAATGCTTAGGTGTTTATCCAAATGAAATTTGAAACTTTGAATTTTATTGCCCTACCTGGAAACTTGTTCCTGTCTTTGAAGATGCAGCTGGCATAATTGTGGGACCAGTGACAAGATATCTGCTTCTGGTGGTCCTTAACCCATTAAACTCCGATGACAGGATTCTTGTCATTTGGTCAAATAAAACAAAAAATCATAAAACACCAAAATGTTTGATCAAACACCAGAAAAATATGACGTCAGTCCTCGCTTCGCGAAGCGAGGACTGACGTCATATTTTTCTGGTGTTTGATCAAACATTTTGGTGTTTTATGATTTTTTGTTTTATTTGACCAAATAACAAGAATCCTGTCATCGGAGTTTAATGGGTTAAAAATGGACATTGGAGCTGCCCAATGTAAAAATTCATCAATCCCCTCACCTCCATTTGGAGGTGCTACCCTCACGGGCTGACACTCAGTCTCCGGGGTGGGCCCAGATGATCGATGCCAGGCAAAACTGAGAATTATGGAAGATTGTGAAAGAGAAGTGTGAAAGATTGTGAAAGAGAAGTGTGAAGTAAGAGTGGAAAAGGAATGGATGTATTTGAAGGAGGAAGTAATAAAGTTGACAAAAAATGGTGTTCAGGATGAGTATATTTGAGAACAGAAAGCAGTGTATTTCAGCCTCTGAGAAAGCAAATAAGATTCTAGGACTGGTTGCGTAATCTTTTGACTTCAAAAGTCCATCTCTCATCTACAAGCGATATAAATCACTAGTTCATCCACATTTGGAATATGCTGTTTCCGTATGGTCATTGAATCTCATTAAAGATATTGATAGACTGGAAAAAGTACAATGGCAAGCCACAAAACTGATTCCAAATATCAAAAATAAATCATACAAAAATTGACTAAAACATATGAATCTATTTTGCCTAAAAAAGCATAGACTCAGAGGTGACTTGATACAGGTCTTCAAGATTCTAAAGAGAATAGACAACATCAAAAGTGACAAAATTTTCACACTGAATGAGAATCCTACAAGAAATAATGGTCTCAAACTGTCAGGAAATAGATTTAATTTGGAAGTGGGTAGAAACAACTTTGCCAACTGTGTAGTTAATGAATGGAATAAACTTCCTGCAGAGGCAGTGCAATGTAGTTCAGTTTGAAGCTTTAAGATTTGTTTAGATAAACACCTAAGCAAGATGCTGTAATGCCTACCATTTATTTTATATTTGTTTATTTGTTATCATTTGTCTGTTTGTTTATTATTATTCATTTGATTAATACTTATTATGGAGGAAATGGATTGTTTTAGATACTTGGGTGCAAATGTGGTGGGAAAGTGAGGAGTGGAGAAATGGATGCTAAGAGGAGATTGTATGAAGGAGTGATTTTGCCAACAGCACTGTATGGGGCAGAAACATGGAACATAAGAGAGGACTTTGAATGTGTTTGAGATGAAATGCCTGAGGAGTATGATAGGGGTTACTAGGCTGGATAGAGTGAGAAACAAGGAGATGAGGAGGAGAATGGGGTGGAAAGGAAGTTGGAAGATCAAGTTGATGAAAGAGTATTGGGATGGTTTGGACACATGGAAAGAATGAGTGAAGAAAGACTAGTAAAAGAGGTGTGGAAGGCAGAGGTGGATGGAGTGAACATGAGGGGTTGACCTAGGATGAGATGGATGGATGGGGTAAAAGGGGCTTTGGGAAAGAGGGGAATGTCTGTTGAGGAAAGACGGGAGAGGACAGAATATAGGGGTGAATGGAGAATGGTTGTATATGGATGATGCTGTGATGCATGAGGGGTAGTGGGTGGGGAAAGGGGGGGTGAGGGAGTATGTATGAAAAATAATTTGACACAGCCCGAAGGGATTTCCCCCCCTCTTCATTTCTGCATAAGGGGGGGTTCACTGATTTAATGAAGCAGAGAGGGGGGTTCACTGATTTAATGAAGCAGCCTTGCTGTGGATGTGCTGTGTCTTGCAACACTGCTTCTGACCCAGGGGAGTGGGCGAGATGCAGAGATGACCCGTCATCCAGGAGGATCCAAGATAAGAGGGAGGGAGGAGGGTGGATGGGAGTGGAGTATGTGGGGATGAAATGTGTGGGAGTGGTATTTACGCTTTTTTTTTTTTTTGCTATCTCCATTGTGAGGTGGAAAAAGCCTATGTATATGTATGCATTTATTATTATTATTATTATTTTCATTTATTTATTGTTATAATTTTTTGCATCTGACCTAGTTATGGACGAAAAGGTCTCCTTTCGGCATGCTTCTCCTTTGTAATAGATTGTTATCGTTTGTAGAATATTGTAGTTTGGAATGAAGAAATGAATGAAGTATTAGCAAAAAATGAGCTATACATATGAGGAATAATTGAAAAAAAAAAAAAAATTATGTATATGAAAGGTGGTGGAAAGGGAGTTGGGAGATAGGGTTGATGAAAGAGAATCGGGATGGTTTGGACACAAGGAAAGAATGAGTGAAGGAAGATTAGTGAAAAGAAGTATGGAAGGCAGAGGTGGATGGAGTGAACATGAGGGGTCGACCTAGGATGAGATGGATGGATGGGGTAAAAGGGGCATTGGGAAAGAGGGGGATGTCTGTTGAGGAAGGAAGGGAGAAGAGAGAAGACAGGGGTGGGTGGAGAATGGTTGTGTATGGATGGTACTGTGATACACAGAAGGGTATGGGTAGGGGATGGGGGAAGGTTAGGGAGTATGTATGATTGATATTTTGATGCAGCCCAAAGGGATTTCTCCCCATCTTCTCTTTTTCTAAATGAGGGGACAGAGAGAGGGGGGGGGGTCACTGATTAAGTGAAGTGGCCTTGCTATAGATGTGCTGTGTCTTGCTGTATTGCTTCTGACCTAGGACAGTGAATGAGATGCAGGGATAACCCATCATTTAGGAGGAGCCTTTGACTTTGGCTACCTCCCTTGTAAGGGAGAAAAAGCCCTTGGTATATGTATGTATATGAAAGGTGTAGAGTAAAGAAGGTAGAAACAAAGTGCAAGATGAGGGAAGATGGGAGAGGAGCAGATGTGAGGTGGGGTAGTTGATTGTCCAAGAATTTTGGAAGAAATTAAATTATATTTTTGAAGGAAGTGAAAAGAATGCAAAACAGAGAGAGTAAACGGAGTGGATGGTCAGTTGACAATGGAAGAGAATGCTGTGAGAGGGAGATGGGAGAGTATTTAAAAGAGTTGTTTAATGTAGAGTAGGAAAAGTCCTTAAAATCTCTTCACTGAATTACTTTTGGAATGAACTGGTAGTCATAGCCAGTTTCCTAGAGGCTGTAGTTCACCTGCAAGAGAAAAACATGGAAATGGATTAATGGATTGGTGTTATACATTTATAAACAATTGTGGTTATACTAATTTATTAGATACAAAAGTATTGTTGTGGTATTATTGTGGTAAAAATATATTATAATATAGTAGGTTGCAATAATGTGTTGATGGAAAGTTCCAGCATAGGTTCAATAATGTCAGAAGTAGACTTGTTCAAAAAACAACTTTTTCATATTTTCATATGTTACTGTACTTTTTCCCATGCTTTTTGACCTGAAAAAGCAAAATAATCACATTCATTTTGATGTCAGAAAATCGCATGGTCCGGATGGAATTGCAAATTGGATACTAAAAGAATGCGTAGAAGAATTAACAGATAAAATACACACTATAATCAAATGCTTGCTCAAAGAAGGAAAGGTACCACAAGACTGGAAAAATGCAAACATTGTACCAATATATAAATGAGGAAAGAAAGAAAATCCAACTAACTATAGACCGGTCTCCCTAACAACCACAGTAGCTAAAATATGTGAGAAAGTGGTCAAAAGTAGATGGGTTAAACACCTAGAAGAAAAATCTTTACTAAACCTAAACCAATTTGGATTTAGATAAGGAAGATCATGTACAACAAACCTGATCTGCTTCTACTCGAGACTAATAGATATAATACAAGACAGGGATGGATGGGCAGACTGTACCTATCTAGACCTACAAAAGGCATTTTACAAAGTACCACATAAGAAATTAATAATAAAATTGGAATCAATAGGTGGCATCACAGGTAAACTATTAGAATGGATGGAAGACTTCCTGACTGGGAGAAAAATAAGGGTAGTAATTAGAGACAAATACTCGAAATGGGAAGAAATGATAAGTGGTGTTCCACAAGGGTCGGTGCTGGCTCCAATCATGTTTGCCATATACATAAATGACATGGATGAAGGAGTTGAATGTTATATGAATTTCTTCACAGATGATGCAAAAATATTGAAGAGGGTAAGAACAGAGGAGGATTGTGATTCATTGCAATCAGACCTGGACAAAATCTGGAAATGAACTGGGAAGTGAACTTCAGTATCAAGAAGTGTAGCATAATGGAGTTTGGAAAAAATAAAAAACAGAATTTCAAAAAATTATAAAATTGGTTTAGGAGGAATCAAGAAAGTGCACTCAGAAAGGGACTTTGGAGTAATTATCAGCAAAGACATGACACTGGATAAACATATAAACAAAATAGTCAGAGAAACCTTCAACCTAATAAGGTCAATGAAAGTGGCATTTCATTATTTGGATGAAGAAATTATTAAAAAAATATTAGTTACATTGATTAGACCAAAACTGGAATACACAGCGACACAAAAAAGAATATAAGGAAACTAGAAAGAAAACAGAGAGCAACAACAAAATTGGCACCAGCTCTTTCCAAATTAACATATGAACAAAGATTATCGAAATTGGGACTACCAACACTGGAGCAGAGAAGAGAAAGAGGTTATCTACTGACTATATTTAGAATCATGAATGAAAGGAATGGAAATCCTTGATATGAATGACTTACTAAAAAATGACAATGGAAAAACAAGAGGTCATGAAAAGAAACTCAAAAAGGGTAACTAAAGAAGAGATTGGAAAAAAGAATAGCTTCCCACACAGAATGCCAGATACCTGGAATAACTTAGATAAAGAAACAGTGTGTGCAAATACTATTCAAGATTTTAAGAAAAAACTTGATACTGAAAGATACAAAGATGGGTCACCACAAGCGTAGCTCTCTTCCTGTGTAATACAACTAGGTAGAACTAGGTAAATAGGATGTATGGAAGCATTACCAAATGGAGGCTGAAGTTTTTTGCTATCTTACCAAAAGGGCCAATTTTGAGGACATTTTGTGGTATGATTTTTTATCTATCAAAGATAGAGCAACAAATTAGGTACCAAATGAAAGAACAGAATCTACTCTACATATATCAACTGTTAGAATTGATGAATTTTTCCCATGAATTTTAAATGAAATTGTTGAAAATCCCGACTTTTTTGCTAACCTGTAGACGGTTTTTGTATAGATGTTTGAATTTTAAGTGAATTTAGACCAAAACTTGTACATAATTTCAGCATTTAATTTCATATTTACAGAAACCTATTAATGATGTTAGGCAATACTGAGCAGTACAAAAGCAAGGCCACCACAGAAACTCAATCCAAATCCACAAAACTATTCACAAGATACTTCACAATAACATTAAGCAAGGAGCTATGAGGATGCACAGTTGATGTCTTAGAACCTCCACCTGCAGTCCTCAAGAAGCATCAAGTTGGCCATTCACCAGATCTCTCACCCTACAGCTTGCATCAGTGGTCCTCAGCTTCTCACCAACAGACAAGCATTCCAGTACTTCCTTTAGCTCCAAAGTTTACCAGAAAATACAGGGAAACCCATGGTTCAAGTGCTTGCCTATGAAACGGTTGAAACTATCATCCCATTCTGGCAGATGGCTAGGATCAAGATGATGACCAGACAGAAGTGCATGAAGCTCTTTGTGAAACTCCATGACAAACATAGAAGATAAAGAGCAAAGGAAGAGCAAGTGATCCCAGAGGAAAGAGGAGTGCATTTGTCTTGGAATTGGACAGCCTGTTCAACATAAAAGCTTCAGATGCTGTCCAGGATATGAAGAGCAATAGACTGTTATCCAGGGAGAAGAAAGATGAGGACATCAGGTTCTACCAGGACCAGAGGACTAAGTGGAAAGGTTGAGACAAGATCCCAGCAACAAGTAGGCCAGACTGATAGGCAACTGCAGAGGCAAGAACAAGATAATCATACTTTCATACTTTTACTAATCATACTTTTGAATATCACAACAAGTTGGAAATTTTACATGCTTACCACATTGTATTATTTTGTAGTTTTACATGCTCAGCCTATTGTATTATTTTGTAGCTGCAACAGAATAAGAGGCAGTTACTCACGTGGATGACATTACCTGGGATGATTCCAGTGACAGTGACGCTAACACAGAGGATATGGATCACCAGCAGCCTCGTCCTGGATGTTCTTATCAGGGGCCATTCACCAGGCCAGATGGATAGCCAGGAACTTGTATTCCATGAAGATACTGATATTTTGTGACCAGCTTGAGTATGATGAAGAGACTGTTGCAAAGCTGGAATGACTCAACATCTTCCTGGCACTGTTCTACACACCAGTGTGGATGATGTCAACATCTGCTGCAGATGCTCCTGTGAATGATCTTCAGCTCATCCAGGACATGTTGAGGTACAAGAGATTAGACTCGGAGGCTGCTGAAGCAGTTCTTCAGAAGATGGAAAATCACAAGTGGTACTTGACACAGGAGGCTGTGCTATTTGGACTCTTCAGCAGCAGGCTGAGTGACAAGCAGAAACAGGACATTGCTGCTCAGCTGCATGCCACTCAGAAGCCAGACAGCTTCAGAAGGGGAAAACCTGTGTTTCAGAAGGTGACAGCCAAGACCACACTAGTAGATCTCATTGGTCCGGAATCCCACCTTCTGTTAGACATCCTCAGCATTGGACCTGACTGGCTCCTGGATCAGGTTGAATCATGACCAGAGGAGGACTACAAGAAAGCCTTGGAATATGTGAGAAACCTCAGAGTAGTGAATGACATCGCTGAGCGTGGAGTTAAGATGATGAGTGATTTTGCAAATGTCATCACCACAGATCCCAAGCGGAGGGAATATCTTCATGCTATGGAATACAACAGATGGGCTTCAAAAGCTTCAAGAAGCAAACATTTATCAAATGACTGTGTAACATCATTTTGATACATATAATCATGATTAATTTGATAATTTCAGTTGACTTGTTGCAAATTTACACTTTCCACTTTGTATGGTATATGTCAGATGCATGGAATTTTTTCTGTAAATACTATAAATGAAATGCCATTTTTTGTACAATGCTAATCAGATTGTACACATTCAAAAAAGCATTAAAAATCCTTTAATTTGATAACTATTTTGTTGCCCTATCTTGTTCTATGCAAAAAACATGTCTCCAGGTTAGTAAAGAAGTCAAGATTTTCAACAATTTCATATCTATTAAAAGTCACGGGGAAAATTAATCAATTTTAACAGTTGATATATGTAGAGTAGATTCTGCTCATTTGTTTGGTACTTAATTTGTTTTTCTATCTCAGATAAATTATACCACAGAGTATGCTTAGAAATGCCTCAAAATTTGCCTTCTTGGTAAGATAGCAAAAAAATTCAGCCTCCATGTGGCAATGCTTCCATACATCCTAGATAAAAAATGGATGTGATTATTTCCTTTTTCAGGTCAAAAAGCATGGGAAGAAGTACAGTAACGTGAAAATATATAAAAGTTGTTTTTTGAACAGGTCTAGTCAGAAGGCACTACCTCTCACCTTGGCAACACCATATTGGATCACCCTGCTAAAGGTGGTGATTCACTCGAAGGTAATTGTGGAGGGTTCAATAAGCAGGCCAAGTAGTGCAGTGGCTGTATTTACAAAAAGTTATATGTACACAACAAGAGGCCCAGATTCCAAAAACTATGAAGGTGCAAACGCAAGAGCAAATACTAGATGTACCTAGTTGTATGGCGTTTGCACACGCAATTGTGAGATGATGTTAACACCGTGACCACCTCCAGCAGTGATCCAATATGGAGTCACTAAGGTGAGAGGTGGTACCCTTTGACATTATTGGAACCTGTGCTGGAACTCTCTATCAACACACTATTGGAACCTACTATGTATGTTTAAAATATTTACATCTTTACCACAACAATACCACTACAGTGTTATTGTACTTTATGATAGGAATTGTCATAAGATTCTTTATACCTAGGTTGCAGAGTTTGAATCCTCGAGCCCCCGTGAAGAAGAGTACCGCACACTGCTTGAACGACTGGACAGGATTTCAACAGAGAACCAGAGACTGCGTGACTGCAATGATGAGTACTTGGCACAGATTGAAGCTCAGAAGATGAGACATTTGACCTCTAGTCATAGGTATGGTAGCAAACACACACACACACACATAGGTATGGTAGCACACACACACACACACACATAGGTATGGTAGCACACACACACACACACACAACTAGGTAAATACACCATGTATTGGTTATACGAGCTCTGAGCTCTCTTCCAGGAGGGAAATAGCGGTCGATCACAAGTCCAACATGTGATCCAAAGACCAAGGTGAATCACACATGCACATACACACACACATACCACACAAAAAATTAATAGGAAAATTAGAATCAATAGGTGACATTGCAGGTACATACATATATCAAAGGCTTTTTCCCCCTTACACGAGGGGTAGCCAAAAAGAAAAAGGCATAGAAATCACTCCCACCCAATTAATTTCCCATATATTCCACTCCCCTGCACCCTCCTCCCTCCCTCTTATCTTGGCACCTCCTGGATGACGGGTCATCCCTGCATCCTGTCCACTGCCCTGGGTCAGAAGCAGTGTCGCAAGACACAGCACATCCACAGCAAAGCCGCTTTATAAATTCGGTGACCCCTCCCTCTCTGTCCCCTCATGCAGAAAGGAGAAGACGGGGAGAAATCCCTTCGGGCTGCGTCAAAATTTTATTCATACATACTTCTTCATCCCCCATCCCCCACTCACTCCCCCTCATGCATCACAGCCTCGTCTATACACAACCCTTCTCCATTCACCCCTATCTTCTGTCCTCTCCCGTCATTCCTCAACAGACATTCCTCTCTTTTGTAAAGCCCCTTTCACCCCATCCATCAATCTCATCCTAGGACGCACCCTCATATTCACTCCTTCCACCTTCGCCTTCCACACTTCTTTTACTAATCTTTCTTCACTCATTCTTTCCATTTTTCCAAACCATCCTAATACTCTTTCATCAACCCTATCTTCCAACTCCCTTTCCACCCCTGTTCTCCTCCTCACCTCCTCATTTCTCACTCTATCTAGCCTAGTAGCCCCTCTCATACTTCTCAGACATTTCATCTCAAACACACTCAAACTCCTCTCTTCATGAGAGTTCCATGTTTCTGCCCCATACAGTGCTGTTGGCACAATCACTCCTTCATATAACCTCCTCTTTGCATCCATTCCCAGATGTCTATTTCTCATTACACTTTTTAATCCACCAAGGCATTTACTCGCTTCTCTCAATCTACATTCTACCTCCACCCCCACTACATCACTGTGGGCATACGTACATATACCAAGGCTTTTTCCCCCTTACAAGTGGGGTAGCCAAAAAGAAAAAGGCATAAAATCATTCCCACCCATTCCATCCCTGAATACACTCCACACCCCTCCACCCTCCCTCTTATCTTAGCACCTCCTGAATGACGGGTCATCCCTGCACCTTGTCCACTGCCCTGGGTCAGAAGCAGTGTCGCAAGACACAGCACATACACAGCAAGGCCGCTTCATTAAATCGGCGACCCCCCCTCTCCATCCCCCCATTGTATAAAATGAGAGGACGGGGAGAAATCCCTTCGGGCTGCGTCAAATTTTGCTCACACATACTACCTCACCCCCCATCCACCTGCCCATTCCACCTCATGCAAGCACAACATCATCCATATACAACCATTCTCCATTCACCCCTGTCTTCTGTCCTCTCCCATCCTTCCTCAACAGACCTTCCCCTCTTCCCCAAAGCCCCCTTCACCCCATCCATCCACCTCATCCTAGGACGTCCCCTCATGTTCACTCCCTCCACATCTGCTTTCCACACCTCTTTTACTAGTCTTTCTTCACTCATTCTTTCCATGTGTCCAAACCATCCTAATATTCTTTCATCAACCCTAACTCCCAGCTCCTTTTCCACCCCTGTTCTCCTCCTCACCTCCTCATTTCTCACTCTGTCTAGCCTAACCCCCATCATACTTCTCAGACACCTCATCTCAAACACATTCAAACTCCTTCTCTCTTCTTCTCTTATGTTCCATGTTTCTGCCCCACACAGTGCTGTTGGCACAATCACTCCTTCATACAGTCTCCTCTTAGCATCCATTCCCAAATGTCTATTCCTCATTACACTCTTTAATCCACCAAGGCATTTACTCGCTTCTCTCAATCTACATTCTACCTCCACTTTCACTCCACCTTTCCCTGCCACATTTGCACCCAAGTATCTAAAACTATCCACTTCCTCCAGTCGCTCTCCCTTAATGTTCACTTCCAGTCTACTGCCACTTTCACCCCTTGTACATCTCATCACCTTACTTTTACCCACATTTATCTTTAGCTTTCTTCTATCACATACTCTCCCAAACTGCCACCAACTTCCTCAATCCCTTCTCCGATCCTGCCACAAGCGCAGTGTCGTCTGCAAACAACAGCTGACTCACCTCCCACTTTTCTCCATTTTCTTTAACCATCTCCAATCCCTTGCCCACTACCCTTGCATTTACCTCTCGCACCACCCCATCCATGTATAAGTTGAACAGCCAGGGCGACATAAAGCATCCTTGACGAAGTCCCACCCTTACCTCGAACCACTCACTTTCTCCATTTCCGATCCTGACACAAGCTCTACTATTCTCATAAAAACTCTTGACAGCTCCCAGAAGCTTTCCTCCTATCCCGTATATCTGCATAACCTCCCACAGTGCCTTCCTGTCTACCCTATCATAAGCCTTTTCCAGATCCATAAAAGCCCAAAAAACATCCTTCCCCTTTCCTATAGCTTTCTCACATATCTGTCTTACCACAAAGATCTGATCTACACAACCTCTACCTGTCCAAAATCCACACTGTTCCTCACCAATTACTCCTTCTGTTCCTCTCCTAATCCTCTCAATCAAAATCTTCCCATAAGCCTTCCCAACTACACTCAACAAGCTAATCCCTCTGAAACTACTATATTCACACTTGTCCCCTTTTCCTTTGTAAAGAGGAACTATACAGGCACTCCTCCAGTCCTCCGGCACTCTACCCTCTCTCCAACAAACATTAAATAACCTCACCAACCAGTCCACCATCACTGTACCTCCCTTTTTCAGACATTCCGCATGCCATCCATCCAGACCAGGTGCCTTGCCTGCTTTCATCATCTTAACAACTACCTTCACCTCATCCTTCCTTATTTCTCCTCCATTCTCCTCATTCATCATTCTCATTTTCTTCGCACTTCCCACTGCAGCAATCTTTCCTTCCCTATCCTCCTTCACATTTAGCAACTCCCTAAAATATTCTGCCCATCTTCCCCTTACTGCCTTCTCTTCCATTATCATCTCTCCATCTGCACCTTTTACCTTTTCTTCTCTACTTGATTTGCCTCCTCTTCCTCTCTTAATTTATTTCCAAAACATCTTTTTATTACTTTCAAAATTTTCTGTCAAACTCTTACCCCATTTCACATCTGCTCTCCTCTTTGCAACCTTTACCTTTTGCTTTACTTCTCTTTTCTTTTCTTTGTACCTCTCATAGGACTCCCTCATCCTATTTTGTAACCAATCTGTGAAAGCTCGCTTCTTCTCTTCTACAACCTTCTTTGTGTCCTCATCCCACCATTCACTACCCTCTCTTCTATTTCCCCCTGTCCCCGTCTGGGGTATTGGCTGCTTGTTATTGTGGCAAAGTAGCATGCAGTTGATACTTTAGGGTCTATGTGGGGCGCCCCTACGGACCAGAGCCACACATCATTTTGTCTATGATAGAGGAAAACTCTGTTCATAGAGAAATGATGACACTTTTATACTACGACTGTCCCTCCGTTATGCTGTCCTCCAACCCCTTGTTGCTGTCCTGTACCATTTCTCTGAGTATTCCTTTTCTGTGATGGGGGAATTCCCTGTGGTGGGGGGAAAAGAATACTGCCACCAAATATTCCCACTTGGATTGTAAGAGGCGAGAAGAAAGGGACGGGGATTGGGAATAGGCATCCTTCTTGTAGCCTCACAGGGGAAGTTCCTAAAAGAAAAAAAAAAAAAAAAAAAAAAAAAAAAAAAAAAAAAGAAAAAAAAAAAAGGCACTGTGGGCACCTAGCACAAATATAAACATAAGAAAATAAGAAAGAATCCAGAGAACGGCGACCAAGATGGCACCTACACTATCAAATTTAACATATGAACACAGATTAGAGAAATTACAACTGATAACACTAGAACAGAGAAGGGAGAGAGGCGATTGTACCATCTTTAGAATTATGAAAGGAATGGAAGTTCTTGATAGGGATGACTTATTGAAATGGGACAAAAGAGAAACAAGAGGACATGCAAAGAAACTAAAGGAAGACAGTTATAGAAGAGACCTGAAAAAGAACAGCTTCCCACACAGAGTGATTGATGTCTGGAACAAATTGAACAGTGAAACAGTTAATGCCAGAAATATACACGAATTCAAAAGCAAACTAGATGTAGAGAGATACAATAATGGGTCATAACAAGCATAGCTCCAGGCCTGTAAAATACAACTAGGTAAATACACTGCTCACAAAATTCACACAACTATTACTGGAAGGCTTCAATAGAAAAAAGCCCACCTATGGTACTCATAAATATAAACAAGGCTTTTCACAAGGTCCTGAGACACTATCCAAAAAGATCATTGCAATAGACATAATGACAAGAAATGATTAACCCATTCAACTCCGATGACAAGATGTCTTGTCATTTGGTCAAATAAAACAAAAAATCATAAAACACCAAAATGTTTGATCAAACACCAGAAAAATATGACGTCAATCCTCGCTTCGCTCGCAGCGAAGCGAGGATCGACGTCATATTTTTCTGGTGTTTGATCAAACATTTTGGTGTTTTATGATTTTTTGTTTTATTTGACCAAATGACAAGACATCTTGTCATCGGAGTTGAATGGGTTAACCAGTTTTGTAGCAGGAAAACAATGCAGAGTAACCCAAACCAACCAAATTTCCAGAACAAATATTGTACAACAAGTTTCTCAGCTAGCAGTACTTTCACCATTACTATTCAATCTCTTCATGAGTGAATTCTCAACACCAGAACCAGAACTAAAACCAGTGTTCTCTCACATGCAGATGACCTGAAAAAATAATCCATAACAGGAAATACAAAATAACAGCAAAGAACACCCAAGCATATTTGAATAAACTAGTACAATGGCTAAAAAATAATAGAATGGAAGCCTCATATCAGACAACTGTAATTCATAAAAAACACTTTACAGTAAAGTTAGCCAAATCTTTCCCTTAGAAAAGAGTCCTAATATTCTGTGCCTCACATTTGATACTCATATGAATTCCAACCCACATATCAAGGACCTGACTGCAAAGAACAACAAGAAAACTAACTTTCTTTACCAATTTAGTACAATGACACCTATGTAGGCATCATGAGGTGTGAGTGGGTACATAAGGATGCCAGTGTCAACGTCTTGATTATATTTTTTTTTGCAGTTGTACATGAGTTACCTCCAGATTGTGTGAACTGGTTTGATCATGTTTTCTATGTTTGTTATTACTCAGAGTAAAAGAGAACAAGTAATACATCTGTGACTTTATATTTAATAATGCAAATAGTGTGATGAATCTTACATATGGCAGCCGATCCTGCATGCAAGAATTTGAGTCATACTGAAGTGGTTAAATCCATTGCAAGCTTTGACTTTGGATAACAGAAAATCTAATAACCATCTACAAGCAATGCATAAGAACAACTCTCAATTACACCCTCACAACATGGTTCCCAACAATCATTAACCCCTTCCATACGGTGCCGCACACGTAGGCGTCATGGGGAGCGAATGTATTCGCGAGGCTGCCATATCGGCGTCTTGATTATATTTATTGTAGTCGCCCCTCCATAATGACATTCTTTCTAATTCTTTTGTAATCGCATTTTCTATGGTTATCAAAATTCTCGGGTGAAGAGAGAATGATCGATATAAGCGGTGACTATATTTTATGATGCGAGTATTATTACGACACGTCGTACGGCTGGCATTGGCTGCTGCCACCGAGATCTAAGTCCATGACGCCTACGTGTGCGGCACCGTATGGAAGGGGTTAAGATGAACACAAGCAACTTGCAAATTTTACAGAATGGAGCAATGAGCTGCACCAAAACCACTTATATTCAGAAACTAAAATATTCCCCACTATTCCTAAACAACATAATATATCATCCCTGAGTGATATGAATTTACCTAATTTACTTGCCCAGATGTTGTTGCTGGTTTCCTGAAGGCCATGGGTCTTCTACAAGATAAACCAGGGGCAGCGGATTGATTGATTCAGACAGTTTAATTTAGCTTAGGGTAGGACCTCATGCAGGGGATGATTTTGATATATTGCTTTATTTTTAGTTATTATTTGATCATTTGAAATGGGTTCATTGTACTGAAACACTCTTCCATTGACAGCGACCGTGATTGCCCCAACTTAGATGGTTCATGCATGGGTGACTACCTAGATTCTTCATTAAGTGTACTAGCCCCAGGCAAGCGTCGTGGTTCTAACAGCTGTGGCTCTGGTGAAGATAGTTGTGGAGAGGAGAGTCCAAGAGGGGGCAAGGTGCGGCGTTGCAGCAAGGGACTCAACTTCCACTATGTTGATGTCAGATGTAAGTAGTCTGTACTGTTAAGTATCACTAGAGGAACACAAATCACCTTGAATGTGCTTGGTGCATATTCATTTATTTTTATACACATTTATTACAATTGTCATTTACTCTTTTCCTCAGTATTTTTGTGATTTGGTTTAATGTTTCTGGAAACATGGTACATTCATACATGCCTACATACATACATACTGTCATGAACTAGCCTTTGTATTTGAGTTGATGCGTTGAATCTAGGCCATGATCTGAACAGTTCCTGCAATCCAATGGCCAGGACAATAATTTGCCCTTTTTCATATAGGATCAACTTGATCTCACTGAGTTAAGGAAAGGTGGAGTGCAACTAATTTAATTTACATTGCAGAATGATTTTTAACTTACAATTAAGTTGGGTGCAAACAGAGTACAAGCTTGGGAGTCGGAGAGAGGCCAATGCCTGCACATCTTAACTTATATCACAATCGCACTACACAGGTGCCTATGTGAGCCAATATAGCCTATTTCTATCACTATTTGCCCAGCTCCATACAATCTACCCACCTTTTTATTTTTGTATGAAGGTGGCTTACGTATTACCAACCACTAGTTATCTAACACAATAGTAAAAACAGATAACAAAAGCGATGACTCTACTTCATATCGTCATCTTGTTTACATGGCCTCTGACCTTTGATGGCAGGAGGCTTCAGTTTTGTAATCCTCCACCATTGGCTTGCAAATCTCCTACAACTGGTTAACTTGTATAAGTTACTTTTGTTATAATCATCCATCTTATTGTCTAAATTTAAGGTAAACTAATATCATATTCAATTTACTTAGAAGGCAGGCACTGTGGCTCTAGCTATGATGTGGCTTGGTGCCATACCTGTATCCTTTGTGCCAGTAACGTGTCATGGAACATGACATATCTCCCTTCCCTGGATAAAAATGTTTAAGCCTGTGAAACAAGGCTTGAACATTTTGTATCAGGATGCAACAAGGCATTGGCTACCACATTTGATTTTCCTGGGATATGTTGAATACTTAGATCATATCCCTGGAGTGCTAATGCCCATCTGGTTAATCTGTCATTCTCTGTCTTACCACCTATGAGAGCCTCCTTTTCAATGGTAGCATATCACTTTTGATAATCCTATAGCACCTACTGCTACATGACTGGCATCACAAAAAAAGTAAACAAGACAGGATGACCTGAGAGAAGCTTCTCACACTCCTCAATGGCTGCATCAGCACCTTCATCCCACCTGAAATGATTATAAGAGAGCATGCGGGTTAAAGGAGCAGCAACCTCTTCAAGGTTAGGACAGTACCTCCGATAGAATCCAAGTATGCCCATGAATCTTCTGATACCACACTTTGTCTTTGGGACCTGGAATTCTGTGATGTCCCTCACTCTGGCCTCTAATGCCATGATACAATTCTGGCTGACCTGATGTCCCAGATAATCAATGGTTCTCCTCCTGAAGGCACTCTTTTTCAGATTCACAGTAAGACAGGCTTGTTCTAGTCTGTCAAGTAAACCCCTCAACCTGTGCATGTGATCACTCCATGTGTCAGAGAACACTACTATGTCATCTGAGTATGCTCTAACACCCGGCAATCCCTCGACTAGCCAATTTACAAGGCACTGAAAGGATGCTCCACTATTCTTCATCCCAAATGGGGTCACTTTATATTGAAAGTGCCCGTGTGGGGTAACAAAAGCAGATATTTCAGTAGCTCTGCTTGTAAGGGGGATCTGATGATATCCCTTCATTAGATCCAATTTGGATAAATATTTTGTAGCAGCAACCTCCTCAATGAGATCATCTATTCTGGGGAGAGTGCAAGGGTCTGCTTTTGTGACTGCATTCACCTTCCTGTAATCAACACACAGTCTCCACTCACCTCCGGGCTTAGGTACCAGCACAGCTGGTGAAGCCCAAGGACTAGTACTAGGTTCCACTAATCCTTGATCCATGAGCTGCCTTACTTCCTTCTCCATGATCCTCTTCTTCTGGGGTGACAATCTGTAGGGTGTCTGCTTCACCGGCTTGGCTCCATCTTCTAGGACGACTTCGTGAGATATCGCTTGAGTAACGGTGGTGCATGAGGAAAATATCTTGGCACTCTTGCAGAGAAGCGCTTGGACTTCTTCATGCATCTCTCCCTCTAGTGATGACAGAGATCCCTCCAATGCCTCACTTATGTCTGACCTGTCCAAATCATAAAAGAAATTAAGATCCCCAATATCTGAATCAAGGTTCCTGTCAGCTTGTCCTGTCTCAATCATGCCAACTGCTTCCTCCTCTACAATCCCCTTAAACTCTTTCAAGAGGTTAATATGTGCTTGTTGCACTCCTGACCTCATTGGGTTTCTTAGTACATAGTTATGACCCCCCTTTCTCTCAAATACCTTGAATGGTCACTCATATTTTGGATACATTGAGGTTCTTTTGAGAAGATAACAGAAGCACATACTCTCCAACTTTTATTTCCCTCTTAACTGAATTGCTATCATGATAACCTTGCACCCTTTCAAGGTTTCTTTTTGCTATTTGCCTAATCTTCCTCAAATTCTTGAAGTTGGTACCAAATAGCTTTGTGTAATGGGTACTTCCTTCTGGATTTCTTGACAAGATTACTTCATACAATGATGCAAGGAGTTCTTGTGGGGTTTTGATGATGTTGATGATATGGTTTAATGTCACACACTCCCCCCCTATCAGGAGGCTAGGACAGTGCCCCTCACAGAGGGTTTTGTAGCATGGAATTTAATGAACCATGCCCTTGGTTCAACTTTGCCGGTGGCAGGATTCGAACCGCCCTCACCTCGACCTTCACCGCAAGTAACGACGCCCTAACCCGCTCAGCCAGCGAGCTTCCTTGCGGGGTTCTACCAAACATTAAGTAAAGGGAGAAAATCCTAGGCCTTCATGTACAGTTATTCTAGTGGCATATAGCAACAAGTCTATGCCTTCATCCCAATTCTTCTCAGATCCATGAAGGCCCTGATCATGTGTTTCAAGGTTCTGTGGAACCTCTCGAGACTCCCTTGACTTTGGGGATGATATGCTGATGCAATTACATGTTTTATATTGAAACCTTCCAGGGCTCCTTTGAATATCCCACTTAAAATGTTAGTGCCTCTATGACTTTGTACCTCCAAAGGCATACCCATCTTACTAAAATAAGACATAAAGGCTTTGGTGATTGTTCTGGCCATTATGTTAGGAAGAGGTACTGCTTCAGCATACCATGTGACCTGACATATTATAGTGAGGAGAAATGACTTCCCAGGCATAGTTTTTGGGAGAGGTCCTACACGATCAATCACTACTCTACTGAACAGTTCCTCGATGACAGGAACTTGGCATATGGGTACTTTCTTGGGTGTGTCATTTGGCTTCCCAGTCACTTGACACACGACACACCGCTGAATCGCTTTCTTGACATCATCTGACAACTGGGGCCAGAAGAAATGTGTAGATTAATTGTCTAGTTATGGTGAGTCCAAGGTGGGCACATAGAGTTTTGTGAGCTAGCCTCACAACCTTCTCTCGCAGCACTTGGGGTATGATTATTTGGGTAACACTGCCTCATGGCTATGACCCTCCAATCTCCTTGCCTTCGGTCTCTGAGGAGGTGAGGAGGAGAGCAGGGTGGAAAGAGAGGTGGGAGATGGGGTTGATGAAAGAGTATTGGGATGGTTTGGACACATGGAAAGAATGAGTGAAGAAAGATCAGTAAAAGAGGTGTGGAAGGCAGAGGCTGAAGGAGAATCAAGAAGGCTAATTTATGTATTAATGTATTTGTCTTATTTTTATATATTAATTTATTGCTATTATTATATATTCTTTTCACAGCATGTGATGAATCTTTCCTAGATACAAGTCTATCTCCTAAAGGCCAGAGTGCTATTCCATCTCATCACAGTTCCTTCAATGAGGGGTCCCAGCCTCCTTCACTGGAGGATGGGGCCAGCCTTAAAGTGCCTCATACCCACTCAAGCACTATCACAAGCAAGGTAAGACACAGGATTCATCAACTTCAGTATCTTTTACAAATAAGATATTGTAAAAATCTAGAATAGATATGCTCTTCAGTCTTGTTTCCTGTCTATTTTATTCTGAATCTCAGCCCCACAGTAACTAATAACGATCCCCCAGTTTCTCTCGTTGATCTCTCTGGGAAGAAGCATTGTATTACTGCTGTTGTTACTCTTGTCCCATTTTAACAAATCATCTCTATGTAGGACTTCCATTCCTTTCATAATTCTGTAAATAGTCAGTAGATCTCCTCTTTCTCTTCTTTGTTCCAGGGTGGGTGGTTCCAATTTGGACAATCTTTGTTCGTATGTCAATTTGGAGTGTTGGTGCCATCTTTGTTGTTGCTCTATGTATTCTAATTCTTTTATATTCTTTTTAGTACTGGGTGTCCAAAGTGTCATAGCATACTCCAATCTTGGTCTTATCAGTGTAACTAATATTTTCTTGACCATTTCCTCATCCAAATAGTCAAAAGCCACTTTTATTGACCTTAGTAAATTGAAGGTTTCTCTGACTATTTTGTTGATATGCTTGTCTGGTGATATGTCTTTGCTGATTATTACTCTTAGGTCCCTTTCTGAGCTCACTTTTTTGACTTCTTCTTCACCAATTTTGTAATTATTCAATATTCTATTTTTACTCTTTCCAAACTCCATTATGCTACATTTCTTGATGTTAAAGTTCACTTCCCACTTTTGACTCCATTTCCAGACTTCTGTAGTGATTCACAATCTTCCTCTGTACTTACTTTAGTAGTTTTGCATCATCTGCAAGAAGTTCATATAACATTCCACATCTTCATCCATGTCATATATATTCTCGAAAACGTTCCTGAAGACGCTATTGTTTAATTTAGTGATGAAGCACATTTTCATTTGACTGGATGCGTCAACAAACAAAACATGCGCTACTGGGCTGACACCAATCCCCATGAATTGCATGAAAGGCCCTTGCATTCACCTAAAGTCACAGTGTGTTGTGCAATTTCCTCCACTGGAATTGTTGGTTCTTGGTTTTTTGAAGAAAATGAGGTCACAGTGACAGTGAATTCAGACCGGTATGTAAACATGTTGGAGGAATTTTTTTTTTAATCCACGAATTGAAGAATTGGACCTAGGGGATATTTGGTTTCAATAGGACGGAGCAACGGCTCACACTTCAAGGGCATCGATGGCTGTTTTGAGGGAACATTTTCCGGAGCGCCTCTTTTCAATAAGGGGCGATTTGGAGTGGCCAGCTCGTTCCCCCGATTTGTCCCCTTGTGATTTTTATTTGTGGGGATATTTGAAATCCCGTGTTTATGTCAACCGCCCGAGAAGCCTACCAGACTTGAAGGCCAACATCCGAGAAGAAATTGCCAATATACCCGCTGATACGCTGGTGAGGGTCATGGCAAACACCCGAAATCGGTATATGCAGTGTATGGACAATGGGGGACGTCACCTACCTGATATGATTTTCAAAATTGTGTGAAACAATTATGAAACAAAATTAAAACCTTTCTGATTTATACATCTTGTTTTATTGCCTTTTGGAAAAAGGAAGTTATGTTGCCGCACCCTGTATATAGCAAACATGATCAGAGCCAATACTGAACCTTGCGGGACACCACTTATCATTACTTCCCAGGTTGAGTATTTGTGACTAATTACTACCCTAATTTTTCTCCCAGTCAAGAAGTCTTCCATCCATTCCAATAATTTTCCTTTAATACCACCTATTGATTCCATTTTTCTTAATAGCTTTTTGTAGATCTAAAAAAGCACAATCTGCCCATCCATATATTTCTTGTATTATTTCTATTAGTCTTGAGAAGAAGCAAATCAAGTTTGTGGCACATGATCTTCCTTGTCTAAATCCAAATTGTGTTGGATTCAGTATATTATTTTCTTCCAGATATTTAACCTATCTACTATTGATAACTTTTTCACATATTTTTGCTATTGTGCTTGTGAGAGAGACCAATCTATAGTTAGTTGGAGTTTCCTTGTCCCTTCCTTTATATATTGGTACAATATTTGCATTTTTCCAGTCCTGTGGTACCCTTCCTTCTTTGAGTGAGTAATCAATTATCCTGTATATTTTGTATGTCAGCTCTTCTATGCATTCTTTTAATATCCAATTTGCAATTCCATCCAGACTGTGTGATTTTCTGACTTCAAGGTTTTTTTATTTGGTCTCTAATTTTCTTCAGTGTCACAGTTATTTCTTTCATTGGAGAATATATTTCTGTATTTACTCCCAGTTTTGTGAACTTTCAATTGTGAATACAGATTTAAAATGTTTGTTCATAATTTCAGGCATTTCTACATCTTCTATATATTCATTATTCCTGTGGCGCAGTCTTAATATTTCTTGTTTGTCTCCCTGTGGTGGGGGGAAAGAATACTGCCATCAAGTCTTCCCACTTGAATTGTAAGAGGTGACAAAATTGGGACAAAGATTAGGACTAGGCATCCTTCTCCCTGTAGCCCTACAGGGGACATTCCTAAAAAAAGTAAAGGCATAAGAGGGTCTAGGAGTTTTCCAACCAGTACCCTAAGGTTTGGGTCTTTTAATGTAGATGGATGTGGTACAGATGAGAGTAAAAGGGAAGAGATAGGTAGTATGTTTGTGAGAAGAAAGATGGATGTGTTGGCACTGAGTGAAACTAAGTTGAGAGGGAGGGGCGAGTGTGAGTTTGGGAGTGTAGTTGGGAGGTTCTCAGGAGTGAAGAGAGGATGAGGGAGAGAAGGGGTGGCTATACTAGTAAGTGAAGAGATAGGTAAATGTGTAGTGGAGTGGAAAGAGGTTTCTTCAAGGTTAATGTGGATGAAGGTGAAACTGGGAAAGATGTGGGTTTTTGTGAGTGCATATGGGCCTGGTAATGAGGAGAGTGTAGAAGAAAGGGAGGCTTTTTGAGTGTATAGAGGGATTAGGGAGAAACATCAATGTATTTGTAATGGGAGACCTTAATAGTAGGGTAGGAAATGAACCAATAGATGGAGTGGTTGGGAAGTGTGGAATTTCAGGAAAGAATTATAGAGGAGAGTTGACGATGGAGATTGTGCTCTTTTCACAAAGAATGGCCTAAAGCCATTGACTCCAGTCACAAAAAATGGTTTCTGATTTACATTTGCTCTAGTTACAGGCAAAGATGCCATCTCTTGGGTTATTGTTGGACTCATTTTTCTAGAAAGAGAAATGATGATAGCAAATACAGTGTTTAGGAACAAAGTCAAGCATAAGTACACATGGAAGAGGGTGGTGGATAGAGCATTAATGGACTATGTAGTGGTGAATAGGAGTATAGTTGGAAGAGTTAAGGATGTACATGGTCTAAGGGGAAAGAGTGGAGGAATATCAGATCATTTTCTGGTGGAAGGTAAGTTGAGAGTGGAGGATAGATGGAGAAAGAGGAAAGGGACAAAAGGTAGTGAGGTGCTTAGAGTGAACTGCTTAAATGAGAAAGAAAAGGAGAAGGAGTAGAAGAAGCTGAAAGAGGAGTAGGAGGGAGTGAAGGATACAGTAGAACTAGTAGAGAAGGAATGGGGATGTTTCAAGGAGGGAGTCACAAAGTGTGCAAAGATGTTGTGTGGAACAAGGAGGATGGGAGGAAATAGAAGGAAGGGTAGTGAGTGGTGGGAAGAGGAAACAAAGAAGGTTGTAGAAGAGAAGAAGCGAGCTTTCACAGATTGGTTACAAAATAGGACGAGAGAATCATATGAGATGTACAAAGAAAAGAGAAGAGAAGTAAAGCATAAGATAAAGGAGGTAAAGAGGAGAGCAGATGTGAAATGGGGTAAGAGTATGACAGAAAATTTTGAAAGTAATAAAAAGATGTTTTGGAAAGAAATTAAGAGAGGAAGAGGAGGCGAATAAAGTAGGGAAGAAAAGGTAAAAGGTGCAGATGGATAGATGATAATGGAAGAGAAGGCAGTAAGAGGAAGATGGGCAGAGTATTTTAGGGAGTTGCTAAATATGAAGGAGGATAGGGAGGTAAAGGTAGTTGCAGTGGAAAGTGCTAAGAAAATGAGATTGATGAGTGAGGAAAATGGAGGAGAAATAGGGAAGGATGAAGTGAAGGCAGTTGTTAAGATGAGAGCAGGTAAGGCACCTGGATTGGATGGATGTCATGCAGAATGTCTGAAAAAAGGAGGTACAGTGATGGTGGACTGGCTGGTGAGGTTAATGTTTGTTGAGAGGGTAGTGTGCTGGAGGACTGGAGGAGTGCCTGTACAGTTCCACTTTACAAGGGAAAAGGGACAAGTGTGAATGTAGCAGTTTCAGAGGGATTAGCTTGTTAAGTGTAGTTGGGAAAGCTTATGGGAGGGTCTTGATTGAGAGGATTAGGAGAGGAAAAGAGGGAGTAATTGGTGAGGGACAGTGTGGGTTTAGGACAGGTAGGGGTTGTGAAGGTCAGATTTTTGTGGTAAGACAGATATATGAGAAAGCTATAGGAAAAGGTAAGGATGTATTTAGGGCTTTTATGGATCTGGAAAAGGCTTATGACAGTGTAGACAGGAAGGCACTGTGGGAGGTATTACAGATATATGGGATAGGAGGAAATTTTTTAGGAGCTATCAAGAGTTTTTACAAAAGTAGTAGAACTTGTGTTAGGATTAGAAATGGAGAAAGTGAGTGGTTTGATGTAAAGGTGGGACTTCGTCAGGGATGTGTTATGTCCCCCTAGCTGTTAAATTTATACATAGATGGGGTGGTGCGAGAAGTAAATGCAAAGGTAGTGAGTCAGGGATTGGAGATGGTTGAAGAAAATAGAGAAAAGTGGGAGATAAGCCAGCTGTTGTTTACAGATGACACTGTGCTTGTGGCAGGATCGGAGGAGGGATTGAGGAAGTTAGTGACAGAGTTTGGGAAGGTGTGCAAAAGGAGGTTGAAGATAAATGTGGGTAAAAGTAAGATGATGAGATGTACAAAAGGAGAGAGTGGCAGCAGACTGGAAGTGAGTATTAAGGGAGAGCGACTGGAGGAAATGGATAGTTTTAGAAATGTGACAGGAAAGGGAGGAGTGGAGGTAGAATGTAGATTGAGAGAAGCAAGTAAATGTCTTGGGGGATTAAAAAGTGTAATGAGAAAGACATTTGGGAATGGATGCTAAGAGGAGATTGTATGAAGGAGTGATTGTGCCGACAGCACTGTATGGGGCAGAAACATGGAATATAAGAGAGGAAGAGAGAAGTAGTTTGAACATGTTTGAAATGAGGTGCCTGAGAAGTATGATAGGGGTTACTGGGTTGTATAGAGTGAGAAATGAGGATGTAAGGAGGAGAACAGGGATGGAAAGGGAGTTGGGATATAGGGTTGATGAAAGAGATTGGGATGGTTTGAACACATGGAAAGAATGAGTGAAGAAAGACTAGTAAAAGAGGTGTGGAAGGTAGAGGTGGAAGGAGTGAAGATGAGGGGTCGACCTAGGATGAGATGGATGGATGGGGTAAAAGGGGCATTGGGAAAGAAGGGAATGTCTGTTGAGGAAGGACGGGAGAGGACAGAAGATAGTGGTGAATGGATTAGGGTTATGTATGGATGATGCTCTGATGCATGAGGGGGAATGGGTGTGGGATGGGGGTGAGGGAATATGGATGAGAAATAAACTGACGCAGCCCGAAGGGATTTCTCCCCATCTTCTTTTCTGCATGAGGGGATGGAGAGGGAGGGGAGGTGCTGATTTAATGAAGTGGCCTTGCTGTGGATGTGCTGTGTCTTGCGACACTGTTTCTGACCCAGGGCAGTGGACAACATGCAGGGATGACCCGTCATCCAGGAGGTGCCAAGATAAGAGGGAGGGAAGAGGGTAGAGGGGAGTGGAGCATGTAGGGGATGGAATAGGTGGGAGTTGTTTCTATGCCTTTGTTTTTTGGATACCTCTCATGTAAGGGGTAAAAAGCCTTTGGTATATCTATGTATGTATCTAGCATTAGTTAGACCCATCCTTGACTGCTGTACAGTTTTGGTTTACATCTTATAGAATGGACTTAAGTTTATTAGAATCAGTACAGAGGAGAATGATCAAAATGATACATGGGCTAAAAAATTTACCTTACAAAGAGAGGCTTAGACACCTTAACTTACACTCTCTGGAAAGACACAGAGTGCGGGGTGATCTAACAGAGGTGTATAAGTGAATCAATGGCTTTAACAAAGGTGATGCAAACAAGGTCATCACATTAAAACAACAGGGCAGGATTTGCAGTTATGGATTTAAACTGGACAAATTTAGATTTATGAAGGAAATAGGCAAGAATTGGTTTACTAATAGGGTGGTCGATGAATGGAATAAACTTAGTAACCATGTAGTAAGCGCTGAAACTATCAGTTGTTTTAAAAAATTATAAGACAACTTTATGGATGGGGATGACAGGTGGTGATGGTTACGGAGCTGCCTAGTGTAGGCCTTATGGTCTCTTGCAGTCTCATTTATTCTTATGTTCTTATGTTCTTATATGTATGTACTTACAGGTGTTCAGTCATGTACCAAATAGTGTTGACAAGGACCTCAGTGGCAAGCGTTGTGGAAGCTGTACTCATAGCCAAAGTTCACAGGACCATGACGAGAGTGAAGAACAACAGGTGAGTGTTCATTAAGTAGCATGATTACTTGAAAAACTTGATTATTGCTTTTATTTTATATTATGTTTCGTACATCCGCCTGAAAATCTAAGGTTAGTGTGCTGTTACTTGCAGCAAAGGTCAAGGGGATGGCAGTTCGAACCCTGCCACTGGCAAAGTTGAACCAAGGGCATGGTTCATTAAATTCCACACTACAAAGTCCTATGTAAAGGGCACTTTTCAAGCCTCCAGATAGGGGGAAGTTCATGACATTAAACCATAAGAAATAAAAGGAACACTTATTGGGAATGGGAACAGTTGAAGTTTATAAAGAAAAAACATCATGTTATGACAGAGCCTTAGTTAGTACAACGTCATGCTTGGTAGAGCTTTCAAGTACATAGATGTGGCACACAAATTTCTGATGATTAACCCCTTCACTCCGGGCCAAAATCTCGCGGGCAACATTAGCTGCCAGACGTGCGATGTTGCGTCATAATACTCGCATTATAAAAAATATAGTCACCGCAGTATTAATCGTTTTCTCTTTCACCCATGAATTTTGATAACCATAGAAAATATGATGAAGCCAGTTTACAGAGTATGGGGGTCACGCAGGTACAACTACAATAAATATAATCAAGACACCGACGTCGGCATCCTCGCGTACCCACTTGCTCCTCATGACGCCTACGTAGGTGTCACCGTATGGAAGGGGTTAATAGGAGGACCAGGGGGAATGGGGAAAGGTCACTGGAGCCTACAGACAGTTAAGGAGTGTTCGCATGCAAAGATGCCCAGGGCAGCAGTGAAACAGAATGTATGATTCGTGGGTTTATTAATCAGTAGGATATGTGTACAGAGGAGGCACAACATGTGCCCAAGGAGTCTAAAGAGTAACTGGCCCATGGGCTAAGGTGCTAGATGCTGTAAGTACACAGAAGAGAAGGAAGCCTTTGTTGGATGTATGAAAGGGCTTTTGTCCGGGGCATCGCTGTTGGTCAGAGTATGCTATTACACCATTGCACACTATTGCATACTGTGCTAGTCTCCTATGCCAATTACACTATACCACAAGGAGGATGGGGAGTAATTGTCCATGTTCAGGACACTGCCAATGGAGAAGTGCACAAGTGGAAGAAATAAGGCAAGAGGGCATTTGTCCACAGTTGATAGACAAAATCATGAGTGAGGAAATAAGGTGAGAAGGTTGACTAGGGATAGCTGTCCAATATTTTGTTTACAATTGGAAGCAAAGGAATCAGGTGGAGTGAAATGTTAACCCATTCAACTCCGATGACAAGATTCCTTGTCATTTGGTCAAATAAAAAGAAAAATCATAAAACACCAAAATGTTTGATCAAACACCAGAAAAATATGACGTCAATCCTCGCTTCGCTCGCAGCGAAGCGAGGACTGACGTCATATTTTTCTGGTGTTTGATCAAACATTTTGGTGTTTTATGATTTTTCTTTTTATTTGACCAAATGACAAGGAATCTTGTCATCGGAGTTGAATGGGTTAAACATGCCTCTATTTTGTTTGGTTGTGTTGGATCCCCAGGTGATGGCTGTTTCCAAACATTTTCTCCGTATTTTTTCAGGCTCTTATCAGTAGCTTTGCTTGTATTCCATACAGAAATAGTTGCAACCACCTGATGGATTAGGAAAAGGCAGAACTGCTGATACATGAGCCAGATAAAACCTGATAACATGTTATCATCCAAGATTAACAAGATGAGAGAAAATAGACATATTTAACATTTCACCCCATACATTTATGTTCATCATTTCACATTCTTTATTTTGATAATTCTGTAATGTTTTAAAAAGATGATTATATATTGGGTACCTATGAGTCAATCTCAATTTGCAGGCACTGGACAAGGAAGTTGCAGAGCTGTGCAGACAGCCCAATAAGCAGCAGCAGATTGACAAGGTAAAGATGTATATTGTTTTATTTTTTAAGTGGAAAATGATGCTGTCAGTGGGATTAGACTATTAGATTGGGAAATTCAAACCAGTCATTTAATTGGTAGATTGTATATACCGTATTTTTCGGACCATAAGGCGCGGGCAAAATCCTTAAAATCGGCCAAAATCGGGTGGTGCGCCTTATCGTGCGGTGCGCCTTATGTGTGGCTTCAGTGTAAAAAAAAGGCCTCGGATAGTGACGTACTATTTTGACACGTTTCGTAGCTAGCCTGCCGACGGCGCAGTGCAATTTGAATTATCCATCTAGCTGTCCTAGTTCTCGAGATATTGCGTTTTGAAGGGAAAATCTGACCTATTTTGTCCCAGGAAATCGGGCCGAAACGTGCGGTCTGACTAATCGCCGATAGATAGATAGACTTTATTTGGCAATAAATCAATTGTACATGAAGTGCAAATAATGACAACAATGACGGTTTTTACTGACAGGCACAATTTTATATGAGAATTTAGCATATGGTTGCATTATTTGACCTATTTTCTTTAGGATGTGTGATTTCCATGCAATTTAATCAAAGAATTACGTTTTTATCCTATGCAAAATTACCCACCACAACTACTAATACCGTCAAATTACATGAAAATCACACAATTTAAAGAAAATAGTTGAAATAATTCAACTATATGCAATCTATTACACTAATAACACAATAGTAACAAACTTAATAATGTAGCTTGATCCATACCACCAATGATCATAGATAGCGGGCAGGACGAATCGTAGCTGTGGTCCGTAATATTACGGAGGATATAAACGTAACTTCTCTTTGATCATATTACATGAAAATCACACATTTTAAAGAAAATAGTTCAAATAATTCAACTATAAGTCTATTACACTAATAACATAATAGAAACTTAATAGAGTGAAGTTTGATCCATACCACCGGTGATCATAGATAAGATGGCGGGATGGACGTTGATGTTGTTATCCTTTAATCCGACCCGATAGAAAAAAAAAACGAATTAGTACCACCGATTTCTCACCTCTTCCGTAACACGCTGCCTTTATTTTGGTATTAGAATAATCCGCGAGACTAGTAGTTTTCGTTCATTTTGGTCAGTTGCCAATACACTGAATTCATTTAGCTCATTTTTTACGCTGAAACATAAACCAATTTTCGATTTACTGCTGAATGCAAGCCGCCATGTTTATCTTATGTTTTTATGTACCGACATGTAACTGATGATGTAATTGTTTGAAATTTACTACGATCGTAGTAAATACACTCGCATTACATTTGTATGAATGAAATTTCCCGCGGTATGTAAATTTGGCCGTTTGCATGGTGTGTGCATAAAATGACGTGCTATTGTGCTCGTCATCGATGGTGGCGCCTCTGGTGGTGTTTGACCTACCAAACCAGGTGCGTCTTATGGTCAGGTGCGCCTTATGTAAGGACGGGGAATAGCAATTTACGGGTGCGCCTTATGGTACGAAGCGCCTTATGGTCCGAAAAATACGGTAGTAATTTTAGAATTGTACCTATTTGTCAGTGTTTATTTTTCTTTAATTATATATCTTAAGTTGGAAAGCAATGTGGATGATGTAAAAAGTATTGCATCTTGGAAGATACTATTGTCATGTAAGATGGGTAGACAAGGTCATTTTAGAGATCTGCATATGTTAGAGAATGATTTAAGATATGATGAATGATTTAAGATATGATGAATTTCAGGGCAGGGTGGGGGTGGGGGGTTTGCAAGAACACCACCCACAGATTTTTTGTTTGTCTTAAAAAGGCATACTGAAAGGGATAAGGGGCATTTAAGGCTAGCAACCTCACCATCAGAAATATGTGGGTGTGTACTGTATTTTAACTAATTGTAATATACAGGAAAGGAGCAATGCTCATTGGGTCCCATCTCCTATTCTCTGATTTTTTTTTATCATATCTTGACTCAAATTTATGTATAGTTCCAATGTAATCTTATGTTCAATATTTCCAGTTGTCATATATAGATTTGAACTCATTTATTGTTTGAGCTTGGGTTACGTCACTTTCTAAGGTATTTCAAGTGTTTATGCATCTATATAGAAAACTGTATTTCTTCACATCCTTTAGAAAAGTGGTCTTTCTTAATGTGCTCCCATGACCTCTTAAAGCTCTCCAATCTTTAATCAGGAGATCTCTTGAGTCATGCAATCTATCCCCTTTAGTGATCTAAATACTGTAATTACATCACCTCTTTCTCTTTGATCTTTCAGTGTTGGCAGACCCAGTCCTATTAGTCTTTCCATAAACGGTTTATATGTTAGGCTGGGGACTAGTTTGGTTGCTGCCCTTTGTATTCTCTCGATCTTCCTTAATCCTTCACTCTGTGTGGGGACCATGCCACTGACGCATATTCCAGTCTTGGACAGATCAGGGTTTTGATAATTTTTTTCATCATCTCTCCATCCATATAGTGAAACACCACTTTAATCTTCTGCAGTAGTCCATATGTTTCCCACAATCTTGTTGATACGTCTGTCAGGTCACAGTTGTCTTTTATCAAGACTCCCAAGTCTTTCTCCACTTTTGCTTTTGTAATGGGTTCACTTTCCTAGCAACAGTTTAAGTATAGTCTTTTGGCACTAATGCCCATTTCCAGTACTTTGCATTTTTTGGTATTGAACTTAACATCCCATTCTTGGCTCTGTGCAAAAATAGTGCCTATATCTTTTTGCAGTAGTCTACTGTCCTCCTCATTTTTCACTCTTCTCATGATTTTTGCATCATTTGCCAACATGTTGGCATAGGTTCTTGTTCCTTCCATCATGTCATTGACATAGACAAGAAACATTATTTTTGCGAAAGCACTGAACCTTGTGGAACTCCACTGTATTAACCTAATCGCAGTGTACAGGAAAGGAGCAATATTTGTTGGTTCCTGTCTCCTACTCTCCAATTTATCATACCTAGCCTCAAGCTCATGCATGATTTCAACTTAATCTATATCCTTTCATACAAACATGTATATATGTATATGTACTTATACATACATATATATATATACACACACACACACACACACACACACACACACACACACACACACACACACACACACACACACAAACACCAAAGGCCTTTTTTCCCCTTACAAGGGAGGTAGCCAAAAGCCTAAAGCATAAAATTCACTCTCACCCATTCCATCCCCATATACTCCACTCCCATATACCCCCTCCTTCTTATGTTGGCTCCTCCTGGATGACAGGTCATCCCTGCACCTCACCCACTACCTTGGATCAGAAGCAGTATCCAGACATAACACATCCACAGCAGAGCCACTTCGTTTAATCGGTGACCCCCCTCTGTGTCCCCTCATGCAGAAAAAGAGAAGATGGGGAGAAATCCCTTCAGGCTGCATTAAATTATTTTTCACACATACTCCCTCACCACTCCCATCCCCCACCCACTCCCTTCCATGCATTACAGCATCATCTATACACAGACATTCTCCATTCATCCCTATCTTTTGTCTTCTGTCTTTCCTCAACAGACATTCCCCTCTTTCCCAATGCCCCTTTACCACATCCATCCATCTCATCCTTGGTTGCCTCCTTATGTTCACTCCTTCCGCCTCTGCCCTCCACACCTCTTTTAATAATCTTTCTTCTCTCATTCATTCCATATGTCCAAAGCATCCCAATACTCTTTCATGAGCCCTATCTCCCAACTCCCTTTCCACCCCCATTCTCCTCCTCACCTCCTCGATTCTCACTCTAGCCTAGTAACCCCTATAATACTTCTCAGGCACTTCATGTCACATTTAAACTCTCTTCCTCCCTTATGTTCCATGTTTCTGCCCCATACAGTGATGTCAGCACAACCATTCCTAAATACAATCTCCTTTTAGCATCCATTCCCAAATGTCTTTTTCTCATTACACTTTTTAATCCCCCAAGGCATTTGCTTTTCTCAATCTACATTCTACCTTCACCTCCACCCCTCCCTTTTTTGCCACATTTGCACCCAAGTATTTAACTCCTTCACTCCAGGCCAAAATCTCGCGGGCAGCTTTAGCTGCCAGACGTGCGATGTTGCATCATAATACTCGCATTATAAAAAATAAAGTCACCGCTGTATTGCTCTTTCTCTCTTTCACCCGTGAATTTTGATAACCATAGAAAATATGATGAAGCCAGTTTACAGAGTATGGGGGTCACGCAGGTACAACTACAATAAATATAATCAAGACACCGACATCGGCATCCTCGCGTACCCACTTGCTCCTCATGACGCCTACATAGGCATCATCGTATCGAAGGGGTTAAAACTATCTATTTCCTCCAGTCTCCCTTAATACTCACCTCAAGTTTGCTGCCACATTCTCCCCTTGTACATCTCATCACCTTACTTTTACCCAGATTTACCTTCAACTTACTTCCTTTCGCACATCCTTCCAAACTCTGTCACTAACTTTCTTGATACCTCTGATCCTGCTACAAGCACAGTGTCGTCAATAAACAACAACTGGTTTATCTCCCACTTTTCTCCATTTTCTTTAACCATCTCCAATCCCCGACCCATTACCCTTGCACCACCCCATCCATTTATAAATTGAACAGCCAAGGCAACAACACATCCCTGATGAAATCCCACCTTTACCTCAAACCACTCACACTTTCTATTTTTGATTCTAACACAGGCTCTACTACCCTTGTAAAAATCCTTGAATGCTCTTAACAGCTTTCCACCTATCCCATATATCTGCAATACCTCCCACAGTGCCTTCCTGTTTATCCTGTTATAAGCCTTTTCCAAATCCATAAAGGCCCCCCCAAAAAATAATCCTTACCTTTTCCTAAAACTTTCTCGCATATCTGTCTCCCACATTTAGATTTGAATTCATGTATTATTCCAGATTGGATTATATCACCTACCAAGCTATTCTAAATATCTATACATCCATATGGAAACTGTAATTACATAAGAACATAAGAATGAAGAAAACTGCAAGAGACCATAATGCCTACACTAGGCAGCTCCATATCCATCACCACCTGTCATCCCCATCCATAAAGTTGTCTAATTGTTTCTTAAAACAACTGATATTTTCAGCACTTACTACATGGTTACTAAGTTTATTCCATTCGTTGACCACCCTATTAGTAAACCAATTCTTGCCTATTTCCTTTTTAAATCTAAATTTGTCCAGTTTATAACCATTACTGCAAGTCCTGCCCTGTTGTTTTGATATGATGACCTTGTTTGCATCACCCTTGTTAAAGCCTTTGATCCACTTGAACACCTCTATTAGATCACCCCACACTCTGCTTCTTTCCAGAGAGTGTAAGTTAAGGTGCCTAAGCCTCTCTTGGTAAGGTAAATTTCTGAGTCCAAGTATCATTTTGGTCATTCTTCTCTGTACTGATTCTCGTGAATTGATGTCCATTCTGTAGGACGGAGACCAAAACTGTACTGCATAGTCAAGGATGGGTCTAACTATCGCTAGGTAGAGTTTAATAATTACCTCTGCACTTCTATTCATTACCGTCCTAGCAACGAAACCTAATGCTCTGTTAGCTTTATTCCTGGCACTAATGCACTGTTTCCTGGTTTTAAGGTCCAGACTCACTAGAACTCCCAAGTCTCTCTCGCACTCAGTTTTCTCTAAAAGCATGTTATCTAAGCTGTATCTATTTTCGGGGTTGTGTAGCCCTATGTTTAACATGCTACACTTAGAGATATTGAAGTTCATTTGCCATTTCACCGACCATGTGAACAATTTGTTAAGATCATCCTGCAGAATCTCTGCGTCGTCTCCTGACCTAATTAGGCGTCCTATTTTAGTGTCGTCCGCAAACTTACTAACATCACTATTTATCCCATCGTCTAAGTCGTTTATGTACATAATGAACAACAAGGGACCCAAAACCGAGCCCTGGGGGACCCCACTAGTAACATTGCCCCACCTAGATTTTACTCCATTTATGGTGACCCACTGTTTTCTGTTACTAATCCAAGCTCTAATCCATTCTAACACTTTTCCTCCTATGCCATGGGCTTTGATTTTATTTAGTAGTCTCTGGTGTGGCACCATGTCAGATGCTTTGTTAAAGTCAAGGTAAATAACATCGTAATTATCATTGTTATCTGATGCCTTATATACTTTAGTGTAAAAGTATAGAAGATTAGTCACACATGACTTACCCTTGGAGAAACCATGCTGTGAATCACGAATTAAATTATGACTTTCGATGTGTTCTCTGAGTCTATTTACTATTACTGATTCAAGTCATTTGTTCTTATGACTTCTTAAAGCCATCCCATCCTTAATCAAGAGATCTTTTCTGTTTGCAGTCTCTTTTTCTTTGATCTTTTAAAATTGAGAGGCCTTTCTCCTCGTATTATGTATTATCTGCCAGGCTGGGTACCAGCCTGGTTGCTGCCCTTTATACAAGTATTCTATCTGTCTTGCTTATGATCCCTCACTCTTTGTTGGGTCCATACCACTGATGTATATGCTAGTCTTGAATGGATCAGAGTTTTTATGAGTTTTTTCATCATTTCTTCATTAATATAATGAAAAAGCCTCTTTTACTACTTCAGTATGACTTACATTCTCACGCGGAACATTGGCTGCCAAACGTACGATTCATCACACTACTTGCATTATAAGATATAAAATCACTACTGTATTACTCAATTTCTTTAACTCTGAGTAATAATAAACACAGAAAACCTGATCAAACCAGTTCACAGAATCCGTGGATAACTCGTGTACAACTGCAAAAAAATATATATGTAATCAAGATGCCAATGTATCCTTAAATACCAACTTGCACCTCATGACACCTACATGGGCATCATCGTACCGAAGTGGTTAAAGTTCTGCACCAGTCCATATGTCTCTCCCATAACAATCCTGCTGATATGTCTGTCAGGTGACAGGTGAGAGTAAATATCCATCAAAATGAGGACACAAGTGGAAGGAAATACTGTATGATGTTTTATTAATTTCTCAACAGGTTCGAGTAGAAGTGTTAGAACATCAATGTCAAGGACTGGAGGGTGAATTGGGAAGGCTTAAGGTGGAGGTGGTGAAAGTTGTAGAAGAAAAAGAGAGATTAGAGGAAGAAAGGGACCGTCTTCAAGAAAAGTGCAAAGAGATCTCCTTCAAGGTTGGTCTTTGAATTGTAAGAGCTGTAGAAGTAAGTTAGGGAGGAATTATTTCAATTGTTAATTTGTTAGCATTTTTTTGTTAGTTTGATATCATTAACTCCTCTCAGGGAGAGCTAGGATATTGCTTCTGTATGAAGGACTTTCAAAAGCAGGACCAAAACGGCCACCACTATTGACCAACACCCCAAGTAGTAATACTCTAAACCTCTCTGCCAGTGAGCATCTCTTAATCTAGTAACTGGAGGGAATTTTTCTTGTCAGTATATTAACTTTCATTAAAAGTTACCAGATTATCATGAACTACCATTAAAATTTCTAGTGATTTCTGTGAATTCATTGTTCATTTTCTATTGTGGGTCATTATAGGTCAGAAGTATTTTACATTGGTAGATCAGTATCACTGTGACTAAGTCAACTGAACTTTGGACTGTAAAGGGTAAAGGGATCTTAGACTCAAGTGGTGGTGTCTTAGTCAGATATATCACAAGAGACCGACTATCCCTTTGTCTCAGTTGTCAGTAAATGAAACTGAAGTCAGCCAAGACAGACTGGAGAGTCAGAAAACTCTGTTGTGGCTAGGGATGTTGTTGAAGACAAGGTGGATTATGACTGAATTGCCTGAGAACCCCAGGCTGCATCTTGACAAGTTTATGTCCCACAAGAAAACAGAGGACAACAATTTATTTATTTTATTTATTTATTTATTTATTTATTTATTTAATTTTTTTTTTCTGATATAAAGTCTGTCTGCCTAAGCAACATGAAGTTAAGACTCACAAAAACAGCAACAACAACATTAATACCCACCTTATGAAGAAGCATCCTGTCAACTACATAGATTGTAAAAGTCTTATATACCAGCATTGAATCATAGCAAGAAGAAGCATGACACATTTCATTCCCCCAAACCATTTACTTGCCTCCTTCACTGCATAGTTTACTTCCACTCCTGACTCCTCCATTCCCAGGTACATATAACCCTAAATCTTAAAAATATCCACTTCCTGTAGCCTTTCCCATAACACTTCAACTCATTGCCACTCTCACCCCTTGTATATCTCATCACCTTTTAACCACATTTACAGAAGATAGGGGTGAATGGAGAGGGGTTGTGTATAGATGATGCTGTGATGCATGATGGGGAGTGGGTGGGGGATAGGGGGTGAGGAAGTATGTATAAAAAAAAAAAAAAAAAAAATTGATGCAGCCTGAAGGGATTTCTCCCCATGTTCTCCTTTTCTGCATGGGGGGATGGAGAGGGGGGTCGCCGAATTTATGAAGCGACCTTGCTGTGGATGTGCTGGTCTTGCGACACTGCTTCTGACCCAGGGCAGTGGACAAGATGCAGGGATGACCCGTCATCCAGGAGGTGCCAAGATGAGAGGGAGGGAGGAGGGTGGAGGGGAGTGGAATATATAGGAAATGGAATGGGTGGGAGTGGTTTCTATGCCTTTTTCTTTTTGGCTACCCCCCATGTAGGGGGAAAAAGCCTTTGGTGTATGTATGTACCGTATATTTCCACGTATAAGACGACCCTAAAATCCAAAAATTCACCCCTTAAAATTGGGGTTCGTCTTATACTACCATTATAAAAATCAGACCTTGAATTCTACGTGAGATGACTTGGTAGGCTAGCCTGCCGATAACCGCCGATACACAGGAAATGATTCACATTATGATAAGAACTGGTAATAAAGGTAATTGAACCATATTTACCTTATATATTATTGGCATATCTTTATAGTAAATGGCAATTATTAATAAATTAGAGGAATAATTCTATATCAATGAAATTACGGTACTTTTAACTGCTCTATGTAAACACATTTAACACAGCTGAAAAAAATGTAAACATCGAGCACTGGTTGCGTTCATAGCAACCTTTTTCTTTCGCTAACTTTTCAGTAATTTTTAAGACTGAAAATAAAAATTTTGGATTACAGTACATAAAACGTTTATTTGTCAATAAAAAAATATATTACAGTAGTTGCATTTAAAACAGAAAATAAAAAAATTATAAAACTTAATTCTAATCATCATCAATATTGCACATCAAACGTATTTCTAAAACCTTTAGTTTCAATAAAATTACATTACATTTAAAACTTAAAACATTATAAAACTTTATTTTTTTATTTTTTTATATAAAAGCGGAAAAAATAGCTGATAAACGTAATCAAAACAATTCTTTTTGTACGGTAGGTTTGATACACTGATGCTTTTGTAATTTAGCAGTCGTCTTATACTACTGATATGAGATAAATTCATAAAAATTTGCTCTAATTTTGTACCTCGTCTTATACAAAGGTCGTCTTATACACAGAAATATACAGTATGTACTTTCAACTTCTTCCTATCGCATAACATCTCAAACTCCGTCACTAACTGCCTTGGACTTTCCTCAGACTCAGCCACAAAGTGTACTGTCATCTGCAAACAACAATTGGTTCACTTCCCATTTTCCTTCACTCTCTCTAGATATCTATACTTCTCTTCTCCCCATCACCCTCTCATTTACCTCCAGCACCACCTCCATGCACAAATTGAACAGCCATGGTGATATAACACAACCCTGGCACAGTTCTTCCTTTACCTCAAACAACACCACTCTCACCATCCCCAATCCTAACATAAGCTCTACTACATACATATACCAAAGGCGTTTTCCCCCTTACAAGGGAGGTAGCCAAAAAGAAAAAGGCGTAAAAACCATGTGTCCAAACCATCCTAATACTCTTTCATCCACCCTATCTCCCAACTCCCTTACCTGCATAGAGCTGGTGGCCAGGGCTGGTTGCCGCCGTTTGGCCCCCAACTCTTGGGGTTGGGGGGTGGTCCCACAAAATAGACGCTGCGGCTCCAGGACCTCAGATACACATACACCAATTACAAGAGAGCTAACTGGGAAGCTTTTACTGAAGAGACAGAACAACATTTTGAAACACTTAACAGTACACCAATCACAAACATAAAAAATGCTGTGCACGCTTTTAATACAATCATACAAAATGCAGACAAGAGATACATCCCTAGAGGCAACAGAAAATCACACAACCCCAACTTCACACCAGAAATCCAAGGCCTCATCAGACAACGAGACACACTTAAACACAATACCCCCACACCTATCCCTCAAAACATAGCAGACCAAATACAAACACTAAACACTGTGATTGCCAATAAAATACACGAACAAAAAACACAAAATTGGCAAAACTTTATCAATACACTTGATCACAAAACAAACACCAGCAAATTGTACAAAACACTCAACAGCATTACACTATCCAACAGTAACACAACACGCTCTCACGCAGCAATAATCACAACAGACAATCTACCCTCAAACAGACAACAAGCAAACACACTCATAAATCATTTTGCACAGACAAGCCATCTCACTTCTCACCCTGACGACCGACGCACTATTCGATGTAAGAAAGACTTTCCCACAGACTCAGACTATACACCCTTCATAGACAGTCAGACAAAACACATAATACATAATCTCAAGCACTCATCTGCCTGTGGCCCTGATAACATAAGTAACATCCACCTAAAATACATTGGACCTCAAGGTATACACGCACTCACAAACATTGCAAACTACAGCTATTCACACAACACTATACCCGACATCTGGAAGCATGGTAAAATAATCACCATTCCAAAATCGAACAAAGACCCATCAATCCCAACATCGCACCACCCAATCACACTTCTCTGCACCCCCTCTAAAGTCGTTGAACGCCTAATACTTAAACTTGTCACACCACATATTCTCCTTGCTGACTCACAACACGGTTTTAGCCCACTACACTCCACAAACACTCTTCTGATAAACCTCACACAAAGAATTTTAGATGGCATCAATTCAGATAGGCCCCACCACAGAACACTTCTTATAACATTAGACATTAGTAAAGCTTTTGATACTATCCCCCGCCACAACCTAACAAATAAAATATATAACACAGACATGCACAATAACACCAAAAGATGGCTGGCCAATTATCTGGCAGGTAGGAATGCTTATGTGTCATATAATGGCCAATCATCGCACATCAGAAATATTAAGAATGGAGTACCACAGGGCTCAGTTCTATCCCCGACGCTCTTTAACCTCTTCATTCCGGGGCACATCGCACGTCTGGCAGCATTAGCTGCCCGACGTGCGATGTTGCGTCATAATAATCGCATTATAAAAAATAAGGTCAGTGCTCAATCGTTCGTTCTCTTTCACCCGTGTATTTTGATAACCATAGAAAATTGATGAAGCCAGTTTAGAGAGAATGGAAATTACGTAGGTACGACTACAATAAATATAATCAAGATGCCAATGTCGGCATCATCGAGTACCCACTTGCTCCTCATGCCGCCTACGTAGGCGTCACCGTATGGAAGTGGTTAATCTATACATGCATGACATACCCACACCAGACACCTCAGAAATACAAATCTCTTCCTACGCAGATGACATAACAATCACATGCACACATCGTAACACAGACAAAGCTGCAGAAATAACCCAGCCATACCTTGATACACTCAACACATGGTTCATCACAAACAGACTCAAAATAGCTCCAACCAAATCTACAGCAACACTTCTCACCAACTGGACAAAAGAACACAAATACATACCTCATCTCTACATCAACAACACTCTAATACCACACACAAACACACCGAAAATTCTTGGTGTAACGTACAATACATCCATGTCTTTCAAACAACACATCACAAACATAAAAAACAAATGCACACCTAGACTTAATGCACTTAAGTCAATCACTGGAACAACATTTGGACAAAACAAAGAAACTAATACAACAATATACAAACAATGCATATGCTCAGTGATGAATTATGCGAGTCCTGCATGGGCTCCTAATCTCAGTGAGACACACCACAACACCCTTCAAATCATACAAAACAAAGCCCTAAAAACAATTACAGGCTGCACAAATACAACACCTACAGACCATTTACACCATGAAACAAAAGTCCTCAAAGTCAAGGACCACCTCGACATGAGAGGCACACAAACACTTGCTGCAGCCACCACAAACACATCACACCCGCTACACTACATAGCAGAACACCCACACACACCAAGAAACATTAAAACAACACCCAAAGACCTGTATCACACACAGATACTCTCTTCTCTTCCTCCACAACCACCAAATACCAGCCTCCGGAAACATATTCATAATCATATCACTCACCGCTCCATTAACACACTGAAAGACAACATACTGCTGCATGCCAGACCCCCTGATATCCACCCTTCTGAATCCTCTCTCCCACGAAAGGACGGAGTCCACCTGGCCTGACTGCGGTGCGGCTACCACCCAGCACTTCTAAGCTATCAGAAGAGGCTGGATGACCACATTGTGAATAGCTGCCCAGGATGTAACACTTCACCCCATACCATACAACACATAATGGAAGACTGCATTATACACAATCATGCTCGCAAACAACACAACATACACTCTATAAAAGATTTGTGGGAAAACCCAGTTTCGGCAGTGGCCTTCCTTGGGGAGACGGGACTGCTCGGACAGACAGTCTAGGGAACGACAACAACAACAACAACTCCCTTACCTCCCCTGTTCTCCTCACCTCCTCATTCATCATTCTATCCAGCCTACTAACCCCTATCATACTTCTCAGACACCTCATCTCAAACACATTCAAACTCCTTCTGTCTTCCTCTCTTATGTTCCATGTTTCTGCCCTCTACTAATCATGTAAAAGCATTTTACTGCCCTTGACAGCTTTCTCCTTGTCCCATATGTATGCAATACCTCCCATAATGCCTTCCTGCTGACCCTGTTATAAGCCTTCTGTAGATCCAGAGAAGCCAAAAAAAAAGTCCTTACCTTTTTCAAAAAACTTCTGCCTAACCATAAAACTTTTATCCATGCACCTTCTCTCTTTTCTAAACCTACCCTGTTCCTCTGCAATTGCCCTCTCAGTAATTACTCTCATTGTATCCTAAGACTGACTTTTTTTTATATGTATATATACAGGCTTCAGATGCTGTAAAAATGAGAACACTTCAGAAGAGATGTCGTGCTTTGGCCGAGAAGATTCAGAGTAAGCGTTTGGCTCTCATGGGACGGGATGACAAAGTAGAGAACAACGGTGCAACTTCTGGGAAAGAAAAGAGGAGCCTAGAGACTGTTCCTGAAGAGGAAGAAGAATTGGATGATCCAAAGGAGCCCAAAGCTGACAGTGGGAATGAAGAAGAAAGCAAGGAGGATGACTATGGGTTACTAGAGGAACAAGTAAGAAAGTTGGTTTAGAATTGCCAAGGTTTGTAATTTTACCCTTTTACCTTTTATATATATATATATATATATATATATATATATATATATATATATATATATATATATATATATATATATGTGTGTGTGTGTGTGTGTGTAATAAAATCACCACTTGGAAAATATAATGAAAGGTGACCGAAAACTGTTTTCGTCTATTTAAGACCTTTGAAAATGTCTTAGATAGACAAAAACGTTCGGTCACCTTTCATTTTATTTTCCAAGTGGTTTTATTACACATTTTGTGAATCACGTGTTTTTATGATTTATTCGCATACACACACACACACACACACACACACACTGTTATCGGACAAGGTTTATACAACTACTGGATAAAAAACAGGGACAAGAAACAGGGAGGGGGAATCATGTTCTTGGCCAAGAAAGACCTAAAGGTGACAAAAATTGCAGAGGGCAAAGGTAATGCTGAATTGATCATGATAAAAGTCGAAGGCAAGAATATGAAAAGTAGAAAGTTTGTGGTGACTTATGTGCCTCCAAAAACAAGCGCTTGGAAAGAAATTGAACATACAAAAATGCTAGATGACACAAGAAAATCACTCAATGAGATACTAATGGGTAAGGGTAATCTGGTAGTTATGGGGGACTTCAATTGCAAAGAAATTTGTTGGGACAGCATGACAGTGCAAGGAGGAGATGACTCGTGGGGCAATGTACTGCTAGATATGACCATGGAGTACACAATGACCCAATGGGTCCGTGAAAACACAAGGTACAGAAATAATGAAGAGCCATCGAAACTAGATCTAATATTTACAACAGAGCCTGAAATAGTGCATAAAGTCCAGTATGAGACACCAATTGGAAAGAGTGACCATGTACTCATCGAAACTATACTAAAGGAAGAAATAGACATAGAGAGGAACGAAAAGCATAGGAAAGGAAGACTGAGGTACAACAAAACAGACTTTACAAAACTAAAGACATTCTTCCGGAATGCAAACTGGGAAATATTTTACAGGGAAGAAACAGCAGTGGAAGAGAAATGGAATATATTGATGGAAAACTACAATGAAGGGGTAAACAGGCATGTACCAAGACAAAAGCGAGAGAGAGAGTACATTAAATGTTGGTTCAACAAAAGATGCAGTGAGGCAAAAGACAGAAGGGACAAAGCTTGGAAAAAGTGGAGAAAAGACAAAAAACAAAGCAAATGGCAAATTTATGTTAACTATAGAAATGAGTATGTTAATGTGAGAAGAGAGGAGAAAAGGAACCATGAGAAGGATATTATAGACAAATGCAAAGAGCAACCCAAACTATTCTATCGGTATGTGAATGTTAAACTTAAAAACAAACAGGAATTGGTGAAACTATGCCAAGGAAACATAGAATACACAGAAGATTTAGAGATGGCCGAAGTCATGAACAATCCCTTTAAATCTGTTTTCACCAGAGAGAAAATACCGAATTGTGACATAGACAAAAACAAGAAATCTCCCCTCATGAATGAGTTTACAGCATCACTAAAGGAAATATCAGAACATTTATCAAGGCTGGATGTCAGAAAATCACATGGCCCGGACGGTATTGCAAATTGGATTCTAAAGGAGTGCAAAGAAGAACTAACAGACAAAATACACATCTTAATAAACAGCTCACTCAAAGAAGGAAAGATACCCGAGGACTGGAAAAACGCTAACATTGTACCAATACACAAAGGAGGAAACAAAGAAGAACCCACCAACTATAGGCCAGTATCACTAACAAGCACCATTGCCAAAATTTGTGAGAAAATAATCAAGAATAGATGGGTAAAACATCTGGAAGACAATGACATATTAAACCCAAGACAATTCGGATTCAGACAAGGAAGATCATGCTCCACAAACTTAATATGCTTTTACTCAAGACTAATAGACATAGTGCAAGAAAGAAATGGATGGGCTGATTGTGCATTCCTAGACTTGCAAAAAGCCTTTGACAAAGTACCACACAGAAAACTACTAAAAAAACTGGAACACATAGGAGGAATACAGGGAAACCTACTAAAATGGATAGAGGACTTTCTGACTGGTAGAAAGATGAGAGTAGTGCTCAGAGAAAAATATTCAGACTGGAAAGAGGTGATCAGTGGAGTACCGCAAGGATCTGTGCTGGCACCAATAATGTTTGCTATCTATATGAATGACATGGATGAGGACGTGAACTGCTACATGAGCTTCTTTGCCGATGACGCCAAACTGCTAAGGAAAATAGAAACTGATGAGGACTGTGAAGCACTGCAAGAAGACCTAAATAGGGTATGGAACTGGAGTCAGAAATGGGAAGTGGACTTTAATACTAAGAAGTGTAGCATAATGGAGTTTGGAAAAAGCAAAAACAGAATATCAGGAAAATATACAATTGGAACCAAAGAAGTAAAGAAAGTAGGATCCGAAAAAGATTTGGGAGTAATTATCACGAACGACTTGTCCTATGATATACAGATTAACAAAATTGTCGGGGAGACTTACAACTTGCTAAGATCAATAAAAGTGGCGTTTACATACTTGGACGAAGACATGATGAAAAAAATATTGGTTACATTGATAAGGCCTAGATTAGAGTATGCAGCGACATTGTGGTCCCCCAGTACCAAAAAGAATATAAAGAAAATAGAAAGAATCCAAAGAGCAGCTACAAAAATGGCACCTGCACTTGCAAACCTATCATACGAAGAGAGATTGGCTAAACTGGAGTTACCGACACTGGAGCAAAGAAGAGAGAGAGGTGACCTATTGACCATCTACAGAATCATGAAAGGCACAGAGGTACTCGATAGTGAGAACTTACTTAACTGGGACAAAAGAAACACAAGAGGACATGGAAAGAAAATAAAAAAACATAGCTATAGAAGAGAACTGAAGAAAAACAGTTTTCCTCATAGAGTTTTGGACACTTGGAACAAACTGGACAATGAAATAGTATGCGCAAAAACCATTCATGAGTTTAAAAACAAACTAGACACTGCAAGATACAAAGGCGGGACAACACGAGCATAGCTCCCCTTCCCGCAAAATACAACTAGGTAAATACAACTAGGTAAATACACACACACCTATCATACGAGGAGAGATTGGCTAAACTGGAGCTACCGACACTGGAGCAAAGAAGAGAGAGAGGAGACCTACTGACCATCTACAGAATCATGAAAGGGACAGAGATACTTGATAGAGAAGAATTACTAAACTGGGACAAGAGAAACACAAGAGGACATGGTAGGAAATTAAGAAAACATAGCTGTAGAAGAGAACTGAAGAAAAACAGTTTTCCACATAGAGTTTTAGACACTTGGAACAAACTGGTAAGCGCAAAAACCATTCACGAGTTTAAAAGCAAACTAGACACTGAGAGATACAATGGCGGGACAACATGAGCATAGCTCCCCTTTCCCGCAAAATACAACTAGGTAAATACATGGACTTAAGAAAGGATATCATTGGTCTAATGGACTGCTTAGCACAAGTAAATCACAAAGTTTCTGACCAAAGAAGAACCAACTTGGATCTTACAAATGAGATTAAAGAAATGAAAAGGGATATAAATGAGCTGAAGAGTGATAATGAAAGAAGAGAATTAATGATAATACCAATAGCGAAAACTTAAAAAAAGAGGTGAACAATAAATTACAAGAAATGAAGGAAAAAATCGAAGTGAACTTAGGTGAGGAAAGCATCCAAAAAATTAAGTGGAAGGAAAACATTGAAAATGAGGAAATTACTTTCAAAGAAATGATCCAACAACAAATACAGGATAATGCAAAAGACACAATTATCCAAGTGATTAATGAAAAAGCTAATTGGGTCAGAGATAGGAAAAAATGTATTGTGGTATATGGACTAAGAGAAAAATAGGGATTGGTAAGGTACATGAGAGAAAAGGAAGAAAAAGAGACAGCAGTAGAAATCCTTAATGAAATTCAGGGGGGAAACCAAGAAGCAGGCAAAGACCTGGACGAGACATATAGGATTGGTCGCTATTCTAAGGGCAGAAATCGACCTCTAAAGATAAAATTAAGGTCACAGATGGTAGTAGAAGACATATTTGAAAAAGTAGGTAACTTGGCAAAGAGTGAAAAAATACAATAAGATATGGATAAAAAGAGAAATGAATACTGAGGAATTAGAAAAAGAAAGGTCACTAAGAGAAGAAGCAAAGAAAAAAAAACTCGAAGAGAACGAAGATAGAAAGCAAGGAATTCCATTGGAGAATAATTGACATGAGACTAAGGAAATGGTACATCAGAACGAACGAACCAAAGACAGAAAAAAAAAAAATGGAGAAAGAAGAAAATTAAAAGTGGCCTATACTAATATCGACGGATTAATTTCAGGACTGAAGGAACTCAATGATTATCTGCTAGAAAAAAAAACAAGACATAATGGGAATTGTAGAGACTAAACAAAGAGGTGAAATACCATCCATCGATATTAGACAAGGACTATATAATTACTGGATAAAAAACAGGGACAAGAAACAGGGAGATGGAATCATGTTCTTGGCCAAGAAAGACTTGAATGTGACAAAAATTGCGGAGGGCAAAGGTAGTGTTGAACTGATCATGATAAAAGTCGAAGACAAGAATATGAAAAGTAGAAAGTTTGTGGTGACCTATGTGCCCCCAAGAACAAATGCTTGGAAGGAGAATGAACATACAAAAATGCTAGAAGATACAAGAAAATCATTAAATGAGATACTAATGGGCAGGGATAATCTGGTAATTATGGGGGACTTCAATTGCAAAGAAATTTATTGGGAAAACATGACAGTGTGAGGAGGAGATGACTAGTGGGGTAATGTACTGCTGGACATGGCCATGGAATACACAATGACCCAATGGGTCAGTGAAAACACCAGATACAGAAACAATGAAGAGCCGTTGAATCTAGATTTAATATTTACAACAGAACCTGAAATTGTGGATAAAATCCATTACATGACACCAATTGGAAAGAGTGACCATATACTCATTGAAACTGAACTAAAGGAAGAAATAGACATGGATAGAAATGAGAAGCATAGGAAAGGAAGATTGATGTACAACAAAACGGACTTTGCAAAACTAAAGAAATTCTTCCAGAATGCAAACTGGGAAAAATTCTACATGGAAGAGACAAAAGTGGAAGAGAAATGGAATATATTGATGAAAAATTACAATGAAGGGTTAAACAGGCACGTACCAAGACTGAAGCGAGAGAGAGTGTACATTAAATGTTGGTTCAACAAAAGATGCAGTGAGGCAAAAGACAGAAGGGATAGAGCTTGGAAAATGTGGAGAAAAGATAAAAAACCTAAAAAATGGCATATTTGTATAAACTATAGAAATGAGTGTCAAAGTGAGAAGAGAGGAGAAAAGGAACCATGAAAAGGATATTAGAGATAAATGCAAAGAGCAACCCAAACTATTCTATCGATATGTGAATGGTAAACTTAAAAACAAACAGGAAATGGTGAAACTACGCCCAGGGAATATAGAATACACAGAAGAATTAGAAATGGCCAAAATCATGAACAATCACTTTAAATCTGTCTTCACCAGAGAGAAAGTACATAATTGGGACAAAGATGATAAAAAGCAATCTCCCCCCATGAGTGAGTTTACAACAACACAACCTATCAGACCTTGACGTCAGAAAATCACATGGCCCGGATGGAATTGCAAATTGGATCCTAAAATACACAACATAATAAATTGTTCACTCAAAGAAGGAAAGATACCTAAAGACTGGAAAAATGCTAGCATTGTACCAATATATAAAGGAGGAAACAAGGAAGAACCTACCAACTATAGGCCAGTATCACTAACAAGCACTATAGCCAAAATTTGTGAGAAAATCATCAAGAATAGATGGGTAAAACTTCTGGAAGATAACAACATAATAAACCCGAGACAATTTTTGTTCAGACAAGGAAGATCATGCACCACAAACTTAATATGCTTCTACTCAAGACTAATAGACATAGTGCAAGAAAGGAATGGATGGGCTGATTGTGCCTTCCTGGACTTGCAAAAAGCTTTTGACAAAGTACTAGACAGAAAATTACTAAAAAAAAAATACTGGAACAAATAGGAGGAATACAAGGGAACCTACTAAAATGGATGGAGGACTTCCTGACTGGTAGAAAGATGAGAGTAGTGCTCAGAGAAAAATGTTCAGATTGGAAAGAAGTGATCAGTGGAGCACTGCAAGGATCTGTATTGGCACCAATAATGTTTGCTATTTATGTGAAGGACATGGATGAGGATGTGAAATGTTACATGAGCTTCTTTGCAGATGACGCCAAACTGTTAAGAAAGTAGAAACTGATAAGGACTGTGAAGCACTGCAGGAAGACCTAAATAAGGTATGGAACTGGAGTCAGAAATGGGAAGTGGACTTTGATACTAACAAGTGCATAATGGAGTTTGGAAAAAGCAAAAACAGAATATCAGGACAATATAAAATTGGAACCAAGGAAGTAAAGAAGGAAGGATCCGAAAAAGATTTGGGTGTAATTATCACTAACGACTTGTCCTATGACAAACAGATTAACAAAATTGTTGGGGAGGCTTACAACTTGCTAAGATCAATAAAAGTGGCATTTGCATACTTGGACGAGGACATGATAAAAAAAATATTGGTTGCATTGCTAAGGCCTAGACTAGAATATGCAGCGACATTGTGATCACCCAGTACCAAAAAGAATATAAAGAAAATAGAAAGAATCCAGAGAGCAGCAACAAGAATGGCACCTGCACTTGCAAACTTGTCATATGAAGAGAGATTGGCTAAACTGAAGTTACCGACTTTGGAGCAAAGAAGAGAGGTGACCTACTGACCATCTACAGAATCATGAAAGGCACAGAGATACTCGATAGAGAGGACTTATTAAACTGGGACAAGAGAAGCACAAGAGGGTATGGAAAGAAAATCAAGAAACATGGGTACAGAAGAGAAATGAAGAAAAACAGTTTTCCACATAGAGTAGTGGACACTTGGAACACTCTGGACAATGAAATAGTATGTGCAAAAACCATTCATGAGTTTAAAAGCAAACTAGACACTGTGAGATACAAAGGCGGGACACCACGAGCATAGCTCCCCTTCTCACAAAATACAACTAGGTAAATACAATTAGGTAAATACACACACACACTTAAGCTTTACATAATTGGGGGGTGAATGTGGTGGCAAAGGGAGGTGGTGGGGGTAGAATGTAGATTGAGAGGAGCAAGTAAATGCCTTAGGGGGGATTAGAAAGTGTAATGAGAATTAGACATTTGGGAATGGATGCTAAGAGGAGATTGTATTCTACCTAGTTGTATTTTATGGGAATGGGAGCTATGCTCGTAGTGACCCGTCTTTGTATCTCTTAGCATTTAGTTTGTTCTTAAATTCTTGCATGGTTTTTGGACACCCTATTCTTTCATCCAGTTAGTTCCAAACATCCAACACTGTGTGGAAAACTATTTTTTTTTTCCAGATCTCTTCTACAACTATCCTTTTTGAGTTTCTTTTTGTGTCCTCTTTTTTTTCTTTTATCCCACTTTAATAAATCTTCTCTGTCAAGGACCTCCATACTTTTCATGATTCTGTAAATAGTCAGTAGATCTCCTCTTTCTCTTCTTTGTTCCAGCATTGGTAGTTCCAGCTTGGACGATCCTTGTTTGTATGTCAATTTTGAAAGTGTTGGGGACATCTTTGTTGTTGCTCTTTGTATTCTTTCTAATTTCTTTATATTCTTTTTTGTGCTGGATGTCGATAGTGTTGCAGTGTACTCCAGTCTTGGTCTTATCAATATGACTAATATTTTTTTACCATTACTTCATCCAAGTAATTAAAAGCCACCTTTATTGATATTGGTAAATTATAGGTTTCTCTGATTATTTTGTTTATATGATTGTCTGGTGACATGTCTTTGTTAATAATTACTCCTTGGTCCCTTTTAGAGCTAACTTTCTTTACTTTATTTGTACTAATTTTATATTGTCCTGATATTCTTTTTTTACTTTTTCCAAACTATTATACTACATTTCTTAATGTTGAAATTCACCTCCCACTTTTGGCTCCATTCCCAGACTTTGTCCAGGTCTCTCTGTATTGATTCACAGTCTTTTTCTGTACTTTCTTTAGTAGTTTTGTGTCATCTGCAAAGAAGTTCATATAACATTCTACACCTTCATCCATGTCATATATATAGCAAATATCATCAGAGCCAGTACTAAACCTTGTCAGACTCCTCTTATTATTTAATGTGTGTGTGTGTGTTTACCTAATTGTATTATACAGGAAAGGAACAATGCTCTTTGGGTCCTGTCTCTTATTCTTCAATTTTTATCCTACCTAGCCTCAAATTCATGTACAGTTCCAACTTAATCTATGTCCTTGATTTCCAATTATCATATTTAGATTTGAACTTATAAGGGAGAAAAAGCTCTTGGTATATAAATAGATTTGAACTCGTGTATTGTTCCAACTTGGGCTCTTGTCAATTAAGCCAGTGGTTCCCAAACTTTTTCAGCTTGTTACCCAGTTTATTGCATCACATTAAGCATGTTACCCCTTTTACAAATGTTGTCAACATTGATATATATGGCTAAATCAAAACACCAGAGACATTCTCATTTATCTATCGTATTTGAACTTTGTGCATTTCTAATGTCTATTGCCAATGATGGCAAGGACATCAGTGGGATGGATGGAGTTGCATGCTTGAAGCTAATTGAGGAATTCTTGGCTTCTTGATATTCAGAATTCTTAACTTTTTTCTGTCACCCAACCATTACCCCCACGAAAATTTGTTAAATTACCCCCAGGGAGTAGTTTAGCCCCAGTTTGGGAACCACTGAATTAAGCTATTCCATGTATTTATGCATCTGCAAGGAAAACTGTATTTCTCCACATGTGGCCTTTCTTAATTTGTTCCTATGACCTCTTGAAATCCTACCATCTTTAACCCCTTCCATACGGTGCCGCACACGTAGGCGTCATGGGGAGCGAGTGTATTCGCGAGGCTGCCATATCGGCGTCTTGATTATATTTATTGTAGTCGCCCCTCCATAATGACATTCTTTCTAATTCTTTTGTAATCGCATTTTCTATGGTTATCAAAATTCACGGGTGAAGAGAGAACAATCGATATAAGCGGTGACTATATTTTATGATGCGAGTATTATTACGACACGTCGTACGGCTGGCATTGGCTGCTGCCACCGAGATCTAAGTCCATGACGCCTACGTGTGCGGCACCGTATGGAAGGGGTTAATCAGGAGATCTCTCAATGCATCTATCCCCTTTAGTGATATAAATACTGTAATCATATCACTTTGATCTTTCAAAGTTAGCAGACTCAGTGCTTTTAGTCTTTCCTCATATGGTTTATCTGCCAGGCTGGGGACCAATTTGGTTGCTGCCCTTTATATTCTCTCAATCTTGCTTATAACCTTCAATGAGTTTTTTCATCATCTCTTCATCCATATAATGAAACACCACTTTGATCTTCTGCAGTAGTCTGTACATCTCTCCCATAAACTCACTGATATGTCTGTCAGATGACAGGTTGTCTTTTATCAATACTCCGTAATCTTTCTCTTCCTTTGCTTTTGTAATGGGTTCACTTCCCAAGGAATAGTATAAGGATGGTCTTTTGACACTATTGTACATTTTCATTACTTTGCATTTTTTGGTATCAAACTTTATTTCCCATTTTTGGTTCCATGCAAAAATGTTGTCTAGATCTTGTTGCAGTAGTCTGCAGTTCTCATTTTTCACTCTTCTCATGATTTTTGCATCATCTGCAAACATGTTGGCATAGGTTGTTGTTCCTTCAATCATGTCATTTACATAGAGAAGAGTGTGTATTTACCTAATTGTAGTATACAGGAAAGAAGCAATTTATCCTACCTAGCCTCAAATTCATGTACAGTTCCCCTCGACCTTCGCCCCAAGTAATGATGCCCTAACCCGCTCAGCCAGCGAGTTTCCTATGATCATATTTAAATTGAAATATATTTGAATTCATGAATTTTTTCTGCTTGGGCTATATCACCTTCTAAGCTATTCCACATATCTATGCATCTATATGAAAAACTGTAGTTCTTCAAATCCTTTAGACATGTCTTCCTTAATTTGTTCTCATGACCTCCTAAAATCATTCTATCCTTAATCAGGAGATCTTTTCTGCCATTGTAATCTGTCCCTTACAGTGTGTGATTACATCACCTCTTTCTCTTTGATCTTTCAAAGTTGGCAGACCCAGTGCTTTTAGTCCTTCCTCATGTTTTATCTTTATGTGTGTGTGTAAATTTTGACCTTTATAATGCATAGATGTAACAACATTAGGAAAGATATCTATTTTTATTAGTCATTTTTTAACTTGAGTATTTTCCAGTATTTAGAATTTGGAAACATATATTAAAACTGATGTAAATTAAACTGTAAGAGTGCTCATAACTTACACAGTATTGTGTTTCATACATAGAAAAAAATTAATATTATATCAGATGTCCATGTATGTATGATTTTGTATTCTTAATATGTGTTTTGTTTGTGTTTAGGTGCTTGGTCTTCAGGAAGACCTGTGTCAGGAAAGAGATTTTCTTGAGAAGCAGAAGGCCCAGCTTGAAGACAAATTACGAACTTTGGAGCATAGTTATGAGGTCAGTAGATATTAATTCATCAGTGCATGAAAACCATAACTGTAGAAGACTTCAATTTTGTATCCTTACATCAAAAACAGTTGAAGTTTGACTTCTTTAGTATCAAATTAGATTATGCAATTGGGAGTGCAGTTAAGAAAAATAAATTAGGTGGTAAAAAAAAAAAAATTCATGGGACTTGAATGTGGTGGTAACAGTCAGTTGGCCCATGTGTTTGAGGGAATGTTTTGTATTTTTGATTACTCATGGTGAATGCTACATAAAAGCATTCAGTTGATCACACCATTGAATTGAAACTTATTTGTGCATTTGTACTTAATGATATGTACTGTGTCTTCTGGGTAGTGATTGCATCTTGGGCATTTTATGCTTGTTGTCAGGCCAGTTCTATGCTGGTTCCTTTTAATGCTGAGGGATGACTTGAGTGCAAGTATACCAGTACCACTCTTGCTTGTCATACAAGATATTTCTTTGCTGAGTTGGTGTTTTGGGGTATCTGGTGATTCATTGTGGTCAGGTATCATATGCTGGACTTGTGAACAATTGTTATCATCCTTCAAGGTGAGAGATCATCTACAAAGGGTTAAAGTTAGGTGGGGTATGGTGTGGTAACATGCCACTACTGTAGTGTCCCCTTAACACACATAGCATTTTTGTGATATAAGAATTACTATGATTAAACAAACCATTGTATGTGTCCATAAATATTATTCATATTTGTGAAATCAATGTTGCCACAAACCATGATAACCTTTGTAAGGAGAAAGCGTGTAAATGTAAAATGATTGTACAGTTTTACCAAATATTGAAATATTGGTTATTTTTATTTTATTTTATTGTGGGTGGAAATGGAACAACCGAGTCAAAAAATATTTAGAGTTTGTTTCAATTCTTCTCTTACTGCCAAGTACCGTTCACCATGTAGTGTTATCAACTACAATGGTTAGGTTAAAGATTATTCATGAACTACTAGGTTTTTGCAGATAAACCCCCATAACCATACATATTCTGAAACCTTATAACCCAAGGTTCTTGGATAACTATCTTTCATTTGTCTGTTTGTTCACGAACTCCTTCTATGGTTTTGGAGATTGACCCCATAACCATATATATTCTGATACCCTATCACTCCAAGTACTTGGATAACTATATCTCATTTAAAAAAAAAATTAATTTGGTTAGGGTTAAGGGTTAAAGTTCGTTGGGGTATGGTTAGGTTAGGGATTATTCACGAACTCACAGCAACATGTGGGTAATTTTGCTAGAAGCTCATATAACTTAATCTCTTGGCACTGCTGTGACCTTACACACACATGAACATCTTATTGTATGTTTGTTAAAAGAAGGCATAGTGCTGCTTGATTGGAAAAAGGCAAATGCAATACCAACTCACAGAAAGATGGAAGTAAGGAGACCATTAAATTATAGGCCAGTATCACTAACCAGGACAATAGTGAAATAATGTGAAAGGATTATGAAAGATTGATTGACCAAATATCTTGGAGAGATGAACATTCTGGCAGAAGTCAGTTTGGATTCAGATCTGGAAGGGCATGTGTGTCAAACCTTTCAATCTTTTACTTAACCCATTAAACTCCGATGACAAGATTCTTGTCATTTGGTCAAATAAAACAAAAATCATAAAACACCAAAATGTTTGATCAAACATTTTGGTGTTTTATGATTTTTGTTTTATTTGACCAAATGACAAGAATCTTGTCATCGGAGTTTAATGGGTTAAGATTGATTGATGTAGTGCAAGAGAGAGGGGTGGGTGGACTGTGTGTACCTCAATCTAGAGAAGGCTTTTGATAAAGTACCTCACAGTCAGCTTATGTGGAAATTGAAGCACATTGGAGGACTAAGAGGCTGACTACTAGAATGAATGAAAGATTTTTTTGAAGTGTCGTGACATAGAGGACATGGGCCTGGGCTGGAAGGCAAACATTGATAGGGAGAAAGTTTTTATTTTAAAGATGGGTGCCAAGGGAATGGTAATAGATTGCTCTGGCAGTGAGAGGAGCTGGGGGGAGTGGGGGAGGAGATGGAGGCAGCAAGCTATACTCACAGCATGGTGCTCCTAGGGGGTCAGCCTCTTTGGTGATTTCCAATTAGGCTTATATACTGGGTCAGACCATGACCCGCACTCTAATTGCCTGCTAGGAAGAAGTGTCAGTGCAGCTGAGAAGCCAAATACAGGACATTCTCAGGCCGCCGACCTTGCTGGGATGGACCTTAGCACAGATGGTTACAGAAGAAATTTAAAAAGGAACAGCTTCCCACACAGAGTGATAGATACATGGAATAAATTAGACAATGAAATAGTGTGTGCAAACACTATACAAGATTTTAAGAAAAAACTTGATGCTGAGAGATACAAAGACGGGTCACCACGAGCATAGCTCCCTCCCCGTATAATACAACTAGGTAAATACATGTGTTCTCAGGGGACATCATGCGAGCTGATGGGGTCATGGGATGGTGTGAGGACAACTGCCTAATACACCCCCACAGAAGTCGAGGATGGATATGAAGTTGTGTGGAGCCTTGACAAGAAATCGTCAAGGTAGTTGTCCTTGTCCTGGACATGGGGCCAGAACTTGAAGGAGTGGAGTGGAGCTGGCCAGAAGACTGCAGGAGCAGTAGCAGTCTGTGGTCTGTTTGTCATAGTGTAGCAAGCCTCAGGGTGCTCAGCTAATCCCGTGGGACCTAAGTTGTTCTGTACATCTTTGATGACATCAAGGAGGTTGTTGCATCTCAGGAGGCTGCTCGAAGGAACTTATACTTGGAATGTGTACTAGGATTATGTCATACAGTGGCATCAGTAGTGTGACTGCAACATCTCCCCAAAAAGATAGACACTTGAGAACGGTTGTGGATAGCAGGTGGGGCATTAGGCCACCCAGGGCATCATGGACCTTGACAGTTGAGGTTGTTAGTCATTAGCTTTGCCAGAGTTGAGTGTGTGAGTGGATGAAGGTGGGGATGCTCACAGCTCTAGTTTGCTAAATGATCTAGTGATGATGGTGGTTGGCCACAAAATGATACTTGTGGTAGGTGAGAGTGTAGGCAGACAGGCTATGGTGGTAGTTGAGCTGGGAGGCAACTGGTGGCACCCGACCTGACAGGCAAGTGGTAACAGTCCAGCTGGCAGGCAAATGGTGGCAGTCAATCTGGCAGGAAATTGGTGGCAGTTGGTGGCAGTCAATCTTGCAAGCAGTGGCAGCAGTCAATCTGGCAGGCAAGTGGCGACAGTCAATTTTGAAAGGAGTGTCATAGATAAATTCAGAGATGAACTGAAACTGTTTTACAGATTCATCAATGGAAAATTGATATACAGGGAGGAAATCGCCAAGCTGATAGTGGATAGTAAGGTTTTTGAGGCTTCAGCTCAAGCAGAAATAATGAATGAAAGTTTACAATCTGTCTTCATAAAGGAGGGTAGTTGAAGTAAGGAGGGACCACAAAATTTGAGGCTGGTATCATTGAACAGCTGAATAGTGAAAAGACTGAAAAATTGATTAGTCAAATATCTTGAGGAGGTGAGCATTCTGATAGACACTTTGGATTTAGATCTGAAGATCATGTGTGTCAAACCGTGTGGCAAGCCTTTATTTTAGAGTAATTGATGTGCTGCAATAGGGGGAGGGCCTGATGGATTGTGTGTACCTCAGTTTAGAGAAACATTTTGTCAAAATACCTAACAGTCATCTTATATAGAAATTGGAGCAAGTTGGAGGACTGAGAGGTAAACTACTCAAATGGATGAAATATTTTTTTGAAGGTAAAGGAAATTAAAGCAAAAGCAAAGTATTGAAATTTACAAGGATGGTTGACCTTAGCAAGTTGAATATTGGCATGAAGGGTAAGTGGCTAAAAGAAATGGAGTTTTAAATATTTGGGCTTGTATATGACACTGAGTGGAGGAGTCAATATAGAAATGATTTATAGAAAAAAAGAGGCAAGTAAATGCCTGGATGTAATGACGAGTTATGGAAAGTATTTGAGGATGAATGCATTGTATGAAAGAGTGATTGCACCCATGGAGCTGCAACTTGAAATTTAAGGAAGGTTAATTAACGGATGTCCAAATAACTTTTAAAATTAAGTGTTTAAGAAATAGTGTTAGTGTTATGAGAGTGGATATTGTGAGAAATATGTAGGTGAGGCAGAGAATAGGGGTGGAGGGCTGTTGAATGTAGTAGATCAGTTATATGTCAATTTATTATTATTTACTATTTACCTGTTTGTTTATTATTCAACTATACATATGCATTTATTTATTTCATATATTATTTACATTATTAGTTTTATTTATTAATTTATTTATTCATTTATCATTATTATGATTTTTTTCGCATCCAACCTAGATAAGGACCAAAAGGTCTCATGTCGTCATGCTCCGCCTTTGTAATCCTTTGTAATCAGAATGCTGAGGTTGTTTGACCAAATGGAAAGAATGAATAAAGACTAAGAAAAAATATAGTTGGAAGCAGAGGTGGAAGGAAGCAATGTAAGAGGAAGAATGAGAACAATGAAATGGATGAAAGGGATAAATAGGGCTTGAGATACATTAGGAATATCAACAGAGCAGGGCATACAGAGTGCAAAGGATAGAAGTGAATGGAGGAAGATCATGGGAGGGGGGTGTCATTATATTTACCTAGTTGTATTTTGCAGGAAGGGGAGCTACACTCGTGGTGTCCCGTCTTTGTATCTCGCAGTGTCTAGTTTGCTCTTAAACTCATGAATGGTTTTTGTGCACACTATTTCATTGTCCAGTTTGTTCCAAGTGTCCACCACTCTATGTGGAAAACTGTTTTTCTTCAGATCTCTTCTGTAGCTATGTTTTTTGATTTTCTTTCCATGTCCTCTTGTGCTTCTCTTGTCCCAGTTTAACAAGTCCTCTCTATCGAGTATTTCTGTGCCTTTCATGATTCTGTAGATGGTCAGTAGGTCTCCTCCGATGTAGCAGTAGAGGTAAAAAAGCTCTGATTGGTGAGCCCTGCTGTGGAAGTGCTGTGTCTTGATTCAGTCACCCCTGTATAAGGGGTTTGGTATATAATTCAGATATATTTTTATGCTTAGGGCACTGGGTGAAATGCAGGGATAACCCGTCATCCAGAAGGAGCCAAGATAAGAGGGAGGGAAATAGCCATTGGTATATATATATATATATATATATATATATATATATATATATGTATATATATATATATATATATATATATATATATATATATATATATATATATATATATATATATATATGTATGTATGCTTCCAAATAAATTCTATAGACTTTCAAATAGATTATAAAGAAATGCTTTAGTCTTACTAATGAAGTTAACTTTCACTGTCATTTATATAGTTGTATAATTGACCTTTTGCATTGAAAATTTTAATTGCCTGTTTTCAGGGTATCATAGAGCATTAAAACACAATCAACATAGAATAAGCATAGCTACAAATTCAAACTGCCCTAGATGCAACCAGCATACAGAAGACACAGGCAACTAATTCTACAGTGCCTTACACTAATAATCCCTAGACATCTATCTGTTTATATACCAAGGGGTTATTCCCCCTTATATGGGAGATAGCCAAATCAGAGGTATACACCCACTTCCACCCATTCTGCTCCCATCCACCACCCTTTCCTCCCTCTTATCAGAGCTCCTCATGGATGAAGAAGGGTCATTCCTTTCTCATTCCCATTTCCTGGGTCAGAAGCAATGCAGCAAGATACAGTACACTCATGAAATACACAGTGACCCTCCCTCCTCATCTCCTCGTGTTGAAAATAGAGAAGATGGAAGAAATTCCTTCGGGTTGCATGAAAATATTGTCCATACTCAACCATTCTTAACTCAAATCCATCCCCTGCCTTCTCCTCTCCTTGTTCAATAGTCATTCCTCTCTTGCTCAAAGCCCCTTTCATCCAATCCATCCATCTCTTCCTTGGTCATCCCCTCAAGTTCACACCATCCACCTCTGCTTTCCACACCTCTTTTGCTCATTTTTCTTCACTTATTCTTTCCATGTACCCAAACTATCCCAATAATATTTCAACCCTATCTATCAGTTCCCTTTCCACACCCACTCCTCATTTCTCACTCTATCCAACCTTGTAACCCCTACCATACTTCCCAAACACTTCATCTCAACCACATTTAGAATTCTACTTTCATCCTCTCTTAACCCCTTCCATACGGTGCCGCACACATAGGCGTCATGGACTTAGATCTCGGTGGCAGCAACCAATGCCAGCCGTACGACGTGTCGTAATAATACTCGCATCATAAAATATAGTCACCGCTTATATCGATCGTTCTCTCTTCACCCGTGAATTTTGATAACCATAGAAAATGCGATTACAAAAGAATTAGAAAGAATGTCATTATGGAGGGGCGACTACAATAAATATAATCAAGACGCCGATATGGCAGCCTCGCGAATACACTCGCTCCCCATGACGCCTACGTGTGCGGCCCCGTATGGAAGGGGTTAAATTCCAAGCCTGCACCCCATACATGTCATAAGCATGATCGCCCTTCGTATAATCTTCTGTTTGCGTCCATTCCCAGATGCCTGTTTCTCATGACACTTTTCAATCCTCAAAGACATTTACTTGCTTCTCTCAGTCTACAGTTTACCTCAACCCCCCACTCCTCCATTTCTTGCCACATGCAACCCCAAATACTTGAAACTATCCACTTCCTCCAGCCTCTCTCCTTTAAGACTCACTTCCAACTCACCGCCATCCTCTTCTCTTGTACATCTCATCACCATACTTTTACCCACATTCAGCTTCAACTGTCTCCTATCACATACCTTCCCAAACTCCCTCACTAACTTCCTTTATCCCTTATCTGACCCTGCTACAAGCACAGTGTTGTCTGCAAATGGCTCACCTAGACAACAAAACAACATTTCTTCCCTGAGTGGGTTATGGGCCCATACAGTGGCTGTTGCCATTTACTTGGGAGCTGTGGGTCTCTTGTAAGAAAGACCTGAGGGAATAACCTGTTTCAAATTGTGTTTTGCAGATGCTTCAACTGGAGTTTGACAAGACAGAAGACTATTGGTCACTGAAGCTACAGGAGGAACAGGAGTACTATGAAGAAGAACGCAAACTGTATGATGAAAAGTTCCATGCTCTTGAAAGGAAGGTGCATGAATATGATGAGAGATTTGCTGCTTCAGGTGGAGATTTGGATGACTCAAATCCTTGCAAGCTCTCCACCATTGAAGAGAGTGTCATGTGGGAAAAACAGGTAAGGTATATTGGGGGAAAAAAAGAAAGCACCTTTGCATAGGATCACTGATTTTACATACATACATATACCAAGGCTTTTTCCCCCTTCCAAGGGAGGTAGCCAAAAAGGGAAAGGCATAAAAACACTCCCACCCATTTCATCCCTAAATACACTCCACACCCCTCCCACCCTTCCTCTCATCTGAGCACCTCCTGGATGACGGGTCATCCCTGCACCCTGCCCACCGCCCTGGGTCAGAAGCAGTGTCGCAAGACACAGTACATCCACAGCAAGGCCGCTTCATTTAATCGGCGACCCCCCCTCTCCGTCCCCCTTTGCATATAAGGCGAGGACGGGGAGAAATCCCTTCGGGCTGCGTCAAAATTTACTCACACATACTACCCCCCCCCACCCACCCCGCCCATTCCTCCTCATGCAGTCACAACATCATCCATATACAACCATTCTCCACTCACCTCTGTCTTCCGTCCTCTCCCTTCCTTCCTCAACAGACATTCCCCTCTTCCCCAAAGCCCCCTTCACCCCATCCATCCACCTCATCCTAGGACGTCCCCTCATGTTCACTCCCTCCACATCTGCCTTCCATACCTCTTTTACTAGTCTTTCTTCACTCATTCTTTCCATGTGTCCAAACCATCCTAATATTCTTTCATCAACCCTATCTCCCAAATCCTTTTTCACCCCTGTTCTCCTCCTCACCTCCTCATTTCTCACTCTATCCAGCCTAGTAACCCCCACCATACTTCTCAGACACCTCATCTCAAACACATTCAAACTCCTTCTCTCTTCTTCTCTTATGTTCCACGTTTCTGCCCCATACAGTGCTGTTGGCACAATCACTCCTTCATACAGTCTCCTCTTCGCATCCATTCCCAAATGTCTATTCCTCATTACACTCTTTAAACCACCAAGGCATTTACTCGCTTCTCTCAATCTACATTCTACCTCCACCTTCACTCCACCTTTTCCTGCTACACTTGCACCCAAGTATCTAAAACTATCCACTTCCTCCAGTCGCTCTCCCTTAATGTTCACTTCCAGTCTACTGCCACTTTCACCCCTTGTACATCTCATCACCTTACTTTTACCCACATTTATCTTTAACTTTCTTCTATCACATACTCTCCCAAACTCTGCCACCAGCTTCCTCAATCCCTCCTCTGACCCTGCCACAAGCGTAGTGTCGTCCGCAAACAACAGCTGGCTCACCTCCCACTTTTCTCCATTTTCTTTAACCATCTCCAATCCCTGACTCACTACCCTAGCATTCACCTCTCGCACCACCCCATCCATGTATAAGTTGAACAGCCAGGGCGACATAACGCATCCTTGACGAAGTCCCACCTTTACTTCAAACCACTCACTCTCTCCATTTCGAATCCTAACACATGCTCTACTACTCTCATAAAAACTCTTGACAGCTCCCAAAAGCTTTCCTCCTATCCCATAAATCTGCATAACCTCACACAGTGCCTTTCTGTCTACCCTATCATAAGCCTTTTCCAGATCCATAAAAGCCCAAAAAACATCCTTCCCCTTTCCTATAGCTTTCTCACATATCTGTCTTACCACAAAGATCTGATCTACACAACCTCTACCCGTCCTAAATCCACACTGTTCCTCTCCTAATCCTCTCAATTAAGATCCTCCCATAAGCCTTCCCTACTACACTCAACAGGCTAATCCCTCTGAAATTACTACATTCACACTTGTCCCCTTTTCCCTTGTAAAGAGGAACTATACAGGCACTACTCCAGTCCTCCGGTACTCTACCCTCTCTCCAGCAAACATTAAATAACCTCACCAACCAGTCCACCATCACTGAACCTCCCTTTTTCAGACATTCTGCATGGCATCCATCCAGACCAGGTGCCTTACCTGCTTTCATCATCTTTACAACTGCCTTCACCTCATCCTTCCTTATTTCTCCTCCATTCTCCTCACTCATCACTCTCATTTTCTTCGCATTTCCCACTGCAGCTATCTTTCCTTCCCTATCCTCCTTCACATTCAGCAACTCCCTAAAATATTCTGCCCATCTTCCCCTCACTGCCATCTCTTCCATTATCATCTCTCCATCTGTACCTTTTACCTTTTCTTCCCTACTTGATTCGCCTCCTCTTCCTCTCTTAATTTCTTTCCAAAACATCTTTTTATTACTTTCAAAATTTTCTGTCATACTCCTACCCCATTTCACATCTGCTCTCCTCTTTGCCTCCTTTACCTTTTGCTTTACTTCTCTTTTCTTTTCTTTGTACGTCTCATATGACTCCCCTGTCCTCTTTTGTAACCAATCTGTGAATGCTCGCTTCTTCTCTTCTACAACCTTCTTTGTTTCCTCATCCCACCATTCACTACCCTTTCTTCTATTTCCCCCTGTCCTTCTTGTTCCACACACCATCCTTGCACACTTTAGGACTCCCTCCTTGAACCATCCCCATTCCTCCTCCACACCCATCTCTGCTCTATCCTTTACTCCCTCCCACTCCTCCTTCAGCTTCTTTTCGTACTCCTTCTCCTTTTCCTTTTCATTCAAGGAGTTCAGTTTAAGAACCTCCCTACCTTTTGTCCCTTTCCTCCTTCTCCATCTATCCTCCACTCTCAGCTTACCTTCCACCAAAAAATGATCTGATATTCCCCCACCCTCTCCCCTTAGCACATGTACATCCTTAACTCTTCCTATCATAATCCTATTTACCACTACATAATCCATTAGCGCTCTATCTACCACCCTTCCCTCCACCACCCTCTCCCATGTGTACTTATGCTTGACTTTCTTCCAAAACACTGTATTTGCTATCATCAACTCTCTTTCTAGACACATTTCCACCATCAACTCTCCACTACGATTCTTTCCTGGAACTCCACACTTCCCAACCACTCCATCGATTGGACCATTTCCCACCCTAGCATTAAGGTCTCCCAGTACTATTACATTGACATTTCTTCCTAAACCCTCTATGCACTCATTTAAATCTATCCAAAAGGCCTCCCTTTCTTCCATGCTCTTCTCACTGCCAGGCCCATATGCACTTACAAAGACCCACATCTCCTTTCCCAGTTTCACCTTCATCCACATTATCCTTGAGGAAACCTCCTTCCACTCCACTACACGTTTACCTATCTCCTCACTTACTAGAATAGCCACCCCTTCCCTCCCTCGCCCTCTCTTCACTCCTGATAACCTCCCACTTACACTCCCAAACTTACACTCACCCTTCCCTTTCAACTTAGTTTCACTCAAAGCCAACACATCCATCTTTCTTCTCACAAACATACTACCTATCTCTTCCCTTTTACTCTCATCTGTACCACATCCACGCACATTAAAAGACCCAAACCTTAGGGTGCTGGCCCGAGGCCCTCCAGCACCCCTTATGCCTTTCCTTTTCTTTTTAGGAATCTGCCCCTTGGGGCTACAGGGAGAAGGATGCCTAGCCCCTCTCCCCGTCCCTTTCTTCTCGCCTCTTACGATCCAAGTGGGAAACTTGGTGGCAGTATTCTTTTCCCCCCACCACAGGAAATTCCCCCATCACAGAAAGAGAATACTCAGAGAAATGGTACAGGACAGCAACAAGGGGTTGGGGGACAGCATAACGGAGGGACAGTCGTAGTATAAAAGTGTCATCATTTCTCTATGAACAGAATTTCTTCTATCATAGACAAAATGATGTGTGGCTCTGGTCCGTAGGGGCACCCCATATAGACCCTAAAGTATCGACTGCATGCTACTTTGCCACAATAACAAGCAGCCAATACCCCAGACGAATCTCGGCGGGTATTTAGGGGGTGAATGATTTGAATGTGCATGTACTCTGAAGAAGTCCTGGTAAGGACGAAATGTCAGAATAAATCCCTAAACGGTTCCCTGTGTTTATCTCACCACCCATCCACTCATCTGTCTTACATATTTCAGACTCCTTACTGTAGCTTTTATTATGTATTTTAACTAATTTACCTAGTTGTATCTTACGGGAAGAGGAGCTATGCTCATGGTGTCTCATCTTTTGTATCTCGCAGTGTCTAGTTTGGTCTTAAATTCGTGTATGGTTTTTGCACACTTGTTTTCTCCAGTTTGTTCCAGATGTACCACTCTGTGTGGAAAACTTTTTATTTCTTTTAGGTCTCTTCTATAACTATCATTTTTGAGTTTTTTTTTCATGTCCTCTTGTGTTTCTCTTACCCTAATTTAGTAAGTCCTCTCTATCAAGGACTTCCATGCCTTTCATAATTCTGTAGATGGTCAGTAGGTCACCTCTTTCTCTTCTTTGTTCCAAAGTCTGATTTCAATTTAACCAGTCTCTCTTCTTATGACAGGTTTGAAAGTGATGTGAGCCTCAGGAAAGCAGAGGCAGTTTAGATAGAGTCAGTATATAATTGGTTAAAATTGCTGTGACCAGGAGCCCTTGGGTATATAGGACGTAAATTATTCAATATAGTGTTACAGGGTATGCTATCATTGCTAGCAGAGCTAGGCACTTTTGCAAACACTTTCTCAAAACACAGATCCCTGAATTTTGTCACATTTCTTTCCACAGTTGATAGGTGTAACTTTGAAGACAAGGGAACCCACATGAACACATTTTATGTACAGATTCGTGATGCCTATTCATAGCATGCTGAAATAAGACATAAGATGGTTTTAGAAGATAGGAACCTAAAATGATTATTTTATTCTGGAAAACAACTATTTACCTAGTTGTACCTTACGGGAAGGGGAGCTACGCTCATGGTGTCCTGCCTTTGTATCTCGCAGTGTCTAGTTTGCTCTTAAATCCGTGTATGGTTTTTGCACACACTATTGTTTTGTCCAGCTTGTTCCAAGTGTCCACCACTCTATGTGGATGTTCTAAATTCATCTTGTATCTCCAGGTGACCGATTTAGAGGATGAGGTGACTCAATTACGGAAGCAAGTCGGCACTCTGCAGCAGGAACATTATAATATGGTAAGTGTAGCATCATGTTCTAAGTCTTGGGGTCTAAGTTATACATGTGCACAGTGTATTTTTTCTTGTCTCTATATTCTAGTGGTTCTTATACCCAGGGGTTTATGTTATTGATGTATTCAACAGTGTATCATCCCATCATACTGCACTTTCCCTTGTTTCCCACTCCTCCCATTTCACATCTCCAGAAAGTCTCCTTTAGAGTTCTTATAGCTGTTTAACTAAGGTGCTTGAGGTAGATGTTTGAGATCTCTGACCCTTCAGATTTTGAGTTTTTTAATTTCTTTATTGCCTCTTCTGTATTCTCTCTGATGAAAGTTTGGGGTGGAGGTGGCTTCAGTGTCAGGTTTGATTTTATGGAGTTCTTTTGGAGAAATGTTTGTTGATGATGTATCATCAACAAACATTTCTCCAAAAGAACTCCATAAAATCAAACCTGACACTGAAGCCACCTCCACCCCAAACTTTCATCAGAGAGAATACAGAAGAGGCAATAAAGAAATTAAAAAACTCAAAATCTGAAGGGTCAGAGATCTCAAACATCTACCTCAAGCACCTTAGTTAAACAGCTATAAGAACTCTAATGGATATTTTTGACTACTGCTGGTTACTCAGCATCCCAAACATCTGGAAAAGTACTCGCATAATAAAGATTGATTGATTGATCACACAAATGGCACAGAACACATCCTACACTGCCCCTTCATAGTCATACCCAGACAACAGTACAATATTTCCTCTTTGGGTTAACTTATGGGTTAATCTGGTGGCTGTTGCCTGTTACCTGGAAGTCGTAGGTCTCCTGCAGGAAAGATCTGGGGCAGCAGATTAATCCGCTCATTGTTCTCAGTATTTTTTTAGCATTCAGTTTGAGATTCCGTGCGGGTTTGATTCAATACTCAATTCCAGTTCTTTAGACATTTATTTAATTCTCATACTTCTACTTTTATGTTGCTTACGACATAACTTCACACTTGTCTCTGTCATATTTCTCTTCCTTGGTTAATACTGACTGGATACTTTTATTCATTATTTATTTCATTTATTTATCTATTTTATTTTATCTATTTTTTTCTAAATATACTACCCCATCAGCTTTTAACTTGGATATTCCTCCTTTGTGTTTCAATTGTCTTTCACAAATCTGGAAGACAGACCTGGGGCAACAAATTGATTATTCCACTTCTTGCTCTTGCCAACAATCACAGGTCTGAGATGATGTGAGCTGTCTGCATTTCCACATGCCAGAATTGATAGCCACTCCTTCATCACTTTGTGTCCAGAAGTGCTAGAAATTTCTTTGAAGGCCTGAGTATTCCTTGGCAGAGCACACCTGCCTGGCCCAGTCTCATCAGCATTGTACAGCTGAAACTCGTGTAGTCATTCCTTCACCATCACCTTGGTCTTTGGATCACGTGTTGGACTCATGATCGACAGCTATTTCCCTCCCGGAAGAGAACTCAGAGCTTGTATGACTGATCTGTGGGTAATGCTATGACCTTACCTGCACACACCCCCAACTCCCCACTCATGAGAGTTGGAGTAACGACTCGAAGTGCAGCGATACTGAAATAATTTCAGCCCTGGACAGGATTCGAACCCAGTACCGCTGTACTGACAGTCTGGGACTCTACCAACCATGCCAACGAGTCGTGCAATTTTGTGCATATAAAAGGATCCACAGCAGCATCAGTGCTCAGCAGCCTTCCTGTGATTGCTTGGTTCCCCAAGCCATGGTGCCTCCTGAACCACCACAGCCAGCTTTCACTGCACTGAAAATCTTGGATCCCAAGGTGGTTTGCTAAGTGTTGTGCACCATTTTGAATGTCCAGGACTCTTACAGGAAGCCCCTCAGCAAGCTGCTGCATGTACCACTTATATACTGCTTCATCTAAGTTTTCATAGTGGAGTTTTCACGAGCGAAACGCTTCCTGCGCCTTTCCACCCTCAATTTCTTTTTTTACCACTTTCCTTATTCAGTTCTTTGTCCCACAAAATATCATGGAGAATTGATCTTTTAACCCATTCAACTCCGATGACAAGATGTCTTGTCATTTGGTCAAATAAAACAAAAAATCATAAAACACCAAAAAGTTTGATCAAACACCAGAAAAATATGACGTCAGTCCTCGCTTCGCTCGCGAGTGAAGCGAGGACCGACGTCATATTTTTCTGGTGTTTGATCAAACATTTTGGTGTTTTATGATTTTTTGTTTTATTTGACCAAATGACAAGACATCTTGTCATCGGTGTTTAATGGGTTAAGGTCGAATTGGGTCATGAGATCCTTCCTCTTGGTACCTTTTTCAAACAACTCAATCACCTTCAATTTTTCTCACTTTTCTGCATGATGTAGAAGGCACACCACTAGCCTTGGAAACTGTCAAAGTGCAAATAGTGCAGCGAATAACACAAGTGAGGATTGGCCAAATGACTGAATGTTTGATTGGTAGGTTGACGCAAAGTAAACTAACCAAGGAGCAACATCCATTAGTGTGGGTGGCTAGTTTGGTGGGAAACTATACTGGATGCCCATCTCATATATTGCCGCTATCCGATTTAGATAAAATGAATCCAGTGACTATATAGAGTCCAATTTTCCCAATATCCGACTTATACATATCCAATTTATAGAGGGTTTACTGTACGTGAATTCAAATCTAAATATGATAATTGGAAATCAAAGATATAAATTCACTTGGAACTGTACATGAATTTGAGGCTAGGAATGATCAATTGGAGAGTAGGAGATGGATCCAAAAAGTGTTGCTCCTTTCCTGACAGCTTTTCCCCCTTACTAAGGAGGTAGCCAAGTCAGAAGCATGTACAGTGAGTCCTCCTTATAAGGTAATTCATTATCCGGTAAATTCACAGTTACGGTAATTGGTAATTACTACCCTCGATTCTATTTATGGTGAGAAAAATTCACAGATACGATATCCACTAGACATTTTGAAGAGGAAAGAGCAGGGAGAAGGGACATCTGCCATATCCTATTATTACATGTTATAATGGGTTTGGTATATGATAATTTCAATTTGCGTTAAGGTTTTCAGGAACGCATATGTACCATATAACAGGGACTTTTGTACCTGTTACCAACCATTTCACTCCCACCATCCCCTCCACCCCTCCAACCCCTCCCATCTCAGCTCCTCATGGATGATGGGTCATCCCTGCATCCTCCAACTGCCCTGGATCAAACGGAATGCAGCAAGACACAGTACATCCACAGCAAGGCCGCTTCACATAATCAATGACCCCCTTCTCTGTCCCCTCATACAAAAAAAGAGAAAGGGAGGAATCCCTTCAAGTTGTCAAAATATCATTCACACATAAGCACCCCTTACTTCCTCCCCTCCTTCCTTGCACAACAGTATCATCCATACACAGTCACTCTCCATTCATCCCCATCTCCTGCCTTCTCCCTTCCTTGCTCAACAGACATTTCCCTCTTGCTCATTGCCCCCATCACCCCATCCATCCATCTCATCCTCGGTCGTCCCCTCAGGTTCACTCCTCCACCTCTGCCTCCCGCTTTTACCAGTCTTTATTCACTTGTTCTTTGCATGTGTCCAAACCATCACAAAAATCTTTCAGCACCTCTGTCTGCCATCTCCTTTTCCACCTCCACTCTCCTCCTTACCTCCTTGTCCCTAACTCTATCCAACCTTGTAACCTCTACCGTACTTCTCAGACATTTCATTTCAAATACATTTAAACTTTTCCTCTCTTCCTCTTTTAAATTCCAAGTCTGCTCCATACAGTGCCATCAGCACAGTCACCCCTTCATACAATCTCCTTTGCATCCATTCCCAGTTGCCTATTTCTCATAGCACTTTTTAATCCCCCAAGGCATCTGTTTGCTTCTCGCAATCTACAATTTACCTTCACCTTTACTCCTCCCTTTCCTGCCACATGTGACCCCAAATAACTAAAGATATCCACTTCTTCAATCTTCTCTCCATTTAGACTTACTTTCAACTCACTGCCACCCTCTACCCTTGTACATCTCATCATCTTACCCACACTTTCCTTCAACTTTCTATTACATACCCTCCCAAACTCAGCACACAGACGCCAAAATCCTCATCATAGAACACCCAAATGAAAATAAGAAGAACACAATTCTATGCCAGAACCCTAAACACCACAGATCTTTCGCACTACATTTCACAAGCATCACCAATGAAATACAGCAAAAAGATAAAACACCAACTTGCTACTCAAACATCTCTAACAACCTATCACCTGAAGAGGCTGGATGACTGCATTGCAGACAACTGCCCAGGATGTAACACTTCACCCCATACTATACAACACATTAGATTACAAAGGATTACAAAGGCAGAGCATGCCGACAGGAAACCTTTTGGTCCATATCTAATTCGGATGTGAAAAAAATCATAATAATGATAAATAAATAAATGAATAAATAAAAACTATAATATTGTAAATAATAAATCAAATACGTAAATAAATGTATAGGTATAGTTAAATAATAAACAAACAGGTAAATAGTAAATGATAATAAATTGACATATCACTAATAGTAAATGAGAATCAAGCAAATAATAATAAACAAGCAGACAAATGATAACAAAACAAATAATATAAAATAAATGATAATCATTACAGCATCTTGCTTAGGTGTTTAAATGATTCTTAAAGCTTCGAACTGAACTACATTGCACTGCCCTTGCAGGAAGTTTATTCCATTCATTAACTACATTATGGAATACTGCATTATACACAGTCATGCATGCCAACAACACAATGTATACTCTCTAAAGGATTTGTGTGAAAATCCCATTCCAGCCGTGGCATTCCTTAGGGAGATAGGACTGCTTGGCCAGACAGTCTAGGAATAACGAACAACCTACCACCTGTACCACACAAAACATCCACATGAAAACACATACTCAGATCACTAAACAAGTCCTTCAAGACAGACTGCCAAACTCAGTACTCCAATAACAACCCCCGGACATAAGCCCCATGGAAAAATAAAATTTTCCACACCTAATAAGAACCACATTGGCATGTCTGTGCTCAGGACACCATCTATTATTAAATCAGTGCCAACACGGAATAGGCCTGGCCACAGATTCAAAATACCCCAGATACAAGCACCACACAAAGAACACTGAAAACCTTGTATTACAATGTTCAACACTAACAGTCCCCCGACAACAGCACAGTATATCTTCCCTGAGGGACTTGTACACCGATCCAGAGGCTGTTACCAGTTGCTTGAAGGCCATAGGTCTTCTGTAAGATAAAGTACAACAGATTGATTGATGGATTTTTCATTTCCAAGTTCTCTGACCCAGGGCAGTGGACAAGGTGCAGGGATGACCCATCATCCAGGAGGTGCTAAGATGGGAGGGAGGGTGGAGGGGAGGGGAGTGGATTTAGGGATGGAATTTGTAGGAATGATTTTATGCCTTTTTCTTTTTGGCTACCTCCCTTGTAAGGGGGAAAAAGCATTGGTATATGTATGTAAGATAATCTTCATCCTCCTCTCCCTCATAGTCCACTTTCTTTGTGAATACTGATTGAAACTTTTCATGTTATTTATTTATTTATTTTTTTTTTCCTTTCATATTTTTTCTCTGTGTTTCAACTTGTCAGTCACAAATCTGTTTAACAGTTTAGGTTAATTTTTACACATACTAGGTACACTTTTTCATGGTTCTTTTCTTCCTTGCATCTATCTTTTTTCTTACTTCTCCCTTGCCTTCTCTTTCATTTGTTTCACTGTTACACATTATTAAATCAGTCATTCAGGTACCTATGTACACCTGTGTTATAGATTTGCAGGAAGATATCCCCACTAATCCACTTCTTTAGAGTTATTTTCTCAGTTCTGCTTCTTTAGAGTATTTTATCAGTTCTTCTTAGTTGTGTCTTCCTTGTCTCTAAATTTCTTTTCTGTCTCTCCTACTTTGAGAATAGATTCAAAAGTACATGACTGATGAGTTAAACACCATATGAGGACGGAGCCTTTATTTGTACGACGTTTTGCTTATTACAGCTTTTTCAAGTATGAATAAGCGAAACGTTGTACAAATAAAGGCTCTGTCCTCATATGGTGTTTAACTCGTCAGTCTTGTTTGGCAACTGCTACTTCCATCAAAAGTACATGTTCCCTTTCACCTCGAGGCTCTGGTAAGTCAGGGTTTCAGTCACTTCAGGATCTGCTGGTATATTTCCACCCCTATATTTTATTGAATCACCCATTAGATATGTAGTTTCTTTCCTGTATATAAACAGTTATGTAAATACACAGTTAATACCTTGAGAGTTTTAATCACCTTCACCTTTTGTTTCTAAATGTTTTATGTAAATATGCTTGCAGGATGAGTTGGTAGAGGAGCGTGTGCAGGAGGCTCGAGAAGCTGCAGGACAAGAGTTACAACAGCAGATATCCAGTTTACAAAGTCAACTAGTACAACAACAAACACTTAACAATCAGTGTAAGTGCTAAGTGCTTGGATGATGTATGACTTCTGTTATGGCTCCAGTATGTGAACAGCATTCACAGTAGTCGTTCTGTATATCTACAAACCAAGGGCTTTTTCCCCCCTAACCAGGAAGGTAGCCCAAGTCAAAAGGCATTCACCCATTCCCACCCATTTCATTTCTGCCCATTCCACTCTCATCCACCACCCTTTCCTCCTGTTCATTTTAGCTCCTCATGGATGAAGGGTATCTCTGTATCCTGCCCACTGCCCATGGGTCAGAAGCAATTCAGCAAGACACAGCACATCCATAGCAAGGCCACTTGCTGCTTCACTTAATTGGTGACAAACTCCCCCGCCTCCCATTCTCCCATGCAGAAAAATAGGAGAAGTCACTTTAGGCTATGTCAAAAAATCATTCACACACAACTATTTCCTAGCCCCCCTTCTCTGCATCACAGCATCCTCTATACATAGCCACCCACCTGCTTAACACCCCCTTCACCCCATCCATCCATACATCCCATCCTTGGTCATCCCCTTATATTCACTCCATCCACCTCTGCCTTCCACACCTCTTTTGCTAATCTTTCTTTACTCATTCCTTCCATGTGTCCAAATCATGTCAATACACCTTCATCAACACTATCTGCCATCTTCCCCTCCACCCCTGTTGTCCTCTTCACCACCTTGCCTCCCACTCTATCCAACCTTACAACCCCCACCACACTTCTCAGAACTTTTCCTCTGCTTCTCTCAAATTCTGTCTCTGCCCCACACAGGAGTTATGACAGTGTGGAATTGTCCATCTATATACCATGGGCTTTTTCCCCCTTAAACAGGAGGCAACCAAGTCAAAAGATATGCATCCACTCTCACCCATTCCACCTCAATCCACCACCCTTGTTTTCCTCCCATTTTAGCTCCTTGTGGATGAAGGGTCATCCCTGGCTTGTGCCCATTGCCCTGGGTCAGAAGCAATGCAGCAAGACACAGCATATCCACATCAAAGCCACTTCATTTAATCAGTGACCCCCCCCCTCTGTATCTTCATCCAGAAAATAGAGAAGGCTAGGAGAAATCCCTTCAAGCTATGGTTGTCAAACTATCATCCCACATAACCCTTCCCTACTCCCCCCCCCCAATGCCCTGCCCTCTCCCTTCTTTGCATCAAAGTATCATCTATACACAACCATTCTCCACTCATCCCTATCTCTTGCCTTCTCCCTTCCTTGCTCAACAGACATTCCCCTGTTGCTGATCACCCCTTGGTGGTCCCCTTAAGTTCACTCCTTCCACCTCTGCCTTCCACACCTCTTTTACTAATATTTCTTCACTCATTCTTTCCATGTGTCCAAACCATCCCGATCTCCCATCCCCTTTTCCACCCATGCTATCCTCCTTACCTCCTTGTTTCTCACTCTACCCAACCTTGTTAACCTTACTACACTTCATCTCAACACATTTGAACTTCTCTTGGCCCCTCTTAAATTCCAAGTTTCTGCCCCATGCAGTGTCATTGGCACAATCACCCCTTCATATAATCTGCTCTTAGCATCTATTCCCAGATGTCTATTTCTCATGACACTTTTTAATCCCACCAAGGCATTTACTTGCTTCTCTCAATCTACAGTGTACCTTCACCCCTGCCCCTTCCTTACCTACTACATGCAACCCCAAGTACTTAACCACTTCACTCCGGGCCAAAATCTCGATGTTGCGAAATAATACTCGCATCATAAAAAATAGTCACCGCTTATATCGATCGTTCTCTCTTTCACCCATGAATTTTGATAACCATAGAAAATGTGATGAAGCCAGTTTAGAGAGTATGTCAGTTTTGCAGGGACAACTACAATAAATATAATCAAGACGCCAATATGGCAGCCTCGCATATTCACTTGCTCCCCATGCTGCCTACGTAGGCGGCACTGTATGGAAGGGGTTAAAACTGTCCACTTCCTCTAGCTCCTTTAAGACTTCCAACTCACTGCCATCCTCTCTGCTTGTATATCTCGTCACCTTACTTTTACTCACATTTACCTTCAACTTTCTCCAATCACATACCTTCCCAAACTCCATCACTGATTCCTTTAAACTCCCCTCTGACCCTGCCACCATCGAATTATGATTATTGATATTTTCTTATATTGGACTCTGGTATTGACTGCATGGTAACATAGTCAATACTGTAGGGACTATTTTTGGGTGCATGTTGTATTTTCAGGGATTCAATAAACACTGATGAATATATTATTGTAGATACATTTATAGTACAAGTAACATGAGGGGATGGAGAGGGGGGGAGATGGCCAATTTAATGAAGTGGCCTTACTGTGGATGTGCTGTGTCTTGTGACACTGCTTCTGACCCAGGGCAGTGTGTGAGAAGCCACCCTTCCATCCACCACCCTTTCCCATGTGTATTTATGCTTGACTTTCTTCCTAAACACTGTATTTGCTATCATCAACTCTCTTTCAAAATGCATCTCCACCATCAATTCTCCACTATGATTTTTACCTGGAACTCCATACTTCCCAATCACTCCATCTATTGGTTCATTTCCTACCCTAGCATTAAGGTCTCCCAATACAACTACATTGACATTTCCCCCTAATCCCTCTATGTACTCATTGAAATCTACCCAAAAAGCCTCCCTTTCCTCTATGCTCTTCTCACTACCAGGCCCATACGCACTTACAAAAAACCCACATCTCCCTATCTTCACCTTCATCCACATCAACCTTAAAAAAACCTCTTTCCACTCCACTACACACATACCTATCTCTTCACTTACTAGTATAGCCACCCCTTCTCTCCCTCGTCCTCTCTTCACTCCTGAGAACCTCCCAACTACACTCCCAAACTCATACTCGCCCCTCCCTTTCAACTTAGATTCACTCAATGCCAACACATCCATCTTTCTTCTCACAAACATACTGCCTATCGCTTCCTTTTTACTCTCATCTGTACCACATCCACACACATTAAAAGACCCAAACCTTAGGGTGCTGGTTGGAAAACTCCTAGACCCTCTTATGCCTTTACTTTTTTTAGGACAGTAACAAGGGGTTGGGGGATACCCCATATAGACCCTAAAGTATCAATTGCATGCTACTTTGCCACAATAACATGCAGCCAATACCTTCATCCACATTGACCTTGAAGAAACCTTCCACTCCACCATATGCTTACCTATCTCTTCACTTACTAATATAGCCACCCCTTCTCTCCCTCGTCCTCTCTTCACTCCTTACACCCTCCCCACTACAATCCTAAACTCAAACTCACCCCACCCTTTCAACTTAGTTTCACGCAATGGCAAGACATCCATCTTTCTTCTCATATACTGCCTATCCCTTCCCTTTTACTCTCATCTCTGCCTCACCCATGCACATTAGAAAACTTAGTTATTAGAGTTCTGTTTGGAAAACTCCCAGACTCTTATGTTTTTTATGAATGTCCCCTTTGGGGCTACAGAGAAAAAGGATGCCTAATCCTATCCCTGTCCTAATTTTTTTTCTTCCGTTTTTTACGACTCAAGTGGGAACACTCTGTAGCAATATTCTTTCTCACCTGCCACAGGGTTCAGCAAAAAAGGAAATACATAATCAGAGTAGTTATATAGGACAGTATTAAGAGTGGAGGGAACAGCATAATGGAGGGAAAGTTGCAGTATAATAAAGGAGCATCATTTCTCTATTGATAGAGATTTTCTATATCACAGACCAAATGATGTGTGGCTCTGGTCCTTAGGGGTACCTTAAAGTATCAGCTACCTGCTACTGAGCATATTTTAACCCCTTCCATACGGTGCCGCATACGTAGGCGGCATTAGGAGCAAGTGGATATGCGAGGCTGCCATATCGGGGTCTTGATTATATTTATTGTAGTTGCCCCTGTGTAATGACATACTCTCTAAACTGTCTTCATCACATTTTCTATGGTTATCAAAATTCACGGGTGAAAGAGAGAACGATCGATATAAGCGGTGACTATATCTTATGATGCGAGTATTATTACGACACATCGTACATCTGACAGCTAATGCTGCCCGCGAGATTTTGGCCCGTACTGAAGAGGTTAACCTCACAATAACATGCAGCTATAGTTGGGTATTACTACAGCACTTTGATATAATACATGCTCAGTATCATGTAATTAGGCTAATGTAAAAAAAATATAAACTACAATGCTTGTAGTAAAGTGTGAATATTGGATACAGTATATGCTATGCAGTTGCCCTCTGCTAAATGTGCCACAGTCCTCTCAACCAATCAGTGTGCACAATGCGAGCTCAGCCAGGACAAGCTAGACTGTGTATCTGGAAGAGCAACTGAGTCATGGCACAGAGCACCAACAGTGGCGGACAATCAGCACACAGGACATGAGCTGGCCAGGCTGCCTCAAGCCTCACTCACTGGTATTTAACCCATTAAACTCCGATGACAAGATTCTTGTCATTTGGTCAAATAAAACAAAAAATCATAAAACACCAAAATGTTTGATCAAACACCAGAAAAATATGACGTCAGTCCGCGAAGCGAGGACTGACGTCACATTTTTCTGGTCTTTGATCAAACATTTTGGTGTTTTATGATTTTTTGTTTTATTTGACCAAATGACAAGAATCTTGTCATCGGAGTTTAATGGGTTAAGTACCAACAGAACCAGTTAGAAGCACTGATCATCTCAGAATCCAACAAAGAGCATCACCTCTCTCACCACCTCCCCAGTCATTGCTTTGGAACTTTTCCATTTCTCCCAGTAACCCGATGCATGGACATCTAGCTCAGCAGCCATCTCTTTCCACACCTAGAGCCACCAGCTGCTCCCCTCGGCACCCAACATCTGTCTGGCAAATCGTCAGTCAGGCTGTGGTCCTGTGGGCTGTGCAGTACAAAAGAAATAAAATGGAGCCCTACTCCTCCCTGTAAATAAACCAACCTGTACTTGCTTGAAAAGTACCAAATGTAGTCTTCATTTGTTCACTCCCTCAAAGTCTGGAACAGATTCCTAGCCTTTGTCTGGATAGTTATAAGACTTAGGGGCAAGAGTTTCTAAATTGTCTTCAATCCACAGCATCAGTAATTTCTCCATTTTTATTGTTTGGTGAGTATTGTTGACTTCATTGGTGCAAATTGTTTTATAGCTTCCCAGATGTGCTCCTGCTGTCCTTCAGAATGGTGGAAACAGTGGAGTGAGAGAGGGTGCAGGTCCCATGCTTTAGCGTCAACTTTTTTACATCCCTCAAATTCTTGGTGACTTTTGTTTTCAGCCCCTAATCATTAGCCTTCCTCTCTTGGTCTATTTGCACCACAAAGGATTACAAAGGCGGAGCATGCCAACAGGAGATCTTTTGTTCCGTAACTGGGTCAGATGCGAAACAAAATATATAATTATAGAAAAAATAAAATGAAATAGAAAATATATTTTAACCCATTAAACTCCGATGACAAGATTCTTGTCATTTGGTCAAATAAAACAAAAAATCATAAAACACCAAAATGTTTGATCAAACACCAGAAAAATGTGACGTCAGTCCTCGCTTCGCGAAGCGATGACTGAATCTTGTCATCAGAGTTTAATGGGTAGAGATAGAAGTGGAAAATACAGAGTGGATGTAAACAAAGATATGCATGGGACCATAGCTGTTGTAAGAATGATTTAGTGAGCCACGTGAGTGTGGAGCCATGGGCAGTGATGGGAAATGTTTGTTTTTGTGAGTGGTACTATGCCATGCCAACAAAACTTGTTGAAAAAAAAATATATATGTGCTATTTTACAAAGCATGATGATAACTTGGACAAAGTGGTCATAAGTCATATAGATTGTCAGTTGACCACTAGCTTTTGTAGAAAGTTCAGTCAGGAAAAACATGGCATAAAACTGTACCAAGCCCAAGAATGCCATCAAGGTGGACACATCTGTTGATATTTACCTAGTTATATTTTACGGGAAGGGGAGCTATGCTCGTGGTGTCCCGCCATTGTATCTTGCAGTGTCTAGTTTGCTTTTAAACTCATGAATGGTTTTTGCGCATACTATTTCATTGTCCAGTTTGTTCCAATTTTCCAAAACTCTATGTGGAAAACTGTTTTTCTTCATTTCTCTTCTATAGCTATGTTTTTTTATTTTCTTTCCATGTCCTCTTGTGTTCCTCTTGTCCCAGTTAAGTAAGTCCTCTCAATCAAGTATCTCTGTGCCTTTCATGATTCTGTAGATGGTCAGTAGGTCACCTCTCTTCTTTGCTCCAGTGTCGGGAAAAGAATACTGCCACCAAGTGTTCCCACTTGAGTTGTAAAAGGTGACAAAATCAGGACAGGGATAGGAATAGGCATCCTTCTTTGTAGCCCCAAAGGGGACATTCCTAAAAAGAAAAAATCAAATGCATAAGAGAGTCTGGGAGGAGTTTTCCTACCAGAACCCTAAGGCTTTGGGTCTTTTAATGTGTGTGGATGCGGTACAGATGAGAGTAAAAGGGAAGAGATAGGCAGTATGTTTGCGAGAAGAAAGATGGATGTGTTGGCTTTGAGTGAAACTAAGTTGAAAGGGAGGGGCGAGTTTGAGTTTGGGAGTATAGTTGGGAGGGTCTCATGAGTGAAGAGAGGATGTGGGAGAGAAGGGGTGGCTATTCATGTAAGTGAAGAGATAGGTAAATGTATGGTGGAGTGGAAAGAAGTTTCTTCAAGGTTATTATGGATGAAAGTGAAACTGGGAAAGGAAGATGTGTGTTTTTGTAAGTGCATGTGGGCCTGGTAATGAAAATAGTGTAGAGGAAAGGGAGGCTTTTTGGATCAATTTAAATGAGTGCATAGATGGTTTAGGGTGAAATGTCAATGTAGTGGTATTGGGAAACCTTAATGCTTGGGTAGGAAATAAACCAATACACAGAGTGGTTGGGAAGTGTGGAGTTCCAGGAAATTTTTGTAGCGGAGAGTTGATGGTGGAAATGTGTCTTGAAAAAGAACTGATGATAGCAAACACAGTGTTTAGGAAGAAAGTCAAGTATAAGTATGCATGGGAAAGGGTGGTGGATGGAAGGGTGGTAGATAGGGCTTTAATAGACTACATAGTGGTAACCAGGAGGAAAGTAGGAAGAGTTAAGGATGTGTATGTTCTAAGGGAAGAGAGTGTTGGAATATCAGATAATTTTTTGGTGGAAGGTAAGTTGAGAATGGAGGATAGATGGAGAAAGAGGAAAAGGACAGAGGGTAAGGAGGTGCTTAAAGTACATACATATACCAAGGCTTTTTCCCCCTTACAAGGGAGGTAGCCAAAAAGGGAAAGGCATAAAAACACTCCCACCCATTTCATCCCTACATACACTCCACACCCCTCCCACCCTCCCTCTCATCTGAGCACCTCCTGGATGACGGGTCATCCCTGCACCCTGCCCACCGCCCTGGGTCAGAAGCAGTGTCGCAAGACACAGCACATCCACAGCAAGGCCGCTTCATTTAATCGGCGACCCCCCCTCTCCGTCCCCCCTTGCTTAAAGTAAACTGCATAAATGAGAAAGAAAAGGAGGAGTACAAGAAGAAGCTGAGAGAGGAGTGGAAGGGAGTGAAGGATAGAGTAGAATTAGGAGTGGAGGAGGAATGGGGATGGTTCAAGGAGGGAGTCGCAAGTTGTGCAAAGATGATGTGTGGAAGGAGGACGGTAAGAAATAGAGGGAAGGATGAGTGGTGGGATGAGAAAGCAAAGTAGGTTGCAGAAGAGAAGAGACAAGCATTCACAGATTGGTTGCAAAATAGGACGAGAGAATCATATGAGAGGTACAAAGAAAAGAGGTCTATTTCTTTAGAGTATAGTCCCATTCTATGCACTTCTATTTCTTTTTCCATCTCATGCCCCTCCTCTTGTATCTCTTATATAATTTCCTTTGCAATTTCTTTCTCTTCTTTTTCTCTTAACCCATTCAACTCCGATGACAAGATGTCTTGTCATTTGGTCAAATAAAACAAAAAATCATAAAACACCAAAATGTTTGATCAAACACCAGAAAAATATGACGTCAGTCCTCGCTTCGCTTGCAGCGAAGCGAGGACTGACGTCATATTTTTCTGGTGTTTGATCAAACATTTTGGTGTTTTATGATTTTTTGTTTTATTTGACCAAATGACAAGACATCTTGTCATCGGAGTTGAATGGGTTAAGTTTATAGCTACATTGTGTTTTTATTTAATACCATATACTATACACACTTTTTTTTTTATCAACTGTGTCCCTGACCCAATTTTTCTTTAATCACTTTAATGAATGTTTCCTTTGCATTTTCTTCCACTCGTACATCTTCTTTGAAAGCTACTTTTTGGTTTTCCTAATCTACTTTCCTTTTTTTTTTTTTTCTAGATCTGTCTCTTTTATGGTATCTTCAACTTTCTCGGTCACCACCTGTATTTGTTCTTTTACTTCTCTTTTCAAAGCCTCATTTTTGTTAGTATCTTCATTTTTCATCCTTTTGTTTTCATTTTGAACTATGTTTAATTCTTTTTTAGGTCATTAAGCTCTCTGTTGGTTTCGGCATTCAGTTTTTTTAATTTGTTCATTTCTCTATGCATTGCTCTGTATTCTGCTTTTAGGTCTATAATTTCATTTATTAGTTCTGTAATCTCTTGATTTTGTAAAATATTTGTATACCTTATCTCCCTTTCTAAAACTACCTCTTCCTAGTATTCTACCTTCTTTTGCAAACCCTGAAAATCCATAATTATCATCCTACCTTTGATTGCACAGAGGCATATCTATGTTGCAGCTTTTTGGGGGGATGACACCTAACGGCAATTCAACCCTGCTCACATATAGTCTTCTTTTAGTTGGTTTACCATATTTTTGTCTGCCTTCACCATCCTCCATTTTAAGTTATTTTGACTCAGTAGATTAACTCTAATAAATCATTTCAATCATTCGAGTGTTAAGCAAAGCTTTCCCCTTCCTTTACAATACCAGACTAGGTGTTTCTTCCAACTTAGTGAAGAAGTGCTTCACTCCAGAGCTCATTCCAGATGTCTGCTCCAAATGGTGGTTCATGTTTGAGAACAGGTATCTGAGAAGTATGATAGGGGTTACTAGGCTGGAAAGAGTGAAAAATGAGGAAGTGAGGAAGAGAACAGGGTTGGAAAGGGAGTTGGGAGATAGGGTTGATGAAAGAGTATTGGGATGGTTTGGACACATGGAAAGAATGGGTGAAGAAAGATTAGCAAGAGGTGTGGAAGGCAGAGTGAACATGAGGGGGCAACCAAGGATGAGATGGATGGATGGGGTAAAAGGGGCATTGGAACAACTGTTGAGGAAGGATGGGAGAAGACAGAAGATAGGTGAATGGAGAATGGTTGTGTATGGATGATGCTGTGATGCATGGAAGGGAGTGGGTGGGGGATGGGGGTGAGGGAGTATGTGTGAAAAATAATTTGACACAACCTGAAAGTATTTCTCCCCATCTTCTCTTTCTTTTTTTTTGCATGAGGGAATGGAGAATGGGGTGTTGTCATTTAAATGAAGTGGCCTTGCTGTGGATGTGCTGTGTCTTGCTACACTGCTTCTAATCCAGGACAGTGGGTGAGATGCAGGGATGACCCATCATCCAGGAGGAGCCAAGAGAAAAGGAAGGAAGGGGGGTGAATAGGAGTGGAGTATGTGGGGATGGAATGGGTGGGAGCAGATTTTATGCCTTTGCTTTTTGGCTACCTCCCTTGTAAGGGGGGAAAAGCCTTTGGTATATGTATGTATTTCACACATGGAAATCTGACAGCAAACAATTCCTCCCCTCCCCCTACCACTTTCAGCAGGTAATGTCGACACAGTCCAACATTAATTCAGCAGAGACTACAGTCTTAAATTTTCTTCACAGACAGATCTATGGACAATCCTAAAAACTTTTGCCAACCATTGTGGGACTGTGGGATTTCCACTGAGCAAAACTCAAGGCAATAGTTGACAACACAGACACATGTGTAAAGTTACTTCCTGAGAAGATCTGTCAAAGAACCTGACTGTTGCCATCCTCTGTGAGGATGTGTGTCTCCAGTTAGTGAAACTCAAAGCAACAATTACTATTAAATAAAGCTTTCACATGTCTCTGTTTAGAAATATTTTCTGTCTGCATGTTTGAAATTTACACAAATTAATTTGTATGTAAGGCTGACATACTTTTGTTTACACTGTTGATTGATTAATTTGCTATCAGACATACATCCATTTACAGGTCATTATTTTGTTCTTTCTTATCTATTGTAACAGTAAAAGAACAGATGTCCAAACTCCACCAGGAATATGAACATCATGTAAAGGAATTGCAGAGGAAAGAACACCTGGACCAGGTATGTTGCCTATAGTTACACCACTTTGATTCATAGCAAATTTTTAAAAGTATGTACTTGTTTTTTATATGACATACAATACAGGGTGTTTGGGATAATTTTTACACTTTTTCAGGAAGGAAAGTACAATGTCATATCTTGGCCAAAAATTGATGTACAGGTACTCCTCGTTTAATGACCTACTCGGTTAACGACAACTCGGAGTAACAACGGGCTTTATGACGTCGTTTCACGTAAATCTCCCGAAGTTACGACGTCGTGTACGATAATTAAGTTGGCTGAGGCAAATTTGTATGATGTTATAAATGAACTTGTACGGTGGATATTAGCTGTGAGGTAAAGTGTTCTGAAGCTTAGGCCTACATTACCATCCTGCAAGCTGCAAAAACTACCTGGGGTACAGTGTATACCGGTAGTGGTAAATTTTTAGTTTCGACCATGGGCGCAATATAACAATAGAAAATTAATTATTAATTTTGTAAATTATAATGTATCAACGTAATATGCAATTTTGTGAGCGGAAATGAAAAAAAAAATGCTAAAACAGATTTCGTAAGTAACGAAGTCATGTCGGACGAAGGGTACACCTTGTTTGTTATGATAGATGCCAATGTCGAAGAAATGATAGGATGATAAATTAATTCGTCTAACCTAAACTAAACTAACCTAACCTGTGTTTAATAAATCATTACCTGCAAATTAAATGTCATCCGGCTCGTCCTCGTTGTCGTCGTCGTGAGAGACGTTGGCAGACGACAAGATGGCGTCCCAAGCCTATGCTACCGACTTTGTTCATTAGCATATTTTCTTGTAGCAAGGTATTTTTTACTTTCATTTCCGCCCACAAAATTGCATATTACGTTGATACATTTTAATTTACAAAATTAATAATTAATTTTCTATTGCTATATTGCGCCCATGGTCGAAACTAAAAAAAATACCCCGGTATTCAATATGGAATGTCAGCATACGCGGATTTGGTCATATACGGTAATTTTAGGAACCTAACCACCATAAAGCTTTAATGTACTGTATAAAAGAGGGAAAATACACAAAAATAAAGATACATGTATTGCTGGACATTGTACATACAGTACATAGACGTATATGTATACACTTTCACTTAATGACCAATTCGGTTAACGACGGCGCGCTGGTCCCAATTGTCGTCGTTAAACAAGGAGTACCTGTATTCTCAAAATTCAAAGTGCATCTCTTAAGCGGCCCATACACGATCAATTATATTGTGCAATTTCATTGTCAATACCCTGAATTGACAATTAAATTGACCGTGTATGGGCGATATGTCGCCCATACACGGTCAATTTAATTGTCAATTCAGAGTATTGACAATGAAATTGCGCAATATAATTGATTGTGTATGGGCCGCTTTAGAGGATCTTTTGCCAAATACAGCTCACTCAAAGAACCAGCCCTGAGTATCCACCACAACTTCCAGGCAGGACCTGAACCTGCAGCACACAGCCTTCATGGTGTTCTTTGAGAGACACCTGAACACCAGTCTGATCCTGGCAATTAGCTTGTCCTTGGTGTTGCAGGCGGTATGATGTCTTTTTCAGCTGCACCCCACACATGGGGTTGCAATCAGGCGAGTTGGGGGCCAGATGTTGGGATTGGTGAAGTTGTAGAAGTTCTGACAGTCACTTCTGGGTTTTCTTGGAGGTGTGACACAGAGCTGAGTCCTGCTGCCACACATGGTCTTCCCACAGCCACCCTCTCCACCCAGCACTTGACAACAGTGGACAGCAACTCAATATAGCCATCTGAAATGAGTCTGAGTCTCTCTTCAAAGATGCAGGGTTGCATGACTTGGCCTTTGCTGGAAACACATCCAAAGAAACTAAAGCAAGACAGTTACAGAAGAGACCTGAAAAAAAAACAGCTATCCACATAAAGTGATCAATGTCTAGAACAAACTGAACAGAGAAACTATAAATGCCAGAACACACGATTTTAAGAAAAAACTGGATATGGAGAGATACTAAAATGGGTCACTACGAGCATAGTTCTCGTCCCATAAAATACAACTAGGTAAATACTAGGTAACTGCAGTTTGAGGGAACTTTGTGTATATGAAGCGTGGGACTTCATGCAGACTGTAGGCTAGCCACCTGTTGTTCTGCATGTTGTGCAACTGGTCATGGCAATAGCTCTTCTCATCTGAGAAGAACCAGAGCATCCCAGGCTCAACTGGGTGTTTGACCTTGTTGAGGAGTTTTTTGGGTTTCATAAGGCAGTTCTCTTGTATAAGGAGTAGCAAAGATCCTCGTTCAGCGCTTTCTTCATAGTCACCACTCCAATGCCAAGGTCTACATTACCTTGCCTAGATCTTGCTGCACCTTATTTTTGTAGCTTCTCGACAAATTTCATTGTGTGGACAAAGTCAGAATGCCTGCTATGATCCTTCCTACTAGCCACTGCTTCCACATCTCCGTTGGAATTTTCCAGCTCACATCTCACAGTCTTCACAGTATTCAAGGAGCACTGAGCTGCAGCTAAGATTTCCAAATTTTTTAATCTGGTGCAAGTCATCATTATATAGGTCACACTTTTCCAATATTCCAGTGCTTTCCAGTTGTCCATGCTCTCAAGCTCTCACACCCACCAATAGTACACAGAATCAGATATCCATTGCACTTTACCACTATTAAATCCTTCAAATGGTTCTGAAATGACAGAAGATAGAATAATTGTCAAATTTATCCCAGACACCCTGTAGATATGAAGGACTGTAGCACTAGATTATTCATAATCATGATGGTTTGTATGTAAAGCCTACAGATGGATGTCAGGCCAATGACATGAACCAGGAATGCACCTCCACTACAGAAGCTCATTCTCATCAAGGACCATCCACAGTCAGTATCCTCAAACTTATACAATATCATTATTTCTTACTAATGACATTGCACATTTTTAGTGTATCTTGGGAATGCAGCCTGAAGGGATTTCTCCGTCATCTCTTTTTCTGCATAAGGGGATGGGGGGGTGGTACCAATTAAGTGAAGCTGCCTTGCTGTGGATGCACTGTCTTGCTACACTGCTTCTGACCCAGGGCAGTGGGCAGGGTACAGGGATGACCTGTCATCCATAAGAAACTAAGATGAGAGAGGGAAAGTGGATGGAAGTGGAATGGGTTTTTACCTAGTTGTATTTTACTGGACGGGAGCTATGCTCGTTGCGACCCATTTTCGTATCTCTCCACATCCAATTTATTCTTGAACTCGTGTATAGTTCTGGCATTCACTGTTTCACTGTTTAGTTTGTTCCAGACATCGATCACTGTGTGGGAAACTGTTCTTTTTCAGGTCTCTTCTCTAACTGTCCTTCTTTAGCTTCTTATTGTGTCCTCTTGTTTCTCTCTTGTCCCATTTCAATAGGTTATCTCTATTGAGAACTTCCACCCCTTTCATAATTCTGAAGATGGTCAACAGGTCGCCTCTTTCCTTTCTCTGCTCCAATGTTGACAGCTGTAATTTCTCCAATCTTTGTTCATATGTCAAATTTGATAGTGTGGGTGCCATCTTTGTCACCGCTCTTTGGATTCTTTCTAATTTCTTTGTTTTTCTTAGTGCTTGCATGGCCACATTGATATAGCATATTCTAGTTTCAGTCTTATCAATGTAGTAATTATTTTATTAACCAGCTCCTCATCCATGTAGGCGAAGGCCACTTTCATTGATCTTAATAAGTTGTAAGTCTCTCCGAATAATCTATTTACATGTTTGTCAGGTGTCAAGTCACTTGAGATAATTACTCCTAGGTCCCTCTCTGAGTTTACTTTACTTCTTTGTTTCCAATCGTATATTTTCCCAAAACTCTGTTTTTGCCTCTTCCAAATTCCATTATGCTACATTTCTTGATGTTGAAGTTCATCTCATATTTCTGGCTCCATTCCCATACTTTATCCAGGTCATCTTGTAGTAATCTGCAATCTTCTGTTTTCACTCTCTTGAGTAATTTGGCATCGTTGGCAAAAAAATTTATGTAACAATTAACTACTTTGTCCATATCATTTATGTATATGGCAAACATTAAAGGAGCCAAAACAGAGCCTTGTGGGACGCCACTTTTTACATCTTCCCATTTCGAACTTTTGTCTCTAAGTACTACTCTCATTTTTCTCCCAGTTAAAAAGTCCTTCACCCATTCCAATAGTTTACCTTGAATTCCTCCTATTTTTTTTTTAATTTTACTCATTAATTTTTTGTGTGGTACCTTGTCAAAAGCTTTCTGCAAATCCAGGAAGGCACAGTCTGCCCACCCATCTCTTTCTTGTATTATCTCAATTAGTCTCGAGTAAAAGCAGATTAGATTTGTGGTGCACAATCTTCCATTTCTAAAACCAAATTGTTTGGGGTTTATTATTTTATTTTCTTCCAAGTGTTTGATCCATCTGTTCCTGATAATCTTTTCACATATTTTTGCTACTGTGCTTGTTAGGGACACCAGTCTAAAGTTTGTAGGTCTTCCCTGTTTCCTCCTTTGTATATTGGCACTATGTTTGCATCTTTCCAATCTTGTGGTACCTTTCCCTCTTTTAATGAGAAGTATAGTTTATCTGTCAGTTTGTCTATACACTCTTTCAATATCCAATTTGCAATTTCATCTGGTCCGGGCAACTTTTTGACATCTAGGCTTTTTATTTGGTGTCTTATTTCCTTCATCATGGGTGAACTTTCTAGTTGTTTGTCCTTCCGGGGTTGTGAGCTCTCAATTGTTAAAACAGACCTGAAATGTCTGACCATAACTTCTGCCATCTCTGTGTCTTCTATGTACTCTTTAACTCCTTCACGCAATTTTACTATATTATGCTTAACCTTTAGTTTGCCATTTATATATCTGTAAAAGCGTTTTGGTTGATCCTTACATTTGTCTATGATATCCCTTTCATATTTTCTTTTTTCTTTCCTGCATATGTTTATATATTCTTTTCTAAGTTTTTTATATGTTTGCCATTTGGATGTTTTCCTATCTTTCTTCCATTTTTTCCATGCTTTATCTCTCCTGGCTTTAGCCTCACTATATCTTTTGTTCAACCAACATTTTATATAAATTTATTTTTGTTTCTTTTATGGTACATATTTGTTAACTCCCTCTTTATAAATTTTTTTTAAATATGTTCCTTTTGTCGTCCATATTTGTTTCCTCTTTAGAGAACCTATCCAAATTTGCGTTTTGGAAAAATTTCCTTAGTTTTACAAAGTTCATTTTATTCTACAAAAATCTTCCTTCTCTATGTTTGTCATTTCTATGTTATTCTGTTCTTTTAATTCAAACTCTATTAGTATATGGTCACTTTTTCCAATGAATGTGTTGGCTTTGAGTGAAACTAAGTTGAGAGGGAAAGGCGAGTGTAAGTTTGGGAGTGGAAGTGGGAGGTTATGAGGAGTGAAGAGAGAGTGAGGGAGAGAAGGGGTGGCTATACTAGTAAGTGAAGAGATAGTTAAATGTGTAGTGGAGTAGAAGGAGGTTTTCTCAAGGATAATGTGGATGAAGGTGAAACTGGGAAAGGAGATGTGGGTTTTTGTAAGTGCATATGGGCCTGGTAGTGAGAAGAGTGTAGAAGAAAGGGAGACTTTTTGGATAGGGTAGACAGGAAGACACTGTGGGAGGTTTTGTGGATATATGGGATAGGAGGAAAGCTTCTAGGAGCTGTCAAGAGTTTTTACGAGAGTAGTAGATCATGTATCAGGATTAGAAATGGAGAGAGTGAGTGGTTCGAGGTAAAGGTGGGACTTCATCAGGGATGTGTTATGTCGCCCTGGCTGTTCAACTTGGACATGGATGGGGTAGTGCAAGAGGTAAATGCAAGGGTGGTGGGTCAGGGATTGCAGATGGTTAAAGAAAATGGAGAAAAGTAGGAGGTGAGCCAGCTGTTGTTTGCAGATGACACTGCGCTTGTAGCAGGATCAGAGGAGGGATTGAGGAAGTTGGTGACAGAGTTTGGGAGAGTGTGTGAAAGAAGAAAGCTGAAGATAAATGTGGATAAAAGTAAGGTGATGAGATGTACAAGGGGTGAAAGTGGAAGCAGACTGGAAGTGAGTATTAAGGGAGAGCAACTGGAGGAAATGGATAGTTTTAGATACTTGGGTGCAAATGTGGCAGGAAAAGGTGGAGTGGAGGTGGAGGTCGAATGTAGATTGAGAGAAGCGAGTAAATGCCTTGGTGAATTAAAAAGTGTAATGAGGAATAGACATTTGGGAATGGATGCTAAGAGGAGACTGTATGAAGGAGTGATTGTGCCAACAGCACTGTATGGGGCAGAAACATGGAACATAAGAGAGGAAGAGAGAAGGAGTTTGAATGTGTTTGAGATGAGGTGTCTGTGAGAAGTATGATGGGGGTTACTAGGCTAGATAGAGTGAGAAATGAGGAGGTGAGGAGGAGAGCAGGGGTGGAAAGGGAACTGGGAGATAGGGTTGATGAAAGAGTATTAGGATGGTTTGGACACATGGAAAGAATGAGTGAAGAAAGACTAGTAAAAGAGGTATGGAAGGCAGATGTGGAGGGAATGAACATGAGGGGATGTCCTAGGATGAGATGGATGGATGGGGTGAAGGGGGCTTTGGGGAAGAGGGGAATGTCTGTTGAGGAAGGACAGGAGAGGACAGATGACAGGGATGAATGGAGAATGGTTGTATATGGATGATGCTGTGATGCATGAGGTGGAATGGGGGGGGGATGGGGGGTGAGGTAGTATATGTGAGCAAAATTCGATACAACCCAAAGGGATTTCTCCCCGTCTTCTCCTTTTATGCATGGGTGGATGGAGTGGGGGGTCGCCGATTTAATGAAGCGGCCTTGCTGTGGATGTGCTGTGCCTTGTGACACTACCTCTGACCCAGGGCAATGGACAAGGTGCAGGGATGACCCATCATCCGGGAGGTGCTAAGATGGGAGGGTAGGGTGGAGGGGAGTGGAGTGGAGTGTATTCAGGGATGGAATGGGTGGGAATGATTTATGCCTTGTTCTATTTGGCTACCTCCCTTGTAAGGGGGAAAAAGCCTTGGTATATGTATGTATATCTTATACTCCATTCTGTTCACAATATCTGGTTCAGAGGTTAATATTAGGTCTAGTTTTGATGGTTCCTCATTATTTCTATATCTAGTATTCTCCTTTACCCATTGTGTTAGAGTGTATTTGATGGTCATATCTAGTAGCATGTTGCTCCAGAGTTCATCTCCCACTTTGACTCATTTTTTCACAAATTATGACTTTTGCATTAAAATCGCCCATGATTACTATGTTTCCACCCTCTTTCAGTAATTTGTTTAGCACCTTTATTGTTTCTTCCAATAATTTGGAATATTCACTATCTGGCCACACTTGGGTTTATGGTGGTATGCACACTACTACAAATTTTTTGCTTTTCATCTTTTTGTTGGCAATTTTAATCATAATTACTTCTGTATTTCCCTGACCTTCAATTATCTTTTTCACATCTAAACCATTTTTTGGTCAATATCATGACACCTCCTTGCTTATCAGTTCTGTTTTTCGCCCAGTGGTTATATAAACTATGTCCCACTATGCTTGTTAATAGCAGTCCTTTCAGTTTTGTGTCTACTATGCCCACAATGTCAGGTTTTTCTGTTTCTAGATAGTTATTTAGTGCGTTGATTCCAGAGATCATACCATCGATGTTTGTGCATGCCACTTTTATTTTCATATTTTCTTTCCTTTTTTGTTTTAGGTTTCTATTTTTTTTATATACCATTTTTTCAGTCTCAAATCAGCACTCTCAATTTTTTTTTTTTTTTCCCGTCTCTGTTCTCTTTTCATCCCTATCACTTGCTTCAATTTTGAGCACTTTTCTTTCTCTTTTTCCTCATCATTCATTTCCTTTTGTATTCTTATATTTTTTAATTTCTCACCATTTGCCAGTTTGACCGCTTTTGATAATACTTCCTCTGCCATCATTTGTGTTCTTAGTTTCAGTTTTAGAGGTGGTGTTTTTCTTTTGAGTATTTGCCTATCCTGTGAATCTCATTGATTTCTTTAACGAGATTTTGATCTTCATCCTGTATTTCTTTCAGAATTTCTTTGACTAGTTCCTTCTCCTTTTCTTTTTGGTATCTATATCTGTGGTGGGGGAAGAGAATGCTACCACCAAGTCTTTCCACTTGAGTCGTAAAAGGCAACAAAAATGGGACGGGGGATGGGATTAGGAGTCCTACTACCTGTAGCCCCAAAAGGGGACATTCCTAAAAAAAGAAGTAAAGGCATAAGAGGGACTGGGAGCTTTCCAACCAGTACCCTAAAGTTTGGGTCTTTTAATGTGCGTGGATGTGGTACAGATGAGAGTAAAAGGGAAGAGATAGGCAGTATGTTTGTGAGAAGAAAGATGGATGTGCTGGCTTTGAGTGAAACTAAAATGAAAGGAAAGGGCAACTGTGAGTTTGGGAGTATAGTTGGGAGGTACTCAGGAGTGAAGAGGGGACGAGGGAGAGAAGGGGTGGCTTTACTAGTAAGTGAAGAGGTAAGTAAGCGGGTAGTGGAATGGAAGGAGATTTCATCAAGGTTGATGTGGATGAAGGTGAAGCTGGGAAAGGAGATGTGGGTTTTTGTAAGTGCATATGGACCTGGTAGTGAGAAGAGCGTAGAGGAAAGGGAGGCTTTTTGGGTAGATATAAATGAGTGCATAGAGGGATTAGGGAGAAATGTCAATGTAATTGTATTGGGAGACCTTAATGCTAGGGAAGGAAATGAACCAATAGATGGAGTGATTGGGAAGTATGGAGTTCCAGGTAAAAGTCCTAGTGGAGAATTGATGGAGATGCGTTTTGAAAGAAAGTTGATGATAACAAATACAGTGTTTAAGAAGAAAGTCAATCATAAGTACACATGGGAGAGGGTGGTGGATGGAAGGGTGGCAGATAGAGCATTAATGGACTATATAGTGGTGACCAGGAGTATGGTAGGAAGAGTTAAGGATGTACATGTTCTAAGGGGAGAGAGTGGGGGAATATCAGATAATTTTCTGGTGGAAGGTAAATTGAGAGTGGAGAATAGGTGGAGAAAGAGGAAAAGGGCAGAAGGTAGGGAGGTACTTAGAGTGAACTGCTTAAATGAGAAAAAAAAAAGAGAATGAGTATAAGAAGCTGAAAGAGGAGTGGGAGGGAGTAAAGGATAGAATAGAACTAGGAGTGGAGGAAGAATGGAGATGGTTCAAGGAGGGAGTCATAAGGTGTACAAAGATGGTGTATGGAACAAGGAGGACGGGAGGAAGTAGAAGGAAGGGTAGTGAGTGGTGGGATGAGGAAGCAAAGAAGGGTGTAGAAGAGAAGAAACAGGCTTTCATAGATTGGCTACAAATTAGGACAAGTGAATCGTATGAGAGGTACAAAGTAAAGAGAAGGGAAGTTAAGCCTAAGATAAAGGAAGCAAAGAGCAGAGCAGATGTGAAATGGGGTAAGAGTATGACAGAAAATTTTGAAAGCAATAAAAAGATGTTTTAGAAGGAAATTAAGAGAAAAAGGAGGCGAATCAAGTAGAGAAGAAAAGGTAAAAGGTGCAGATGGAGAGATGATAATGGAAGAGAAGGCAGTGAGAGGAAGGTGGGCAGAGTATTTTAGAGAGTTGCTAAATGTGAAGGAGGATAGGGAGGGAAAGGTAGTTGCAGTGGGAAGCACTAAGAAAATGAGAGTGATGAGTGAGGAAAATGGAGGATAAATAGGGAAGGATGAAGTGAAAGCAGCTGTTAAGATGATGAGAGCAGGTAAGGCACCTGGTCTGGATGGATGCCATGCAGAATGTCTGAAGAATGGAGGCACAGTTATGGTGGACTGGCTGGTGAGGTTATTTAATATTTGTATAAAAGAGGGTAGAGTGCTGGAGGACTGGAGGAGTGCCTGTATAGTTCCGCTGTACAAGGGAAAGGGGTCAAGTGTGAGTGTAGTGGTTTCAGAGGGATCAGCTTGTTGAGTGTAGTTGGGAAGGCTTATGGGAGGGTCTTGATTGAGAGGATTAGGAGAGGAACAGAGGGAATAATTGGTGAGGAACAGTGTGGGTTTAGGACAGGTAGGGGTTGTGTAGATCAGATTTTTGTGGTAAGACAGATATGTGAGAAAGCTATAGGAAAAGGTAAGGATGTTTTTTTGGGCTTTTATGGATCTGGAAAAGGCTTACAACAGGGTAGACAGGAAGGCACTGTGGGAGGTACTGCAGATATATGGGATAGGAGGATAGCTGTTAAAAGCAGTCAAGAGTTTTTACGAGAGTAGTAGAGCTTGTGTTAGGATTAGAAATAGAGAGAGTGAATGGTTTTAGGTAAAGATGGGACTTCGTCAGGGATGTGTTATGTCGCCCTGGCTGTTCAATCTTTACATGGATGGGGTGGTGCGAGAGATGAATGCAAGGGTAGTGGGTCAGGGGTTAGAGATGATTAAAGAAAATGGAGAAAAGTGGGAGGTGAGCCAGCTGTTCTTTGCTGACAACACTGCGCTTGTAGCAGGATCAGAGGAGGGATTGAGGAAGTCAGTGACAGAGTTTGAGAAGGTGTGTGAAAGAAGGAAGCTGAAGATAAATGTGGGCAAAAGTAAGGTGATGAGATGTACAAGGGGAGAGAGTGACAGCAGGCTGGAAGTGAGCATTAAGGGTAAAAGACTGGAGGAAGTGGATAGTTTTAGATACTTTGGTGCAAATGTGGCAGGAAAGGGAGGAATGGGGGTGGAGGTAGAATGTAGATTGAGAGAAGCAAGTAAATTGCCTTGGTGGATTAAAAAGTGTAATGAGAAATAGACATCTGGGAATGGATGCTAAGAGGAGGTTATATGAAGGAGTGATTGTGCCAACAGCACTGTACAGGGCAGAGACATGGAACATGAGAGAGGAAGAGAGAAGGAGTTTGAATGTGTTTGAGATTAAATGTCTTGAGAAGTATGATGGGGGTTAAGCTAGATAAAGTGAGAAATGAGGAGGTGAGGAGGAGAGCAGGGGTGGAAAGGGAACTGGGAGATAGGGTTGATGAAAGAGTATTAGGATTGTTTGGACACATGGAAAGAATGAGTGAAGAAAGATTAGTAAAAGAAGTGTGGAAGGCAGAGGTAGAAGGAGTGAATATGAGGGGGCATCCTAGGATGAGATGGATGGATGGGGTGAAAGGGGCATTACAAAAGAGAGGAATGTCTGTGGAGGAAGGACAGAAGAGGACAGAAGATAGGAGTGAATGGAGAGCGGTTGTGTATAGATGATGCTGTGATGCATGGGGGGGAGTGGATGGGGGGGTGAGGAAGTATGTATGAGAAAAAATTTGACGCAGCCCGAAGGGATTTCTTCTCGTCTTCTCCTTTTCTGCATGGGGGACAGAGAGGGGGGGTCGCCGAGTTTATGAAGTGGCCTTGCTGTGGATGTGCTGTGTCTTGTGACACTGCTTCTGACCCAGAGCAGTGGACAGGATGCAGGGATGACCCATCATCCAGGAGGTGCCAAGATAAGAGGGAGGGAGGAGGGTGGAGGGGAGGGGAATATATGGAAAATGGAATGGGTGGGAGTGGTTTCTATGCCTTTTTCTTTTTGGCTACCCCCCGTGTAGGGGGAAAAAGCCTTTGGTATATGTATGTATGTATACAAATCATGCTTTTCCTGTATACCATGGACCACAATGCACTTGCCTTTGTCAACTGTGTCTCTCACCAAATTTTCCTATTTGATTACTTCTATAACTGTTTCTTTTGTATTTTCTTCCATCTGCTCTTTTAATATTTTTCTAATTATATATCTTGATTTTCCTGTTCTTTTTTCCATTGATTCTTTATTTCAATGAGGTCTGTTTCTTTAATTGATTCTGCTACTTTATCGGTCACTACTTGCAACTGTTCATTTACCTCCTTTTTTAGTTCGTCATTTTTATTTCTATCCTCATTTTTGAGTCATTCGTTTTCTCTCTTAAGACTTTCTATTTCACTTTTTAGGTCACTCAATTCTTTGATAGTTTGCTCATTATTTTTTCGTAGTGTAATCAGTTCCTTTTGAACAGCTCGGTAGTCGTATTCCAAGTCTATGATTTCTTTCATTAGTTTGCTTATTTCACAATTTCTTAGTGCATTGCTATACCTACTTTCTCTATCTATATCAAAACTTCTTCCTATGTCGCTTGAATTTCGTTGAAAACCTGAAAATACATTGTTTTCCCACCTTGTGTTTTTCCTTGGAGTATCCAATATGCAGTGGCGCTTGGGTATCACACCTCTTGGGCTCTCAACTAAACTCACCTCCAGTGCTCTCTTCATAGATTCCTACATTGTTTTTTCTTCACTATCTTTTTCCATTTTTGCCAGAAACTATACCAAAAAACTAGAAATGGAGAGAAAAGCATTCACCGGTCACAGTGAGTAGCCATCCCGCACATTAACAAATAGGTTTTCTTCGTTCTGGTCATGAAACCGCTAGGGGGGTAGGTACACCCTTATAAGGGTGAAAAAGCTCTTGGTGTATAGATAGATCATAGGAATGCTCCTTGCTCAGTATTTTGACTTGCCTATACAGTAAGTGGCAGCATTGGTAACTAGGAGAGTATGGAGAGCTGATGGAAGTACCCAGCACCAATAGAAGTTCTGGACATTTTCCAGCCTCAAGGCTTTACTTAATTGGTGACACTCTCCCCCCCCCCCATCCCCTAATGTGGAAAATAGAGAAGACAGGGTGTGTCAAAATATCATTCACACATAAGCACTCCCTACTCTCCCCATCCCCCACCCACTCCCATCCTTGTATCATGGTATCATCTATACACAGCCTTTTTTCCACTCATTCCTATCTCCTACCTTCTCCCTTCCTTGCTATATATATATATATATATATATATATATATATATATATATATATATATATATATATATATATATATATATATATGTATATATCTATATATATATATATATTTATATATATATATTTATATATATATACAAATATATATATAGATATATATATGATATATATGTATATATATATATATATATATATATATATATGTATATAAATATATATATGTATGTATATATTTATATATGTATATATATATATGTATGTATATATATATATGTATGTATATATTTATATATGTATATATATATATGTATGTATATACTTATATATGTATATATATATATATGTATGTATATACTTATATATGTATATATATATATGTATGTATATACTTATATATGTATGTATATATTTATATATGTATATATATATATGTATGTATATTTGTATATGTATATATTTATATATGTATATATATATATATATATATATATATATATATATGTATGTATATATTTATATATGTATATATATATTATATATGTATATATTTATATATGTATATATTTATATATGTATATATTTATGTATGTATATATTTATATATGTATATATTTATATATGTATATATTTATATATGTATGTATATATTTATATATGTATGTATATATTTATATATGTATGTATATATTTATATATATATATATATATATACATATATATATATTCTTCTTACTTACTTCAGCTCCCAGTAGTAGGTGTTATGCCTGTCAGTGGTCCCAGCATGTTCCTCCATCTGGCTCTATCATGGAAGGCCCCTTCCTCCCTCAGAGTTTCGATGTTGGGCAAGTCATGTCTGCTGAGGGCTTCTTCAACATTTTCTTTCCATCTCTTTCTCGGTCTCCCTCTTGGCCTTCTTCCATCCGGCTTCCACTCCCAGCATCCCCTTGCAATTCTTTCTTCATCCATTCTTTCTAAATGTCCTAACCATCTTAACTGGGCAGCATCTATTTTACTTAGCATGGAACAGACGCCAATGCTTTTCCTTATGTCTTCATTTTTTAATTTATCTCTCCTCGTCTTTCCAACTATGGCTCTTAATGGTCTCATTTCCGCTGCCTGAATCCTGCTTATGTCTACTTTTGTCATTACCCAACTTTCTGAGCCGTATGTCAGGGTAGGAGACAAGACAGTATTGAAAATAATTCTTTTCACTTCTAAAGGTACATGTTTTTCTTTTATTATTGGCCAGAGAGCTCTAACATTTGCACTAAATTTATTTATTCTTTCTGAAATATCTCTCTTATTTCCACCCTCCTTAGTGACTACACTTCCAAGATATTTGAAGATGTTTGTAATTTTTACCATCTTATTTCCTATGGTGATGCTAAACTCGTGTTCCTCTCTTCTGCTAACGGTCAGTATCTCTGTCTTTTCTACATTCATTTTCATGCCTTTCCTTATAAAGCACTCATTCCACCTTTTTATGTCTTCGATCTCTTCCCTATCTGTGCTCCATTCAGCTATATCATCTGCATAAGCCATTATTCTGTTCTTATAATTTTCTTCTTTACCTTCTTTAAAATCCTCTATTACAATTTCCATGTATGCTATAAAAAGCAGAGGGGATAACACACTTCCTTGTTTAACCCCTGTTTCTACAGGGAACCACTTTTCTGCCCCCTTTGATGTTCTAACACTGCATACACAGGGGTAATACAAACTTTTTATAGCTTTCTTTAGATGTCCCTTGATACCATACCTCTCCTCTATACATCTCCATACCTTTTCACGAGGTATTGAATCAAAAGCTTTCTGTAAATCAATGAAAGCGATGGTTATATTCCCATGCCTTCTCTATTACCATCCTTAGTCCAAAAGTTAAATCCGTTACTGATCTATTACTTCTATAACCATGCTGCTCTTCTCCTAATGAAGGTTCTACTAGGTCTCTTACTCTTCTCTCAATTATTCTCTCATATAGCTTTGTGATGTGGGGTATTAGGGAAATCCCTCTATAGTTGTTACAATTTCCAGCATCACCCTTACCTTTGAAAATTGGGACTATTAGGGTTTTACCCCACTCCTCTGGTATTCTTCCTTCTCTATAGGTCTTATTTATGAGCTTCAATATATTTTGCTGTACTACATTTCCTCCTTCCTTTATTAGCTCTATTGATATTTCATCTACTGATGTTTTGGAATTCTTCATTTCTCTCAATGCCCATTCAATTTCTTTTTGTGTGATTTCATCATGTTCTCCATCTAAATCTTCCTCCGCCTCTTGCCATTGTTCCTCATTTCCTGCATTTAGGAGCTCCTGGAAGTATTCTGTCCATCTGTTGTCTATCTCATCATGATCTGTAAGAACATTCCCCTCTAGGTCTTTAACCCCTTCCATACGGTGCCGCACACGTAGGCGTCATGGGGAGCGAGTGTATTCGCGAGGCTGCCATATCGGCGTCTTGATTATATTTATTGTAGTCGCCCCTCCATAATGACATTCTTTCTAATTCTTTTGTAATCGCATTTTCTATGGTTATCAAAATTCACGGGTGAAGAGAGAACGATCGATATAAACGGTGACTATATTTTATGATGCGAGTATTATTACGACACGTCGTACGGCTGGCATTGGCTGCTGCCACCAAGATCCAAGTCCATGACGCGTACGTGTGCGGCACCGTATGGAAGGGGTTAATGTTATATTGTTTTGCCTTGCTTTTTCCCGTTCTGCAAATCATCTGTCAATCTCTCTCCCAGTTCTTTCCATGTCTCTGTCTTTGCTCGATATTTTGCAAGATTTGTTTCTTTCCTTGCCAGTACATATATATATATATATATATACATATATATACATATATATATATATATATTTACATATATATGGGGGAAAAGAATACTGCCACCAAGTTTTCCCACTTGGATCGTAAGAGGCGAGAAGAAAGGGACGGGGAGAGGGACTAGGCATCCTTCTCCCTGTAGCCCCAAGGGGCAAATTCCTAAAAATCAAAGGAAAGGCATAAGGGGTGCTGGAGGGCCTTGGGCCAGCACCCTAAGGTTTGGGTCTTTTAATGTGCGTGGATGTGGTACAGATGAGAGTAAAAGGGAAGAGATAGGTAGTATGTTTGTGAGAAGAAAGTTGGCTTTGAGTGAAACTAAGTTGAAAGGGAAGGGTGAGTGTAAGTGGGAGGTTATCAGGAGTGAAGAGAGGGCGAGGGAGGGAAGGGGTGGCTATTCTAGTAAGTGAGGAGATAGGTAAAGGGGTAGTGGAGTGGAAGGAGGTTTCCTCAAGGATAATGTGGATGAAGGTGAAACTGGGAAAGGAGATGTGGGTCTTTGTAAGTGCATATGGGCCGGGCAGTGAGAAGAACATGGAAGAAAGGGAGGCCTTTTGGATAGATTTAAATGAGTGCATAGAGGGTTTAGGAAGAAATGTCAATGTAATAGTACTGGGAGACCTTAATGCTAGGGTGGGAAATGGTCCAATCGATGGAGTGGTTGGGAAGTGTGGAGTTCCAGGAAAGAATCGTAGTGGAGAGTTGATGGTGGAAATGTGTCTAGAAAGAGAGTTGATGATAGCAAATACAGTGTTTCGGAAGAAAGTCAAGCATAAGTACACATGGGAGAGGGTGGTGGAGGGAAGGGTGGTAGATAGAGCGCTAATGGATTATGTAGTGGTAAATAGGATTATGATAGGAAGAGTTAAGGATGTACATGTGCTAAGGGGAGAGGGTGGGGGAATATCAGATCATTTATTGGTGGAAGGTAAGCTGAGAGTGGAGGATAGATGGAGAAGGAGGAAAGGGACAAAAGGTAGGGAGGTTCTTAGAGTGAACTCCTTGAATGAAAAGGAAAAGGAGAAGGAGTACGAAAAGAAGCTGAAGGAGGAGTGGGAGGGAGTAAAGGATAGAGCAGAGATGGGTGTGGAGGAGGAATGGGGATGGTTCAAGGAGGGAGTCTTAAAGTGTGCAAGGATGGTGTGTGGAACAAGAAGGACAGGGGGAAATAGAAGAAAGGGTAGTGAATGGTGGGATGAGGAAACAAAGAAGGCTGTAGAAGAGAAGAAGCGAGCATTCACAGATTGGTTACAAAAGAGGACAGGGAGTCATATGAGACGTACAAAGAAAAGAAAAGAGAAGTAAAGCAAAAGGTAAAGGAGGCAAAGAGGAGAGCAGATGTGAAATGGGGTAGGAGTATGACAGAAAATTTTGAAAGTAATAAAAAGATGTTTTGGAAAGAAATTAAGAGAGGAAGAGGAGGCGAATCAAGTAGGGAAGAAAAGGTAAAAGGTACAGATGGAGAGTTGATAATGGAAGAGATGGCAGTGAGGGGAAGATGGGCAGAATATTTTAGGGAGTTACTGAATGTGAAGGAGGATAGGGAAGGAAAGATAGCTGCAGTGGGAAATGCGAAGAAAATGAGAGTGATGAGTGAGGAGAATGGAGGAGAAATAAGGAAGGATGAGGTGAAGGCAGCTGTAAAGATGATGAAAGCAGGTAAGGCACCTGGTCTGGATGGATGTCATGCAGAATGTCTGAAAAAGGGAGGTGCAGTGATGGTGGACTGGTTGGTGAGGTTATTTAATGTTTGCTGGAGAGAGGGTAGAGTACCGGAGGACTGGAGTAGTACCTGTATAGTTCCTCTTTACAAGGGAAAAGGGGACAAGTATGAATGTAGTAATTTCAGAGGGATTAGCCTGTTGAGTGTAGTAGGGAAGGCTTATGGGAGGATCTTAATTGAGAGGATTAGGAGAGGAACAGAGGGAGTAATTGGTGAGGAACAGTGTGGATTTAGGACGGGTAGAGGTTGTGTAGATCAGATCTTTGTGGTACGACAGATATGTGAGAAAGCTATAGGAAAGGGGAAGGATGTTTTTTGGGCTTTCATGGATCTAGAAAAGGCTTATGATAGGGTAGACAGAAAGGCACTGTGGGAGGTTATGCAGATTTATGGGATAGGAGGAAAGCTTTTGGGAGCTGTCAAGAGTTCTTATGAGAGTAGTAGAGCATGTGTTAGGATTAGAAATGGAGAGAGTGAGTGGTTTGAAGTAAAGGTGGGACTTCGTCAAGGATGCGTTATGTCGCCCTGGCTGTTCAACTTATACATGGATGGGGTGGTGCGAAAGGTGAATGCTAGGGTAGTGAGTCAGGGATTGGAGATGGTTAAAGAAAATGGAGAAAAGTGGGAGGTGAGCCAGCTGTTGTTTGCGGACGACACTGCGCTTGTGGCAGGGTCAGAGGAGGGATTGAGGAAGCTGGTGGCAGAGTTTGGGAGAGTATGTGATAGAAGAAAGCTAAAGATAAATGTGGGTAAAAGTAAGGTGATGAGATGTACAAGGGGTGAAAGTGGCAGTAGACTGGAAGTGAACATTAAGGGAGAGCGACTGGAGGAAGTGGATAGTTTTAGATACTTGGGTGCAAGTGTAGCAGGAAAAGGTGGAGGTAGAATGTAGATTGAGAGAAGCGAGTAAATGCCTTGGTGGTTTAAAGAGTGTAATGAGGAATAGACATTTGGGAATGGATGCGAAGAGGAGACTGTATGAAGGAGTGATTGTGCCAACAGCACTGTATGGAGCAGAAACGTGGAACATAAGAGAAGAAGAGAGAAGGAGTTTGAATGTGTTTGAGATGAGGTGTCTGAGAAGTATGGTGGGGGTTACTAGGCTAGATAGAGTGAGAAATGAGGAGGTGAGGAGGAGAACAGGGGTGAAAAAGGATTTGGGAGATAGGGTTGATGAAAGAATATTAGGATGGTTTGGACACATGGAAAGAATGAGTGAAGAAAGACTAGTAAAAGAGGTATGGAGGGCAGATGTGGAGGGAGTGAACATGAGGGGACGTCCTAGGATGAGGTGGATGGATGGGGTGAAGGGGGCTTTGGGGAAGAGGGGAGTGTCTGTTGAGGAAGGAAGGGAGAGGACGGAAGACAGAGGTGAGTGGAGAATGGTTGTATATGGATGATGTTGTGACTGCATGAGGAGGAATGGGCGGGGAAGTGGGGGGTGGGGTAGTATGTGTGAGTAAATTTTGACGCAGCCCGAAGGGATTTCTCCCCGTCCTCGCCTTATATGCAAAGGGGGACGGAGAGGGGGGGTCGCCGATTAAATGAAGTGGCCTTGCTGTGGATGTACTGTGTCTTGCGACACTGCTTCTGACCCAGGGCGGTGGGCAGGGTGCAGGGATGACCCGTCATCCAGGAGGTGCTCAGATGAGAGGAAGGGTGGGAGGGGTGTGGAGTGTATTTAGGGATGAAATGGGTGGGAGTGTTTTTATGCCTTTCCCTTTTTGGCTACCTCCCTTGGAAGGGGGAAAAAGCCTTGGTATATGTATGTATGTATATACATATATATATATATGTATATATATATGTATATTACAAAGGAGCTTTGTTTCTTTCCTTGCCAGTACATATATATATATATATATATATATATATATATATACTTCATATATATGTATATATATATATAATATATATTTATATTATATATATATATATATATTATATATATGTATATATATACATATATAATATATATTATATATATATATATATATATATATATATATATATATATATATACATATATAATATATATATATATATATATATATACATATATATATATATATATATATATATATATACATATATAATATATATATATATATATATATACATATATAATATATATATGTATATGTATATATATATGTATATGTATAGCTATATATATATGTATATATATATGTATATATATATGTATATGTATAGGTATATATATATGTATATATATATATGTATATGTATAGGCAGGGCCGTTTCTAGCTTTGTGGGGGCCCTAGGCAAGAGGCAGTTAGGGGCCCTCAAAATCATCAATGATGTCTTCATACAACACGTCTTTCCCCACTTCATGGTTGATGCTGATTATTGCAAGACCACTGAGTCGCTCCTGCCCCATAGATGATCTTAAATAGGTCTTGATGAGTTTCAGCTTCGAAAAGCTCCTCTCTGCTGAGGCCACAGTCACAGGCAATTCTCAGTGCAACCCACAGATTGGGATACAATTCCTCAAAATGTTTTTTGTGGATAAAGGTGAGGAGCTCAAGAGCAGTCATTTCGTCTGAGGGCAAACTTGGTAAGTGTTTAACTTCCATGGCCAGTTCCTTTCCATCAATGTCACTTTCATTTCCAGAGGTTAATGTTTTGCATAGTTTGTCACACTGGTTGTTCAATGACTGATTATCCAGTTTCTGGAAATTGAGCAGCACTCCAAATTGGTATCTTACTTCACTCAGAGTTTTAAATCTATCAGTTAAGGATTGAATGGTAGTGTCAACAACAACATTAAAGAATGTTATTTCTAGCCGCTTCATTGCATCTGCAATGGGCTCATCTGCGGCCTCATAAGCAAAGTGTCTTTTTGTACTTCTTAATTTCTTTTCTTTGAGTACAGCCTCTACATTCATTTCCTCACACATATCTTTATCAGAGACTTGAGCTGAAGTGAATCCAATTCTTCTGTAGTTAGTTAGAGATGTTTTCGCTTTAGTAAGGAGGTCAACTGCCACATCAAGCTGCATTTTAGGAGACTGCAGGAGCTTACTGACATGGTTCACAATGTGTAGAATGTCATACCATATGACTGTGCAAATGATAAATCGGTATGACCCCACCTCTTCTGCCAGACTTTGGGCTTCAACCTTGGTCAGAGGATCAGACACTTCCCTGACCTTCAACAAAGCTTCCCTTATATTAGAGGCCTGCTACCGCACAGCTTCTATGCTATTAATACGGCTCTCCCATCTTGTGTCACTCCAGGTCTTGAGTGCAACAGTGACATAATCTTTTAGGATTGCCCATCTTTGTGGTGAGGCTGAAAATAGGTTGTACAGTTTCTGAACAGTGCCGAAATAGCTAGTGGCATCTATTGAAGCTGTTGCTGCATTAGATATCATCAAGTTTAGGGAATGTGCTCCACATGGAACATAGAGTGCACGAGGGTTCTTCTCAAGAAGTCTGGCTTGAACTCCTTTGTTTCTCCCTTTCATGTTGGCACCATTATCATATGATTGTCCTCTGCAATCTTCAAGGAGAATATTCGGTTCCGTCAGTTTCTTTATAATTAGATATGACAAACCAAGACCTGTTGTTTCAGAAGCTACAAGGAACCCCATAAAATGTTCCTTAATTTCTGGTTTCTTATCCATTTTGACAATCCTTATGACGACTGACATCTGTTCTTGATGGCTTACATCGGGAGTACAGTCCAAAATAATTGAATAATATTTGGACTGTTTAACTTCAATCACCATTGTGTCCATTATTTTAGTACTGATTGGAGCAATAAGTTCATTTTGGATGATATTTCCAAGGTAGCTGGAATGACTGAACTGGCCACTCTCAACACGCTCAATGTGCTGCTTCATGACAGGATCAAATTTAGCAAGCAGCTCCACCTCTTTTAGAAAATTCCCATTATTCTGCTGTTGTAACGTGTTTGATGAACCTCTAAATGCAAGATTTCTCTCGGATAAGGATTGGATAATGGCGATTAAGCGAGTCAGGACATCTCTCCAGCGCCTCTTTTCAGCCTCCAATAGTGTTCTTTCAGCTTGGTCTATTGTCTTTCCAATTTGCAAACAGAGTTGTTAATCTTTCTAGGTTGCCATGTGCGCTATGTGTGCTGGACTGCTTTCATGACTTTTCAAAAGTGTGCCTATGTTTTTCCAGTCTGTCAGTCCTTCTGTCACTAACTTTTGTTCTTTGGTTGAAAATAATTTACAACAAAAGCAATAGAGAGCATTTTTTGTTTTTGAGTAGATAAGCCAAGTCCTCTTCATCTTTTCTCCATTAACCAATGTTCTACAAAAATAATGATAATGAAAACTTCTTCCGTCTTCTTTTTTGGGAAATGTGAAATCAGAACTAATCTGAAATGGCCCTCTACCTACTGCATCCGTTCTAAATGCATCAGACAGAATGGTTGGCCAGTTAGCAGGATCTAGTGGTTTATAAATAAATGGGAGGCTGCTCAGAAGTAAATGATGCCTTCTGTGGTTCTGGGGAATGTGGTGGTCTTGGTGGCAGTACAGCTTTCTGGACAGATCCTGATGAATGTGATGGCACTGGAGCATCCTGTTCAGGAAGTTCAGAATATTCCTCTGGCTTGCTGTCTGGAGCTCCAATATATTTTAGAATTGATCCTGCAAAATTACAAATTTCCTTAGATGATTAGGCGTTAGTCTAAAATAATACTCACCAATCAGAAAACACAATTAAACCAAACTTTAATATGTTTCTTTAAATTATTAAATAAACGATAATGAATTACCTTTTTCTTTTGACCATTTTTCTTCGTCAAATTTCTTTTTCTTTCGTTTCTCTGCTCCGCTGAGATAAATTCGTTTTGATGCCCTTACGGGAATGATGATGGGCGAGTCTTAGAGTCTAATGTAGGCCTAGCACAGAAATCTGTTATGTGAAAACCTTATAAATACATGGAATCAATTTTACATACACGATATTCGAGTAGAATAAATATGATTATTTTGATCAGTGTAGGCCTAACACAGATATCTGTAAAGTGTAAACTTTTTAAATACCCCTTGATAAAAATAATTCTACATACACGAAATTCGGGTAGACCTGAAAGGTGAACAAATGGGTGATTGTTGAGCCTGTGGTTATCTTAATATTATATACGAACTAGAGAAACGGACCACACGACAAACGGAATAGAATTCATGTATTTCTGTCACTTCCTTTTGAGCTAACCTCGGTCCTGCCATGTAGTGTTTTTTTCATTAGGTAGGTGAAGTGAGAAAATAAATAATCATAATTTTGATAATAAAGAAATAAGCGATACAAAATAAACAAAATTGAACATATGAACATATATGAACATTGAATATTGAAAAAGGTGGAAAAGGTAAACATTCCATAGAATACAAACATTTCCTATTGTGCATACAAATATAATAAAAGGAATTCCAACTTACAGTCACAGAACACACAAACTTACAAATTTACACTATTAGAAGCTAAGCATGAAGCGACCAAAGAGTAAACAAGAACGCTGGTGATGCCAATTCCAGTGACAAATAAAGCCAAACAATTGGACAAAGAATAGTAAGCTAATGGCCAAAAAGAGTTTGTAATCAACAATTAATAACATCTGTAGCCATAAGCCCTAGCTTAGTGAACACATAAATGAATAAATAAAGCCAATTAATGCTTATCATATTATATCTTTAGATTAAATAAGATGTAGGTGATTTTTAACAAGATAATATTTTTAGCAGACGATCAAAACATTTCAAACAATAACAAACACTGCAAGAGGCGTGTTGTTTATTTGCGTCGGCGGGCGGGAGAGGCACAGGCTCATATTTGACCTTCGGTAGCGTTACCTAGCCATTGGGCCGGCCGGGGGCCCCCTGGTAGGTTAGGGGCCCTAGGCAATCGCCTATACCGCCTATAGCTAGAAACGGCCCTGTGTATAGGTATATTACAAAGGAGCATGCTGACAGACCTTTTAGTTCATAAGTAGGTCGGATGCAAAAAAGAAAATAATGATAAATAAAATAGAAATTATAATATAAAAAATAAAATAAATGCATAGGTATAGTTACCGTAAATAATAAACAAGCAGGTAAATAGTAAATAATAGTAAATTGACAGATAATAAATGAAAATCAAGCAAATAATAATAAATAGTCAATAACAAATAAATAATATAAAATAAATGGCAGGCATTACAGCATCTTGCTTAGGTGTTTATCTAAACAAATCTTAAAGCTTCAAATTGAACTACATTGAACTACATTGCACTGCCTCTCCAGGAAGTTTATTCCATTTATTAACTACACAGTTGGGAAATTTGTTTACCCACTTCCAAATTAAATTTATTTCTTGACAATTTGAGACCATTATTTCTTGTTGGATTCTCATTCGCCCTTTCCGGCTTCGCCGGGGGCTTGGCTCCGCAAACAGCGGCCTACGGCAGCAGCTTTACGCGCTCTAATCCCTCGTTTTCCCCTTCGGCCTCGGCCTCGGGCGGAACCCCAACACGGGATCCCCAGCACGACGAAGAACGCGAAGAAGAACACGAAGTAGAATGCGAAGAAGAACGCGAAGAAAAACGCGAGGAAGAAGAAGAAGAAGAAGAACGCGAAGAAGAAGAAGAAGAAGAAGAACGCGAAGAAGAAGAAGAAGAAGAAGAAGAACGCGAAGAAGTACGCGAAGGAGAAGAAGAAGAAGAAGAACGCAAAGAAGAGGAACGCGAAGAAGAAGAAGAAGAATACCACCTGACCCTGACTTACCCAAGCGCTTTTTCTAGAATATTTTTAGGACAAAGTGTCACCGTAATACCACCTGTCCCCGACTTCCACAGCATTTTTTTAGAAGAATATTTTTATTTAGACTTAGATATATATATATATATATATATATATATATATATATATATATATATATAGAGAGAGAGAGAGAGAGAGAGAGATTATATATATAGAGAGAGGGGGGCTAGCAAACCCCTCTGAGGAGGAAAGTGGTGGAGTGATGTGGCAGCAGCACAGTCTTACTGAGCCGTCCCCGAGGGCTCAAGTTAAAATTTATAGAGTATAAGCTGTTTGGCCAGGAAGAGGCCCTTGGTATGTACAGTAGATAGATATTTACAGAAACTTGGATTCTCTTGCTCCAGGTAAATAGAGAAAGACGTATTAATGTTGTGTTGATCTGACCCAGGGCAGTGGACAAGATGCAGGGCTGACCTGTCATCCAGGAGGTGCCAAGATAAGAGGGAGGGAAGAGGGTAGAGGGGAGTGGAGTATGTAGGGGATGAAATGGGTGGGAGTGGTTTCTATGCCTTTGTTTTTTTGGATACATCTTGTGTATATGTATTTGTTGATCTGCCAGTCATGATGATACGTTTCATTTGCAGATTGGTTATTGTGGTGGTGAAGAGACCATTGTGACATTACTGCGAACTCAGCTGCGTGAAGCACAGTCCCGGTTGAGAAATCAAGAAGCAGCACTTAAGCATCATCACACACATGCCAACCACATTCTTAAAGGTTTTGGCTAATTATTATTATTGATAGATTTTCTTTTCCTGTAATTGATTTCAGTGGAAAACTGATTATTTTAATTGATATTATGTTGCACTGTATAGGTCCTTAAGTCCATAGTTCTTAATCTCGTACTCTATATATCCTACACTTATTTAATCTATTTTCTCCTACACATTATTTTCCTTCTGGTTACATTTGCTTCATTCTTATGCTAGTAAGGATCACTGATAGCTTTCTGCTTGTGGTGGTCCTGAGAGATGAACAAGGCAGTTGTCCAGGGCAGGGGAAATGGGTGTGTGGAGGATGGTTGTCCAGAGGAATTCTATCTGTCTTATCATAGAAGGATCAGTTTGTTGAGTGTAGATGGAAAGACATATGGGAAGGTGGTAATTGAGAACAGCAGGAGAGGAACAGAGGGAGTAATTTGTGAGAAATAGCATATAGATGCATGCCATAGCTGGCTACCTTCCTTATAAGGGGAAACAATCTTTGTAACACATAGAAAGTAACTATATTTGTTGATAACCTTCATAGTAACTGAAATCTTTACTTAATCAGAAATGCATAAGTCTCTAATATATAAACAACAGCAATGGTAGATACATTTCATAAATAGCACATAGTGGTGGAATTTTATTTGCATTAATTCAATTTGATTTCAGTAAAGTACTGTAGTACATTTAAATGTGTTTTTTTAACTTGTTGGTTAGATACGTTCCTAATGTTTAGGAATAATTGAATATTACTGATGAAATATATAAATTGGAAGAAGGCTTCCAACATCAGGTTTAATGTTTTTTTTTTCTGCTTCACTTTAATTTGATCCAGCTTTCCTTTACTTTTTCCAGTGAGTCGTGAACAACACGCTGCTGAAGTTGCCAATTTGGAAGCTATGATGGGTGCAACACAACGGATGCTTGGCCAGCACATTGCCAAGTACAAAGACCAGGTAGTTTATCCACATCTGATCTGAAAACCTTGTCCAAAAGTCCTGTTCGCATCATGTGATATGGGTTCACTTGATACATATGACACTGGTGCTGTTTGTCATGATGCCACAATACTGTTTGTATGTACTGTATTCAAAACTATGTGAAATATTTATGTTGACTGGGTATGATTCCTATTATTGGTTTCAGTTGTGCTTTTCTATCATAATCATTGCTTAACATTTTAATTGTGTCTGAGACCAACGATGCATATCTGGAAGTGGTGGTCCCGTAAGTATTAAAGATGTTAGCAATAGTGGAGTCTCTGCACATATTTCACAGTTGTCAAAAAACGAGATAACATATTCAGCTGACTTCAACTTAGGTTATAAATTTCTGAGTATGGGTAAAATAGAAAATGTAACTTGGTTTAACAAATGACTTAGCTTTTTGTCTAGGACACATACTGGTGAAGCTACATAAGAATTTTCAATGCTTCACAGAACACAAAAGCAAAGCAATACATAATGGCATTGTTTTTATATATTGGCAAGGTTCCAGATCTTCATGATTAACAAAGGCTTCAGGTAGCATATCTATCTGACGCACAAAAGGTCCCAGGCATTTCCATGCACATAACAATATAAATCCAGTCTTGTCTGTAAAAAGGATCAACATTAACCCATTAAACTCCGATGACAAGTTTCTTGTCATTTGGTCAAATAAAACAAAAAATCATAAAACACCAAAATGTTTGATCAAACAGCACCAGAAAAATATGACGTCAGTCCTCGCTTCGCGAGCGAAGCGAGGACTGACGTCATATTTTTCTGGTGCTGTTTGATCAAACATTTTGGTGTTTTATGATTTTTTGTTTTATTTGACCAAATGACAAGAAACTTGTCATCGGAGTTTAATGGGTTAATTAATTCTCAATTCACAAATGATGCTATATACATTTTCCTGGTACTCCTCTGGACTCAAGGTTTCTTCAACAAAACTAATACACTCTGTGTCTTTTCCTCGGTGTCACATTTATCATTATCATCAAATTCTATCCTAGTGGAGGTCAAGATGATGTCATTTCAAACACTGCCACTGGTGGGTTGAACCAAGGGCATGGTTTATTGATTACATGCTACAAAGTCCTCTGTATGGGGCACTGTCCTCCTGATGTAATACCTGTAAAAGGTAATTTTTTTTTTTTTTTTTCCCCCAATTCACTGATCACTTTAGCTTTACATTGAAACCAAATTATGCCTTGGGAAAAAAAAATGGTAACATGGATACAAATTAATCATCTCCCTGACAAAAAATCACAAGATTTACAATACATGATACACTCATATCTATTTCATGGTACCAATGGTCCAAGGAACTCGGCACTGAGAAATACTTATCGCCTAATCAGTGATTAGATTATTGAATTGCATAAAACAGTGAAGTTAATTGGGCCATTACGCCTTATGATCTTCTGGCCATTCTTGAAGCAAAGATTTTCCCTAATCAACCATCATTCTACAACAGGAAGTAATTCTTCTCATATAGACTGATATCCTTATCATATGGTGGGCAATGGATGGAGGCCAGACCTTATACCTACTACTCCCCTCCTTTCTAACAAGTGCATTCAACCACATAGATGTGGTTGAATGAATTTGTGACTGGACATCAGAGGCACCGTTACAGCTTATAATCACATATGATTACACTAATCCACAAAATTCCTCCCTCCTTCCCTACCAAAACCCCTCTATGACTACTAATCTTGTTACAATTTATCATCAGTATTTCACAATTCCTCTGAGTGAGGAGCACATATAAGGACTAACCTGCATGGAGGGTATTACAGCATATTATGGCCTTGACACCTCCTCTTCTGGCACAAACCCTCCTCGAGTCCTCTCCCATTCCCTCCTTGCCCTCTCCCATTCCTTCCTTGCTCCTGGAATTGATTTTGTCCACCTAACCTGTCATAATTATGTCATCTCCTACCCCAGGCATCATCATTTATCTAGATTCCCTGTTGTTTTATATGACTATCCCTCTCTCCCAGTTACTCACTCAAAGAATGCAAAATTTTGGTCAATAAGTCAGTCCTAGCTCAATACTCATAGACTCAGACAAGGTAAATACCCCAAGCCAGGCACACCTCATCACCCACCAAAACTTGAAGATGGGCTCATATGTGTGAAGGGTCACTTATGCATTACAGGAAGGGGCCACAGGGGGCTGATATGTCTTTTCATCAAAGTAGCAGTTGCCAACAAGACTGACGAGTTAAACACCATATGAGGACGGAGCCTTTATTAGTATGACATTTCGCTTATTACAGCTTTTTCGAGTACTTGAAAGAGCTGTAATAAGCAAAATGTTGTATAAATAAAGGCTCTGTCCTCATATGCTGATATGTCCTATGGCCTTTAATTAGATTCATGAGTACCCTGATTCATGATATACTCCCAACCCTCTAAACCTACATATGTAATCCCTGAATCCCAGCATTACACTGAAAGGAGGAGTTCACCACATTAAACTGAATCATCAGTACTTTAAAGATTTTAGAAACATCCTCTCTGACCTGGCTCATGCAGTATTCTCCATGCAAAATGAATACTGGTAACTTCTGTTGTCCTTCCATTCTTTTGCTCACCTGAAATCTTTCCTTTACTGTCTCTATGATATTCATACCTCTGCCATGATATTGTCCCCAAGGATGGAGTCGCTGATTGTTGCCAATGAAATACTAATACTTCACTTGGAACTGCAGCCCTGAGAGTATGTTGCTTTGTGACTAAACTAGGGACAAGATCTCTTCCTTTATCAGCATTATTTCATATTCCACCTTTTTTGTCTACTTAAGGAGAGCTGACGGCTAGAAACTGTTCCTCTTCTCTTGCCACAAAGAAACTGTCTCGCCTTCATATAATACAGAAAACAATCCAACTTTTTTCTTCCAAGACTCATCTGTGGAATGGACCAAGGATTTTTGCCAGTTGCTCTGGGGCCAAAGGATTCTGGTTAGAGAAATACGAGGAAACAAATGATTATTTCTTCAAGCTTTTTCTTTACCGTGTACTCCTGAAAACATTAGGTTTTGAGGAGTCCAAATGCTATGCATGCAAGCCTTACAGGTGTAGACAATATACTTATCTAATTTATTTACTTCTATTTATTTGTATTTTATTTATTTTTATTTTTTTCATTTATTTTCATTTTTCTATAGCTAAGCAAGGCGAGTCGCAGTGATGCCTTAGTACGGGAACTTTATCTGGAGAATGCCCAACTGATGCGTGCACTACAGGCAAGTGTTTACCTAGTTTTACCTAGTTGTATTTTACGGGATGGGAGCTATGCTTGTAGTGACCCGTTTTCGTATCTCTCCATGTCCAGTTTATTCTTGAAATCGTGTATAGTTCTGGCATTCACTGTTTCTCCATTCAGTTTGTTCCAGACATCGATCACTCTATGTGGGAAACTATTCTTTTTCAGGTCTCCTCTGTAACTGTCTTTCTTTAGTTTCTTGGCTAGTGTTGTGATTGATATGAATTCATCTAAGATTTTGTATGGTCATATATATATAAGCATAACTTCATTATCTCTGTCTTTCTGTACTTGCATCCAAATCTTATTTATATACTTTGAATTTGTGGTGTAGAACCATGGTGAATCAAAGAATTTGTTATTAGAACAGCTTGGAGGATGAACAGCTTGTTTGAAAGTTGAAATATCTCACATATGGGTCCCACAGAGCAGAAAATAAAGGGAGTGGTCAGTTTGTTTTCAAATTCATGTGAGTTTGATCTGTCAGTTCAGTGTCCCAGGTGTCTCTTGCCAGACACTCAAAGCTCCTAGATAACTGGCCACAGCCACAGGACTGGCTTCTATATCACTCAGGGAAAAAATATTATTTTGTCTTGGGATAGTGTAGGATGAAGTTTAAACAACAACTGACTCACAAATTTCCCTACTAAGTTGAAAGGGAGGAGTGATTTTGAGTTTGGAAGTGTAGTGGGAGATTGTCAGGAGTGAGGAGGAAGCAAGGCAGGGAAGGAGTAGCTCAGCTGGTATGTGATGAGTTGGGAAAATGCATAGTGGACTGGAGGAAAGTATGTTCAAGGTTAATCTGGGATGGAAATTTAGGCTTTTGTAAGCACATATGGATCTTGTAGTGAGAGGAGTCAAGAGGAAAGGAGGCTTGAATAAATGCTTAGAGGTTTGGGAGGAATGTCATGCAGTAGTGTTGGGAGATCTCAATGCTTGATAGGGAATGAATCAAGAGATAGAGGGAGTAGTAGGGAATTTAGTAATAAGTGGTTGCATCTAGGGCAATTTGACTCTGTGGCCAGGCTTCTTCTTCTGTGCTGGTACTGTTTTAGAGCTGGATGGTGCCCAGAATGAACACAAGGGTGCTAGTGTGGGTCTTACTTTTCTTGAGAGGAATTTTTCTTTGGGGCTGATGTCTGGGGGGTATTGGTGAAGATTGAGTTTTATGGTCTGTTATGAAGCTCTTTTTTAGTGAGTTTGGTGTATTTACCTAGTTGTATTTTACGGGATGAGAGCTATGCTCATAGTGACCTGTTTTCATATCTCTCCACATCCAGTTTATTCTTAAAATCGTGTATAGTTCTGGCATTCACTGTTTCTCCATTCAGTTTGTTCCAGACATCAATCACTCAATGTGGGAAGCTATTCTTTTTCAGCTCTCTTCTGTAGCTGTCTTTCTTTAGTTTCTCTTGGTGTCCTCTTGTTTCTCTTCTGTCCCACTTTAATAAGTCGTCTCTGTCGAGAATTTCCATCCCTTTCATAATTCTGAAAATGGTCAACAAATCACCTCTTTCTCTTCTCTGTTCCAGTGATGACAGATGTAATTTCTCCAATCTTTGTGAAAATGTTTTTGTGTGGATGTATGGTATGGAACAGGTGGCAGATTGCTGTAAGAAGTACACTGCTGGTGTAATATTGTTACATTCAACGAGTTGTTTCTGTGTGATGTAATGAAATGGGTGAGTGGGTCTTAAGGCTCAAGCATAGATCTGTATATCTTTGAATTTCGCATGATATTTTATGGGAACAAGTTCAGTTTCTGGGTGCAGGTGTTCTATTGGGGTGTTTGTGGTGCATCGTAGCATTCATAGTGCTTTATTTTGTACATTTAGTAAAGCATCTGTTTTCCTGATTGTTCAGAATCTTTCTGTGGAAGTGTAGTTAAGTGTTCCTTATCAAATGTTTGGAGACAGTGATTAGTGTCCTTCTATTGTCCAAAGACCATGTTTGAAATTGATACTAGTATGTATATTTTCTTGTTATCACTGTCAGATCTTTGATGTGCAGGTATAAGGTCATACGAGTATAAAAAATGATGTGAGGCCTAGAATTTTAAGGTTCTTTACCAATGAAAGGGTTTCAAATTCACTGTGGAACAAGGAAGATGGAAAGGAACAGGAGCAGTATTGAATGGTGATATAAAGAGGTGAAGGCATTGTTGAAAGAGGGGGCAAGTGTATGGGGATTGGATGGATGCAAGGTAGAAAAGCAAAGAAAACAAAGATATAAGAAGGATAGAGAACCAAAATACAAGGGGAGAGAGGCAAAGACAAGGGCGGCACATGTCAAATGATGTAGGAGTTTGACAAAGGATTTTGAAAAGAATGAAAAGATATATTGGAACAAAGTGAAGAGAGAGAGTGAGGGTAGGTGGGGGTGAGTTAGAGAGGAACATAAGTAAACTCTTTAGCGAGCACTTGTAGAAATAATTGAGATATGGAAAAATAGTATGTTAAAATATAGGCCTTTCAAAGACCTCTTTTTCATTTATTTATTTTCATTTATTTATTTTTTATTTGCCTAGTTGTATTCTACGGGAAGGGGAGCTATGCTTGTGCTGTCCCATCTTTGTATCTCGCAACATCTAGTTTGTACTTAAATTTGTGTATGGTGTTTGGACACACTTGTTTGCATATGGTTTGGTGTTAGTGTGTGTCAGTGGCTCAGGCATAGGATGGATTTCATCTTGTGGTTTCAATTTAGAGGTTGCGGTGAATTACGTTGACTGGTGCTTCCATATATGTGACTGACTCCTGGTCTGATCATGCTGGATCATACTTATTTTTTACTTCTCACAAGCTGATGTCTTCTGAGTCAGAGACTGAGAATTTTCTGTTTTGTATTGATATACAGTCGAAGCTCGAAAGCCCGGACTAATTGGGGGGAAGGGTGGACCGGTCATGCCAAAAGGCCGGTCATCGAAAATATCGCCCTAACACCCGTAGATTTTCGTAGCAGTATATGTATAGGTTATGTACGATATGGCATAGAAACACATAAGAATAATACTCTAACACTGTAATAATAACAATAATGTAATAATAATGTTATAATACTAATAATTCTGTAATAATAACTGTAATACAGGCATGTAAATGTAATGTATATACAGTGTACTGTACTGTATTTTTTATTACGTACACTGTAAATATCAGAAGGTATGCACGCGGGACAGTGGTGGCAGCCAGGGTTGCCGCGTTGTTGTTGTTGTTGTTGTCGTTCCCTAGACTGTCTGTCCGAGCAGTCCCGTCTCCTCAAGGAAGGCCACAGCCGAAACTGGGTTTTCCCACAAATCCTTTATAGAGTGTATGTTGTGTTGTTTGCGTGCATGAAACCCCAAGAGTTGGGGGCCAATCAGCAGCAACCACCCCTGGCCATCAGCTCTACGCAGATGGCACCGATCCCCAAGGGTTGCCGCGTTTTCTACACTGCCGTGTAGAATGGGAGTGTTGCCATACCGGGGCATACATTTTACTCGGGCGTGTGCAGCCTTTCATAGCAAGATATACTTGTCAAATTTTGACAAAATATTGGTTCTAGTTTTTTTGTTCTTGAATGTATATAAGGCCCCCATGCCCTAACATATTCAGTAAGATATAATTTTTTTTTTTTTTTTTTTTTTTTTAGCTAAAAGAAAGCTGAAACTTTAGTGTAGAATTTTTTTCTACACGGTAAAAACATATCTTTTGGGGTATAATATTTTATAAGTAACACAATTACCAGTAGAAGTCATATTTTGATGTACCATTTATTATTTGATAACTAGTTCTATGATTTTAGCACAAGTTTGAGTTTTTTAATGTTTTTAACAGCCCGCTATGTAGAAAAAAATTTCCTCATGTCCTTGGCAGTTGCCACATGTATTTTACTATGTTTTGGTACAAAATTCTACGAAACAGCAGCCCTGGTGTCGGCTTGACTGGGCCGGGTTTGAGTACACGTGTACGGCCGTCGCTGCCACCTACCGGACAAATAGGGAACTTTGCTTGAAAAGTCCGCCCTTTGTTCATTTCGACCGGTCATACGAGGGTCCAGGCATTCGGGGTCCGGGCTTTCGAGGTTCGACTGTATTGTGCAGTTTGAGGAGGATGCAGGATGGTCTTCATTGTAATTGTATACATTTGGCTTGATTTAAGCATGGGATACCATGTACTGGGGATAAGAAATGCACACAAACACCTAGGCAGTAATATTGTTGTCTAGTGTGTCCAAAACATTGGCATTTCTCTACTTCATATCTTAAATAGCCTACAGTCAGGTATGTTGGAAATTGTGGCTGGTTGAAAATCATTATTAGTGCTGAGGTATTGATCTTTTTATTGTTTATGGTTTTCCTAATATTACATACTTGTATTACTTTTGATTGTCTCACTATTCTTTACATTATTCTTCTTTTGTGTGATATCATAGAGGTAGAGAGAGTGTGGATTACTCACACACTGGTCTTAAATGTTCTTTGTGATGATGTTTGAATTGAGGTGTCTGCCAAGACTTTGACTTTCCATATTGAGGTCTTGACTCTATTTCTAATCAATCATTGCCTTGAGTTTCACTAAGTGGAAAGCCTACATTACCACAGTGGTTGGTTGGCAGTGGTCCTCAGAACTTTTCAACTTTTCCACACATTTCTGTGTGAAGAAACTTTGAACTGTTGTCTGTATTGTATTTACCTAATTGTAATGTACACCTAGGTCTTTTAATTCAACACTCACCTACCACCACTTGTGTGGATGTTTGGGCCTAGGAGATAAACCCGCCTCAGAGATTGGTGGTTGTCTTAGGCCAATTCCCAAAGCGAGTTTGTTTATGTCCTGGGCCCAAATGTCCACACAAGTGACAGTTGGCAAGTGTTGAATAAAGAGAAATGGGAGTACATCTCCTACTGACCAAAATATCAAACCCAACTTAAAGTTCATGTCCAGTTCCAACTTACTGTATAACCTTGATTTCCAATTGTCATCTTTAGTTTTAATTCATGCATTGTTCCAACTTGGGCCATATCACTTTCTAAACCATTCCAAGTATTTATGCATCTATAAGGAAAACTATTTTTTTTTTACATATTTTAGGCATGTCTTCCTTAACCCCTTCCATACGGTGCCGCATACGTAGGCGGCATGAGGAGCAAGTGGATACGTGAGGCTGCCATATCGGCATCTTGATTATATTTATTGTAGTTGCCCCTGCATAATGACATACTCTCTAAACTGTCTTCATCACATTTTCTATGGTTATCAAAATTCACGGGTGAAAGAGAGAACAATCGAAATAGGCGGTGACTATACAGGTACTCCTCATTTAACGACAACTTGGAGTAATGACGGGCTTTATGACAGACCAATATTAGTTTAACGTAAATCTCCCGAAGTTACGACGTCGTGTACGATAATTAAGTTGGCTGAGGCAAATTTGTATGATGTTATAAATGAACTTGTACAGTGGATATTAGCTGTGAGGTAAAGTGTTCTGAAGCTTAGGTCTACATTACCATCCTGCAAGCTGGAAAAACTACCTGGGGTATAATATATACCGGTAGTGGTAAATTTTTAGTTTCGACCATGGGCGCAATATAGCAATAGAAAATTAATTATTAATTTTGTAAATTATAATGTATCAACGTAATATGCAATTTTGTGAGCGGAAATAAAAAAAAAAGGTGCTAAAACAAATTTCGTAAGTAACGAAGTCATGTCGGATGAATGGTACACCATGTTTGTTATGATAGATGCCGATGTCGAGGAAATGAAAGGATGATAAATTCGCCTAACCTAAACTAAACTAACCTAACCTGTGTTTGATAAATCATTACCTGCAAATTAAATGTCATCCGGCTCGTCCTCGTTGTCGTCTTCGTGAGAGACGTTGGCAGATGACAAGATGGCGTCCCGATCCTATGCTACCGACTTCGTTCATTAGCATATTTTCTTGTAGCATGGTATTTTTTACTTTCATTTCCGCCCACAAAATTGCATATTACGTTGATACATTTTAATTTACAAAATTGATAATTAATTTTCCATTGCTATATTGCGCCCATGGTCGAAACTAAAAAAATACCCCGGTATTCAATATGGAATGTCAGCATACGCGGATTTGGTCATATACGGTAATTTCGGGAACATAACCACCGTAAATAAACAGTAAATAAATCTTTAATGTACTGTATAAAAGAGGGAAATACACAAAAATAAAGATACATATATTGCTGGACATTGTACATACAGTACATATACGTATATGTATACACTTTCGCTTAATGACCAATTCGGTTAACGACGGCGCACTGGTCCCAATTGTCGTCATTAAACGAGGAGTGGTTGTATTTCATGATGCGAGTATTATTACGACACATCGTACGTCTGGCAGCTAATGCTGCCCGCGAGATTTTGGCCCGTACTGAAGAGGTCAATTTCTTCTCACGACCTCTTAATCTTCTGCAGCAGTCCGTAAGTCTCCCCCACAATCCTGCTGATATGTCTACCAGGTGACAGGTTGTATTTTATCAATACTACCAAATCTTTTCCCTCTTTTGCCTTTGTAATGAGTTGATTTCCCAAGGAATAGTTTAAAGATGGTCTTTTACCTCCATTGCCCATTTCTAGAAATTTACATTGTTTGGTATTGAACTTCATTTTGCAATATTGGCTCCATGCAAAAATAGTGTCTAGATCTTTTAGCAGTAGCATTTAGTCTCATTTTTCACTCTTATGATTTTTGCATCATCTGTAAACATGTTGGCATAGTTTGTTCTCTCCATCATGTCATTAACCCATTAAACTCCGATGACAAGATTCTTGTCATTTGGTCAAATAAAACAAAAAATCATAAAACACCAAAATGTTTGATCAAACACCAGAAAAATAGGACGTCAGTCCTCGCTCGAAGCGAGGACTGACGTCATGTTTTTCTGGTGTTTGATCAAACATTTTGGTGTTTTATGATTTTTTGTTTTATTTGACCAAATGACAAGAATCTTGTCATCGGAGTTTAATGGGTTAACACTATTGGTGCAAGCACTGAACCTTGTGGAACTCCACTTGTTACTGCTTTCCATCTTGACATCTTATCCTTTACGACTGTCCTCATGTATCTTTCCTCCAACAAATCTTTCATTCATTCAAGTAGTTTGCCTCTCAGCCCTCCAATGTGCTTCAATTTCAACATGAATCGATTGCGAGGTACTTTATCAAATGCCTTCTCAAGGTCCAGGTACACACAGCCCACCCATCCCTCTCTCTCTTGCAGTACATCAGTCACTCTTGTGTAAAAGCTGACTGTCTGCCAGAATCTTCATCTCTTTAACCCATTAAACTCTGATGACAAGATTCTTGTCATTTGGTCAAATAAAACAAAAAATCTGACGTCATATTTTTCTGGTGTTTGATCAAACATTTTGGTGTTTTATGATTTTTTGTTTTATTTGACCAAATGACAAGAATCTTGTCATCGGAGTTTAATGGGTTAAGACATTAGGTCCACTGATCTTTCACAATCTTTTCACATAATTTCACAATTTTTTAAAATGTGTCAGACTGTTTCTGTGTCACCAACTAAAAGTAGTAGGGAGAGGAAAACAGTCACCAGTTGTCAGCTCTCCATGTGTATTTATCTAGTTGTATTTACCTAGTTGTATTTTACAGGCCTGGAGCGATGCTCGTTATGACCCGTTATTGTATTATTTACTTTTGAATTCGTGTATATTTCTGGCATTAACTGTTTCACTGTTCAATTTGTTCCAGACATCAATCACTCTGTGTGAGAAGCTGTTCTTTTTCAGGTCTCTTCTGTAACTGTCTTTCTTTAGTTTCTTTGCGTGTCCTCTTATTTCTCTTTTGTCCCATTTTTAATAGGTCATCCCTATCAAGAACTTCCTTTCCTTTCATAATTCTAAAGATGGTCAACAAATCGCCTCTCTCCCTTCTCTGTTCTAGTGTTATCAGTTGTAATTTCTCCAATCTTTGTTCATATGTTAAATTTGATAGTGTAGGTGCCATCTTGGTCACCGCTCTCTGGATTTTTTTCTAATTTTTTGATGTATAGAAAAATACGGCCCAGTCCAGATAACAAATGCCAGTGCACCTCCAGATGGAAGTTAGAGGGTTGATTGGTTTTGAAAATGGGCACCTTTGCTGTCCATCTTGCAGGACCACCACTTTCAAGTACCCATTGTTGATCACTTCTAGTTCTAATGTTAGAATTTCTCCAAGGGGGCTACATGTCACAGTGAGTTTCACATTTGCCTTAAAATTCATCATATACTCTTCATTATTGATTCATTGTTGATAGATTTCAGGACCAAGAATCTTGGATAATTAAAGTCAGGAGCTGTTTATCTTGGTTAGCAGGACTATGTAGGCTCGGGAATGCAATATTAATGAGATCAAGGTTGTATTATCAATTGAGGTTTTTGGGTCACTTAATAATGCTGACAGTGGCAGGTATTACCCTCTGTGGAGAGGGTAGGTAGTTGCTCTGGTGTGACCATTGTAGATTGTTCTTGATGGGGGGGCCTCTTCACTTTGCTCACTGGGAAGTCTTGTGGGCCAATTTGGGAGTGCAACAGAAGAACTTTGCTTTTGGGAAGGTTCTTGCTTCCTCTTGTTGTATTATTATCATCATTAATATTCTTCTTCTTCTTCTTCATACCACATTATGGGTAACCATGCTAGAGGCAGTTCCCCATCCTGGTTAGGTTCAGGAAGACTATATTTGGAGCACCTTATCTAGCCCCTTCCCCATGTGGGGTAAGCAGAACAAATTCTGAATAGGGTTATTTATTCAGTCATATAGGCTGCTGCTGCTGAGCTGTGGTATTCCCCATCCATGCACAGGACAAACACCGGCACTACAGCATCTGCTATGTGGGTTGTAACCAAGGAATCCCCCCAGAGATTATTATCTCCTGCCCCTTCCATCATACACCAGAAGATGCATGGTTGTTAGTTGGGAAAATGAAGTTATTGCTAGTGGGAAAAACAATGACTGAATACACTGTCAATTTTGCCGCTTCAATCTTGGAAATACCCAGAGATGCTACTTGGAAGTGATGAGGTAGATGTTGGTTTTCCTTTCTGTTTTTTAATCCTGTTTTGAGATCTGGGCTCCTTAGGTACTAGATAGGATGGAGAGGGATGCAAGACTTTGAGACAAGATCCAAAGCAGGAACCTGACCCTCCAATGCATGAGAAGTTTATTGGTTCTGTATATTTTGGATATGTGTGTGGGTCTTGGTTGGTTTCTTTGTCTCCAGCTACATGTGAGAGGCCAGGCCCCAGTGCAATGACCTCTTTATGTAAAAAAGAAAATTATGATAATGAAAAAAAAAAAATCAAGTAAAAGAAGAGGAGATAGTTGATGAGAAGTGATAAAGAGAATAGAATGAGTGTCTGGGCCTGATCCAGAAACAGGCTCCTTAGGGCTCCACTTTCTTGTGGAGGTGGGATTTTGGTGACCTCTTGTATATGGGTGGCATTGATCTTTATAGGAAACTGGGTTCTTATTGGTTGTCTTCTTTTCTTTTATGGTAGAGGAACCTCTTGCAGGCAAGACGCAACAACTCCACTTTTTTTTTTTTATGGAGTTCTGTACTATCCCACCCTGAATTGCAAAATAAATGCAATAATTATTTCAGTATATTATTCATTATTATTTATATATATATATTTTTTTTTCAGGTGACAGAAGGACGTCAGAAATCTGCAGAAGAAAGTGGTAGGAGATTGGGTCTGCAGCAGCTGGCACATACCTGCACCTAACCATAGTTACCCCAAAGTTGATGGCTTAGGCTGAAATTATGTATATATCAAAATGTACTCCAAAAATGGGTTAAGGGTAGTACAATATGTCATGTGGATTTAACCCTACTACCATTCAGAAGGTGGACTAATCTGTGGTTATGAAATAAACACAGTACCTTCTCATGGATATTGAAATCCAATCAATTGATAATGTATCTTGGATTTAGAGATGGTTGTTTTGTGGAAATGATTAATGGGATTTGTGATAGTACTACTGGCTTTGGTTTTTATATTATTACCATGCAGTGTTTTATATTACTGCTGATTAATTATGAATAGGTGCAAAGTCAGGTCAGATGATTTCCTGTTGATTTTACATGAAAGTCGTGACCAAGCGAAGGTGCTGCAGAAGGTAATTTCACTTGGTCTGAATAGATGATTAGAATGAAGATAACCAATGTAATTTACTAATAGAATAGTTCACCTCACCACTTGTCATGACCCACTCAGAAATTAAGATGTATACATATATATATATATATATATATATATATATTTGTGTGTAGCCAGGTAGTATATTCTCTTGTAGACATACAAGGTTGAAGGCTAAAGAGGATTCACTGCTGATTATTTTATTGTGTGCAGCTTCAATACAAGGCACAATCTTTTTATCTTCAGATTTGACGTATCTTAATAGTTTTCCTATTGTTGCCGATGTTTCGAAACTTCCTGGTTCCATCTTCTGGGCGAACTGATGTGCAGGGTCTGTGGATGTCTTATTTATACTTGGAGTTGGGATCATAGGGTTTTCTGCTGGAAGGGGTCTCCTCTGATTGGTTGCCTTGGTCCAATAGGGGATCCGGGTTACTGGAGGCCTACAAGCACTGGGAAAGGTCTCCCAGACCTCCAGTAACCCGGATCCCCTATTGGCCCAAGGCAACCAATCAGAGGAGACCCCTTCCTGCAGAAAACCCTATGATCCCAACTCCAAGTATAAATAAGACATCCACAGACCCTGCACATCAGATCGCCCAGAAGATGGAACCAGGAAGTTCCGAAAGGTCGGTAACAATAGGAAAACTATTAAGAAACATCAAATCTGAAGATAAAAGATTGTGCATTGTATTGAAGCTACACACAATAAAATAATCAACAGTGGATCCTCTTTAGCCTTCAACCTCGTATGTCTACAAGAGAATATATATATATACATATATATATACATATATACATATATATATACATATATACATATATATATATATATATATGTATATATACATATATACATATATATATATATATATATATATAATATATATATATATATATATATGTAGAGGGACCAATGATGGGTACCTGCTAGTGATGGCCCTGCAAGAAGAATTTTAGAGAGAATCATCATCCTGCCACCTTCAAAACCTTTTAATACCCTCACCCTCATCTGGAGCAGACAGACAGTCCCTGGACTGGGCCCCAAGATCTCGGTCAACTTCAACTGTATTTCCTTTATCTTTTTCACATGAGGAATACTGAGAATTGACAAGTCCTCCTCTCCTGCTACTACAGATTGAGAATCCTCTATCTAAAAATGTGAAATTCAGAAATCTCCAAATTGCAAAAGTTGTAGTGACCAAAGTGCCAGAAATGGAAAAATTCCTGTGTTTTGAAACTACAGTCTACATGCTGTATATGTACAAGATCAAACTGTGTAAACTTTGTATGAAATGATAAGTAAATCACTAAAGCAATTTTAAGATATAATAAAATTTTGTTTTGTATGAAATATTTTTTTTAAGTAATCACTAAAAGTTGTACACAAATGCAAACAAGGCAGTGTTGATAGAGGGACTAGTCTAATAAGGGTGAGACATCTTTCTATTGTGGCGAAGGGAAGAAAAATTCCACCACTTCCTATGAATGTTCTAGAACAGTGTTTCCCAAACTTTTTTGGACTAGTGTCCCCTTTAGGCAAATTTTTTTTTGTCAGTACCCCACTTCCTTGCCCCTATCAAATAAAACTCTAGATTATTAGGTATAATAAATTCATCTTATATTGCAAAAGTCTTGAAGGCTTCATGATTTTGAGAAAAAAAAAAGAAATCTTTAAAGACACATTGGTTGTGGATTTTTAGAATAATAAATCCAGAATTCAAATATTCTACACTATACTGTCAACATTTTTGCTTTTCAGACATAATAATGGGTAATTTAAAGTACAAAAAATAAATAATGATACCAAAAAAATGTCAGGTATACCAACAGTTTACAATCATCACCAACTCTTCAACAGATACTAAGTCCACTGAAGTACAGCCACAGGTGCCAATTTATCAATTTATAAAATGATAATTGAACAGGTGCAAAGTCAGGTCTTGCAACATTGCTTCTGACCCAAGGCAGTGGACAAGATGTAGGGATGACCCGTCATCCAGGAGGTACCAAGATAAATGGGTGGAAGGGAGTGGAATATGTTGGGGATGGAATGAGTGGGAGTGTTTTTTAAGCCTTTGTTTTTTGACTACCTCCTTTTTAAGGGGGAAGAAGACTAGTATATGTATGTATAAAATGATAACACTAGAGTGTTACTCAAGTGATAGTTTGGTTAAGAAAATTTTACTATGATAAAATGAAAAATACTGATCTATTTAGAAAAAAATTAAAAGTTAGGTTATGGAACAGAATGGTTATACTTTGCGTGGCAGAATGAATGGAGCATGACTTATAAAGTGATTAACCCATTAAACTCCGATGACAAGAATCTTGTCATCGGAGTTGAATGGGTTAAACTAGAGTGAACTTGTAAGTTCATTGTGATCAAACTTGTAAATTTACTTTATCTGTTAAATGCATGATGCCAGGGTAAATGTTGATACTTGGGAGCACTTGTTTTTAAAGAATCACTAATATTGAATTATTCATATCAACTTTTTAAAAAAGACATGTTAATATGGTCCCATTGACCTCTTATGTATACTCACTGCCCCTCAAGTGAAGCATCAATGTTTAGTGCCCCCTTTTAGCACAATAAAGCCCCCTAGGGGGTGATGATACCCATGCTGGGAATCACTGTTGTAAAAGGCAATTAAATGGGATGGTGAAGGAACTAGGAATTCCTCACTTTGTATTTTTGTCCAATGAAGTCAAGGCACAAGAGGGTCCAGGAAAAGGATGTAATTGAACAGTTAACCCATTCAACTCCGATGACAAGATGTCTTGTCATTTGGTCAAATAAAACAAAAAATCATAATAAAACAACAAAATGTTTGATGATCAAACAGCACCAGAAAAATATGACGTCATATTTTTCTGGTGCTGTTTGATCATCAAACATTTTGTTGTTTTATTATGATTTTTTGTTTTATTTGACCAAATGACAAGACATCTTGTCATCGGAGTTGAATGGGTTAAATGTGTATGGATGAGAGCAAAAGGTAAGGGATTGGTAGTATGTGTGAAGGAAGATGGACGTGTTAGCACTGAGTGAAATTGAGTTGAAGGGGAAAGGTGAGCATATCTGGCAGGTTGGGGAAGGGAAAGGGTGGCAATGTTGGTAAATAATGACATGGATAAGTGTGTGGTGGATTGGGAGGGAGTGTCTCTGAAGATAATGTACATAGAGATGAACTTAGGATGGGATATATGGGCTTTTATGAGTGCATACAGCCCTGATAGTGAGAAACGTAATTTATATGAGTATAGAGATTTGGGAGGAATGTAGATATGGTGGTGTTGGAAATCTCAGTATGAAAAGTAGGAGATAATCTGATAGGTGGAGTAGTGAGGCAGGTGCCAGGTAAGAATTTATAGCAGAGATATGTTTGTGATGGATTTTGAAAAATAAATGATGATAGTGAACATTGTCTAAGAAGAGGAACTTGAATAAGGATACATGAGGTGGTGGATGGGAGGCTGGTTGAGAGGGTGTTAATCCCTAGAATATGATGACGCCTACATAGGTGTCTTGGGGCACAAGGATGCTGGCATTATTGTCCTGGGTATATTAATTTTGTAGTAGCTGATTGAGTGACCCCAGTATTTTGTAAACAGACCTGATCACATTTTCTGTGGTTATATTCTGGGTGAATGAGAATGAGTATAACAGCTGTAACTTTATATTTTATAATACACATATTGTGATGCATCATCGTGCATCAGGCAGCCTAATGTGCATGCAAGTATTTGACTCATATTGAAGAGGTTAATGAACTACGTAGTGGTATCTAAAAGGAGGGTTGGAAGAGTTCTGGACATACCGTATTTTTCGGACCATAAGGCGCTTCGTACCATAAGGCGCACCCGTAATTTGCTATTCCCCGTCCTTACATAAGGTGCGCCTGACCATAAGGCGCACCTGGTCTCGTCATTGGATAATCATGCATATGTAAGTGCATTCAGAACTGAACATTTTCGTTGTTGAATGAGAAAAATCGGTTGGGATTTAACAAAATTACAAAAATAAATGATATATATTTTTATTTTGGTCAGTGAAATCAGACCACCTCCATGGATGGTGTGCCCTGCAAATACCCCTAAAAAACAACATAAACACGTTACGGTAATTGTGGGGAATAAAACCAACATTAGCAGTTTTATTCCCGGAATTCTCTATTCACTTAAAAAAGCAAGATTTATTGCAAATGATGGTAAATTTTTAATTTCGACCATGGGCGCAATATAGCAATAAAAAATTAATTATTAATTTTGTAAATTATAATGTATCAACGTAATATGCAATTTTGTGAGCGGAAATAAAAAAACAAAAAAGGTGTTAAAACAGATTTCGTAAGTAACGACGTCATGTCGGACGAATGGTACGCCATGTTTGTTATGATAGATGCCGACGTCTAAGAAATGAAAGGATGATAAATTCGTCTAACCTAACCTAACCTGTGTTTAATAAATCATTACCTGCAAATTAAATGTCATCCTGCTCGTCCTCGTTGTCGTCGTTGCGAGAGACGTTGGGGGGCTTTTCAACCACTCTCTCAGCTTGCGGGGTATACAAAGTTCTTGCAGCTTGAAGGAATGCATGTATCTCCGCTCCATAACATTCCTTCAAGAAAATGTACCTGGCGAGTAGTGGTGGGCAGCTACCGGTAAAATTACCGGTTTTATCGGTAACAACCTTAACGGTAGCTTACCGGCAAAAATTCTGCTACCGTTAAGGTTCCGTACCGATAAGCTATACCATAACACTCGGAGAGCGGTAAGCACGTCTCGGCTTGGAGGTAGAGTGACGGTACTGACGGTAGTGGTGGGCAGCTACCGATAGTTACGGGTTTTATCGGTAACAACCTTGACGGTAGCTTACCAGCAAAAATTCTGCTACCATACCATTAAGGATCCGTTAACCGAGAAGCTATACCATAACACTCAGAGAGCGGTAAGCACGTCCTGGCTTGATGGTACTGAGTGACAATACTGACGGCCCACTGTACCGCTAATTTTACTGGTTAAACTTTTACCATGATTAAGCAAGTATGTACCGCTAAGGTCTCGGTAATTATTTTACCATCAAAACCGTTTTTTTTTTGTTTTTTTTTGGCATTTTTGTCAATTTCTCAATAGAATTAATGTTATTTCTGTGATCAGCATACGAAATTATATTAATTGTGAAAGTTTCATCGAAAAATTCCGCGTGTCGCCAAATGAAGACTCGTATATGTATATATATATGTATATATATATATTATATATATATATATATATATATATATAATATATATATATGCTAGTGATGAAAATGCCAATATGCTTCTGTTTCTAAATAAGAATATGAACTAATTTGTATGAAAAGATAATTGAGGAAATAAAAAATATGCTAACAATGAAATCTAATATATCCTTGAGTATTCACCTTGGTCTTTGGATCACGTGCTGGGCTAATTTGTATGAAATAAGTATTAAAACAAGGGAACATTAAAAGCAGTTTTTAGGAAAACATCTATTACAAATTAGTCAGTTTAGGTTAGTTTTTAAGAAAACATTTATTACAATTTAGTCAAAGCTTTATGTGTGTATGTGTGTGTATTAACAAAACTCCCACTCCCACATGCACCCTCCAAACATAGACCCATGCATGCAGAGGGAGACAAAAGTTTATACACCACACCCACCCTCAGACACCCTCCTTTCACTCACTTGCGCGGTAGATAGCATACTAAAGTAGCACCAATTAAAGTATGACTTTTTCCCTTTACAATGACATAACAATAAAAATAATATGTAAAATGGAACCAGAGATATAGCTTATTAAAGGACAAAAACATTGATTTTTCAGGAGAGACAGTTAAACTGGGAGGCTGGATACTGTAGATAGGCGGCATGCTTCTACCTCTAACTTTGATAACGCACTGATATCTATAAAATTCAAAATCATGTGTTTACTGTTGAGAATCATAGCTTGCTTCCGATTGGTGGGAGGAGTTGCCAGATATCTCCATAAACACAATATCGTAAACAAAATAGAACTGGCTATCGAAATTTTTACTTTATTTCAATATACAGAATATGCAATGGGGTTGTGACTACACACCATAGTAGGATGAAATTTGTTTAAAGATTTAAGTCATAAAGGCGACTACTACCACCTCACGAGTCTTTTACCGGTAAAATACCGGTAATTCCGGTAACGGCATTGTTGTTTACCGGTAATTCCGGTACTGAGATTAGCGGTATTTGCCCAGCACTACTGGCGAGGTACTGTCGGAAGTACCGAGGCCATCAATTGACAGACAACAAGATGGCGTCCCGATCCTATGCTACCGACTTGTTCATTAGCAATTTGCTTGTAGCAAGTTATTTTTTATTTTCATTTCCGCCCACAAAATTGCATATTACGTTGATACATTTTAATTTACAAAATTAATAATTAACTTTCTATTGCTATATTGCGTGTTTCAAGAGGGACATGAGTGTGCAGAGACAGTACGTGGGATGAGGCGGATGAATGTAAACAGAATAGAGTAATTGAGGAAGAACAGTGTAGGTTTTAGAAAGGAAGAGTGTCTAAAGATATGTGAGAAAATTTTGTTAAATTGTAAGTATGCTCTAATGGATGCCTAGATGTATGATAGGGTTGGCAGAATGGTATATGTTGTAGATGTGTAGGATAGTGGGGAAAGCTGTTGAGGGTAGTCATATATTTCTATGTGAGTAGAGCTTATGTTAGGATAGGGAATGGAGAGAGTCGTGTTTTGAGGTAAAGTTTGGGTTATGCTCGGGTTGTATGTCACCATGATTGCTCAACATGTACATTGATTGGGTGTTACTGGAGGTAAATGCAAAGATGAATGGCAGGGGTTTGGAGCTGGTAAATGAGAGAAGAAGAGAGTGGGAAGTAAGCCAGTTGTCTGCAGATGACATTGCAATTGTGGCTGGGTCAACAGTGGGATTGAGGCAATTTGTGGCAGAGATTGGGAGGGCATGTGAGAGGAGAATCATGAAAGTAAATGTCGGGGGGGGGGGCAAAAGTAAGGTAATGAGATGTATAAGGTGGCAGTGAGTTGGAGGTGTATTTTGAGTATCCGGTTCGAAGGACCACCTGCGATCCATGTTGCAAATCTCTGGACAGTGGAAAGGAGAGGATGTGGGGTGGAACGGGTGAGGGTAGATAGCTACAGTGGGAGCCAAAGTCCAGAAGATTTACATCACCGACTGGGACCACACACGCTTCCCCCTGAGCAGTGTGTATAAATTTCAGTACTTGAAAGGGGATACAGAATGATTCAACTCATTTAGCTAATCACAACCCTGGGCTAATTAAATAAACTAGAAGAAATCGATTTAATAGAATAAATTCCATAGTGAATACATTTAGAAAACAAGCAACACAACACTTTAATGCTTCCCATTAGATAAACACCATTTGAAGACAAACAGTTGACAATTTGAACATGGATAAGTTGACATGAAAACACGAGCACATGTTTTTAAACAAAAAGTTATATTAAGTAAGCACAATTTAGGAATGCAAGTTAACATGAACCAAGAGCACGTGATTTTAAACAAGGTTATATATTGAGTAAGCACAATTTAAGAATGTAAGTTAACATGGACCAAGAGCACGTGATTTCAAACAAGGTTATATATTGAGTAAGCACAATTTAGGAATGTAAGTTAACATGAACCAAGAGCACATGATTTTAAACAAGGTTATATATTGAGTAAGCACAATTTAGGAATGCAAGTTAACATGAACCAAGAGCACGTGATTTTAAATTGATTCCTATCTAAAATTCACTCAATCAGTACCTCTAGAACTCTGAGGACCTCTCCATGCAGATCACTCCTTTAGATTTGAAGTCAATAATTGGTGGGCTTCCAGTCTTAGCGGATGTGTTCGATAAAGCTGGATATATATGGACACCTCATCATGATGGGTACGGTTGATGGGACCAGACTCATAGTTCATGGGATGACAGCACCACAGCTAATTTGCATAAGGAGACTGATCGAGTCCAATTCACACGCCACAGGCACACCACTTCTACTAGTTCTATTGTATCATTTTCACACGGGTTAGGAATGAGATGGAAAGTTCTGATAACCGCTCCATGTGGTTGATGCGAGTTTCTTCGCGGAATGCCCAAGCCACACTCAACCTCTGCAAAGTTTCTTATGGTACTGATGCTGCTCAGAGTTGTGTAAGGCGGGAAGTCGTGCAAGGGTGCCAAGTTTCTTAGCTTCAAATCATTGCCTCCGAAGGGTATGGAGTATAATGTGCCTGTAGGAGTTGATTCATCTTTAGCAACCCCTTTAAGACAATTACTAGAGACAAGAGAAAACTATAGATTCTAACTTTCACCTCCCCTAGTCACCACTGTCACTTAAATTTGACTTGTAATATCACTCGTTCGAGGCCCCTTGCCTCTCGTTACGTGAGGTTCACTAATATCAAGTTCCTCTTAAGTAGTAGGCCCAATGCCTTCTTTTTCCTGTAGTCTCACTATTTTCTAGCCCCATGCCTATTCCTCTCGTCCTTTGGGTTAATAAAAGGATGGTGAATTTTCTTTCTTCTTTCACTGTAATTTCACCTTAGCTTACACTCGGGATCTCTTTTCTCTCGTCTCTACATCGTCTCCTGATCCTCTCTCCTTACACCCTCTCTATATCTTCTCCCTATATCTTCTCTATCTCTTCTCTGTAGAACGTCTGACGAGATCCCGTATCTTACGCTAAGCTACCTTCGTCTGACGTCACTAATTTTTCTAAACCAATCCCCGGTGACTTCTCAAATAAATGTCACTCCTTATGGGCGTGACTTTGAATTCATGCACCAATAGTTTTTTCCTCCTTCTGCACCTTGCACCAATCCGGAAAGCCATTTCAATGCCACTAGCAAGAATTGTTTACCTCAGCATTAGTCAAACGAAGGTAACCCGCGCTTACAATGTTGTGATTACATAAGCGATTATAAAAACAGTCACCACCGTCGGTGTGTTTACATAGACAAAACGTCGCCCTCACCTAGACATAACATTGCCCTCTTCGGAGGCGTCGAGTCTGAGTTATTCTACTGCCCTAGCTCATTTCCATTCGTACACTACCGGCCTCTTACAGGGCTCGGCAGCTACCCTTGGTCGTCCCCGACCAATTTCTTATTTCCCTCTTACAGGGCTTGCTAATATATTTTCTAGAATAAAGCTAATCTACCCTTGCGTTTATTGTTAATCTATCTTCCAAAAATACATCATTCATGCTATAAATTGGGAATAATACATAAACATAATACCTATAAATGTGAATAACATGCATCTCAATATATATTTAAAGGTATTGAATTAAGCGGTTACATGGTTGATTTTGCTTTGACAGAGCCAATCTCCGGAATACAACAAAGGCAATCAGTGCTGCCACTAACACTGAAAGTAAGGGTATGATTAGGATTGGTAACATATGTAAATCATTTGAGGAGATCTTGACAATGGTCTTCTCTTAATTTTCAAGGGAGGGGAGTTTTCAGGCAATGTGAAGTTGAAGGTTGAAATGTAGGTGTGTCCCTCGGTTAAATGCATTGTATTAAGGGTATTATAAATGGTGGAAATAGTGTCTGCATGCAATTCGCAGTTATCTTGAATAGAGACAAGACCTTCAACCAAATCCAATTTAGGACTCAACCCGGGACAATTTATTGATACCTTTGTCTTGTTAGGGAAAAACAGGTAATGAGATCCTTGTATGTTTCAATGAGGGATCTGGTCTACCAAAATTCGTTGGTAATGACAATTGTTTCATAACAGACATATTCCTAACCAGAGAGGCTTCACATGAATTTTTCAAAGCTTCACGGAACACAAACATGGAAGAATGACAGAGGTAAAGATTCCTATTAAATCTTCTACACTCCTTCAACTTGTCATTAGAGACTCTGCTCTCTCCTTCAGATTGTCTACAGAAAGGATATAATTGATTGGGTCTACAATTGGAATATCTACTTCATAAAATGAACCATTTACCTTCAATGGGAAGGGTTTCAATTTGAATAAGTTAAATCTTTGGTTGGAAGAGAACGGGATTTCAATAATAACTGAAGTAACATTAAGGTAGGAGTTTAGCAATGGATAATATAATGCTACATTAGCTTCTTCAAAGAAAGGTTCAAAGTTCCAATCCTTCTTTGCTGACTTAATTACCTTTATAAGTTGAGGTATTGGAAGGAGAGAAGAAGTTACTTGACCCGAATTGGCCATAACTAAATCCTGTACAAAAGATTCCAATTGAACTTGCATCTCAGATAATTTCAATTGCATAGTATTGAGTAACAAAAAAATTTGCATTGTACTCTCTTGTTCACTTTGTTTCAAGCTGAGATTCTCTAAGTTATCTGAAATATCAGAGATCATTTCTTCAATGTTTTTTAATGCTTGATTGTAATTCATCAATTTTTCCAACTTTCTCCTTTAATGTATTTATTGAAATTTTCAAGTCAGCAAGGAAGGCAAAATTGGCAATTCCCAAACCAGCAAGAGCTCCCAAAGCCACTACTATTGCACTTTCTCTTTGTCTAAACATTGCTTTAGAAATTTGAACCTATGATGTGCAATTTATCCTCTATTTCCTTTATTTTGTTTTCAAGTCTATCCTTAACATCTTTACTGGAAATGTTCTGTTTTAATATTTGCAAACTTTTATTAATGGAGTCCACATTTTCTTTAATTTTGGTTACATTTTTATAATCAAGAACTACCCTTACCACCTTATCAACCAAGATTAGGTTACCTTGATGATGTACCAATGCTCCAGGACGAATCGGATTCCAGTCCATGGCACTCACCAAACTTAATATTATTAATTAAGGCAGTTTTCATCTGTAAAATACATCAAGATTAATGTTCAACTCTTGAAAAATATCATTATAATATTCTCCATATTCTCCAGGGTTATCAATATTTATGCACAAAGTATTACTATAATCATCTTCATAGATCTGCAAGCTAATTTTCCTTATGTCATCTAAATGTCCTACCAATTCTTCTCTTGATTCTAAATGTTTAAGTTTAAACTTGTTTCCACCTGCAGAATCAATTACCCTATATGGACCAGTGTACCTTAGTGAAAGTTTATTATTGGGTGAGGTTGCTTTGACCATTACTAATTCCCCAATTTTCAATTTTAGTTACGAGCTATTTTGTGTTGTTGTTCCCTCATCTCTTGTGAATACACCTGCATATGTTTCCTAACTCTTTGGTGAATACTTTGAAGAGTATTTATCCTATTGGATATATAATCATCCATATTATATATGGGTTTTTGCTCTGCTGTCAACATTTCATATGGCAGAGTTTTGTCCTCCCCAAAAATTATAAAATGAGGTGTATCCCCAGTTGCTACATTAATTTGATTGTTCAGGGTACACTTAACACAAGGAATCCAAGTATCCCAAGTTACACTATGAGGACTTATTAGGGTTCTAAGACATTATAATTATCTTTTGTTTAACCTTTCTACTACTCCATTACTTTGGGGATGGTTAACGAGTATATTGACTTTCTTGATGTGGAACACATTACATAGATTTTCCAAGATTTTGTTATTAAATTCAGTCCCATTATCTGAAACTAGGATGTTAGGTGTAGTAAAATTACAGATTATCTGATCATAGATTACGGAAGCAATAGTTTCAGCTTTCTTATTGATTATGGGTTGTAAATATACAAAATCTTGAAAAATAATCAATAGCAACAAATAGGTATTTAAAGCCGTTCTCGGTTAGTGGTAATTCCATAGTATCCATGTGAACTCTTTCCCAAGGTTTCTGTGGAATGGGATAGGTGAGTATAGGAGCAGGTTTTGGTGTATTTCCCTTCACCTTTACACATTTTACACATTTTTCTATATAATCATATATAGTTTTCTTCATACCTAACCAAAAGTACTTAAGTTGTGCCTGTCTATAAGTTTTATCCTTTCCAGGATGTGAACTACAATCACTATCATGAAGTAACTTCAATATCTCATTTACCAGAGTTTGTGGTATAACCAACTGATTTACTTGACCTCTAGAAATATCTTTCCCATTTACAAATGTTTTCCTATACAAAATTCCATTAATCAAATGAAATTCCTCTATCTTGGTAGCTTTGGAGGATCTCCTCTTGGGTTCATCAAATGCTTGATTATTGAATCACATGTCTCATCATCTCTCTGTTCTCTTATTAGCATTTCTTCATTCTAAAGTTACTAATTCTTCTATACTACAAACAAAAATTAATCAACCCTGTCCCCAGTCATTGGTTGACTAATGTTTCTAGAAAGTGGATCTGCTACATTCCTTCTACCCGGAATATAATTAAATTGAACATCATAGCACTGAAGTATCGCAAACCATCTAGCAAGTCTGCCTCTAAGATTCTTATGCTTAAATAAGTTCTGAATAGCTGTGTGATCAGTCCCAAACTCTGATGGGATACCCTAGTATCATTATCCCTAAAACTTTCTAAAGAATAAATTACTGCTAAAGTTTCTCTTTCAGTTATAGAATAGTTCCTCTCTGCACTATTACAAAGTCTGGATGTGTAAGCTATGGGTTTTAAAGTTCCATTTCTCTCTTGCATTAGTATGCCTCCTAACCCTATGTCAGACGCATCAGTACAAAGAATAAATTCTTTTCCCATAGTCGGGGAAAATTAAAATAGGTGAACTTGTGAGTTTATCTTTCAACTTGTCAAAAGCTTGCTGTTGCGCAGGTCCCCATATGAACTTTGAGTCCTTTCTCAACAAAGAACTTAGTGGATTAGCAATGTCAGCATAACTTTGAATGAATTTTCTATAATATCCTGTTAATCCCAAAAAGCTCCTAACCTTGTCTACATTGATCGGAACTGGAAAATTCTTGACAGCGTCCACCCTTTGAATTTATTGTACTCAGTCCGTGTCTGTCTATCTTATGTCCTAAGTAAATGACACTGTCTTGCAAGAACTTACATTTTTCAAGTTTTACTTTTAACCCAGCTTCTCCTAGTCTTGAGAATATCAAATCTAATTTCTTAAAGTGCTCCTTCCACTGCAGTCTGAGAAACTATTAAAATGTCATCTAGAAATACACTGGCAGTGTTTCCTAACAATCCATCTAGAATAGTATTCATTAATCTCATGTAAGTTAATGGACTATTACATAACCCAAATGGCATTCTCTTGAACTCATAATGTCCTGTTGTAGTAGAAAATGCTGTGAACTCTCTTGAATTCTTCATGCAATTCTATTTGCCAAAAAGCTGATTTGATATCTATAGTACTAAAATATCTATTCTCAGTTCCCAAACTTCTCTAAATGTCACCGATAATGGGTAATGGTAACCTGTCACGAATGGTGTGCTTATTCAATTCCCTGTAATCAATAACTGGTCGCATAGTCCCATCAGACTTTGGTACTAAGATCAACGGAAAATTCCACTCACTCTTACTATGTTCAATAATATCCTGTGATAACATTTCAGTGATGAGTTTATCTACTACAGCTAATCTAGAGTGAGGAACTCTGTAGGCTGGTATGTAGATAGGTTGTGTTCCTGGTTTTAACTTAATGTGATGTTTTAAAACAGTTGTTTTGCCTAAGGCGTCCCCCCGGCAAAGCAATTGCTTTTTTATGTTTCATAAGCAAAGCAAATAAAGCTTCATCCAACTCAGGGCAATTAGTTGATTGTAATAATTCTTTATATCTATTTCTTAAGTCTATGCCTTCTTGTACTGAGCAAATTGATGAAGTTGGTAATTCTATCTCCTCACTATTCTCATTTAAAATCTTAATAGGTTTAGTACACACCTGAATACATCCTATTTGTGTACCTTTCTTTAAAACTATCTCTTTATTCATAGTATTAATTTACTAATACTTCTACTCTGTTCTTATTTGTCTTATAAATCCCTGAGTCCCCACTTCAATCCTTTAAGTTTAACTGATTCTGGGACTGTAATTTACTTCAGAGTCTACATTGATTCCTTTTCAAACACACTTCAACCTTATTAATTGACATGGGATGTAACAATGTCGACCTTGTTAATCCGCATATCTGCAATTCTCAAGGCATCTGTGGTTAATAATTTAGTAATCTCTGGGATTTCTTGAACTTCTGAGTTGGGTTCACAAATTGGTTTTACTTTCTGTAGGGTTGGACCGCTCGGCCTCGCTATCTAGGATAGAAATGTTATCTTAGGATTCATTGAGTCCTGTCACTGGTCTTAAGTCTGGTTGATTTAAGAATGGGATTAACTGTGACTTCACTAAAATTCCTAAGTCAGCAGGACAAATTACCATGTTTTCTTTTCTCATAGTTGCAAATCCTATCAATAAATCTCCTGGAAAAACAGACTCTTCTACCACTATCACTGGATGTACAATTGTTCATTTGTATATAAGGCAACTTCTAGCTCAATCTTGCCTAATGTTTTTAACTGATTTCCAGTTACACCTTGCAATGTGTAACGGATTGGTTCCAACATTTTCACTCCTGGGTTTCAACTGGTTTAAAAAAACTTTACTAGTAATTACATTAACTACAGACCCTGTATCAAAAAAAATTTGAATAGGCTTATTGAACACTTTACCCGCAATGAGAGGTCCTACAGAAGTTTTACCAACAGTAATTATCAGTTTGTCAGTTTCTTTCATCTCCCTTGCATTCCCATATTTAACACAATACCGCCTATCGGTATATATATGGGGAGGTCTGAAATGGTTTATTCTGTGTCTGGGGGTTTTCCTCTTAGCCCTGGGGGTACCCGAAAATTTCGGCACTCATGAGTTCTGTGTCCGATTTTATTATGGTAAAATACAGAATGGTGGGTTCCTACATTGATACTCATTGTGACCTTCGTATTTGCAATTTCTGCAAATAATCCCATAAAAAACATTCTTGTGCCTTGTGTCCCCAAGCATTACAATTAAAACATAGGATTCTGGTATCCCTATCCCTAGATGGACTTCTAGCATGCCGCCTATGTCCTACTTCTGTTTTCTTAAACTCTCTAGAGTTCCTATATTGGCTTTGTTGATTTATAGGCATTACATATGGGTTTATTGTTTCTGGTCTCACTGTATCCTTGTAGAAGATAATCTACTTCTCCTAAACAGATATTTGATTTTAAATCTTTGTACAGCCTTTCTGCTGTTAAGTCATCAGAATTCTTTGCCAATAAGCTAAATGTAATCAATTTGATTACCTGTGAGATTTCCATCTTCTCACTAGATCTTTCTATCCAGTCTGAATCTTTCAAGATAGAATTCATGTCTTTTGACCATCTATCTAATCTAAGCTAAGTACTCTGTGTCAGTTTCACTTGTCCTAACTTCCTTAATCATTTTTACCAATGATCTAATAGGATCCTGATCACATTTGGACATGAAATGTTTTAAGAAAGGCTTTCTTGTAATTATCATATTGATTAATTAATTCCATTTGCTGAAAGTTAATGACAAACCTCGCCCTTCCATGCTCTGGATCTATATTCTCCTTGAGAATCTCAATCTTACGATTCTCATTTGTAATGTTTTTACTAACTATAAGTGTGTCAATAAGGTTCAAGAACTTGGTTTACACCATATGTGTTAGACTTCTCCTGTGAATTTTGGAATATTTGTAATTTATGTGAGAATTACGTGTCTCAACAAGTAAGAATTCTGAGTTGTACTCATACATAAATAATACATTTCTATAGCCTGGATGCTTGAGATGTCGCTACTTGATGTCAATGTCTGGTTTTGACGTCCTTCTACGGTCTTGTAATTCCTCAACGACGTTGTTCCTCCTCCATCACACACTCTGCCTTGAAGACCGCCTTGTAGATGATGATCTCCTTGAAGAATCTTGAAGAATGCTTGTTCCCAACGTAGCAGTTACTTGAAGTTGTAGATTTCTCTCGTAGTCGTAATACACTCTTGATTTTGGTTGTCTTGTTCCCGTAGACTTCTGGCGCCACTTCTCTTCGGAGGTGTTTAACACCCAGTTCGTTCCACCGCTGAGCACCACTTTCACCCCCCTAGTCACCACTGTCACTTAAATTTGACTTGTAATATCACTCGTCTCGAGGCCCCTTGCCTCTCGTTACGTGAGGTTCACTAATATTCAAGTTCCTCTTAAGTAGTAGGCCCAATGCCTTCTTTTTCCTGTAGTCTCACTATTTTCTAGGCCCCATGCCTATTCCTCTCGTCCTTTGGGTTAATAAAAGGATGGTGAATTTTCTTTCTTCTTTCACTGTAATTTCACCTAGCTTACACTCGGGATCTCTTTTCTCTCGTCTCTACATCGTCTCCTGATCCTCTCTCCTTACACCCTCTCTATATCTTCTCCCTATATCTTCTCTATCTCTTCTCTGTAGAACGTTGACGAGATCCCGTATCCTACGCTAAGCTATCTTCGTCTGACGTCACTAATTTTTCTAAACCAATCTCCAGTTACTTCTCAAATAAATGTCACTCCTTATGGGCGTGACTTTGAATTCATGCACCAATAGTTTTTTTCCTCCTTCTGCACCTTGCACCAATCCGGAAAGCCATTTCAATGCCACTAGCAAGAATTGTTTACCTCAGCATTAGTCAAACGAAGGTAACCCGCGCTTACAATGTTGTGATTACATAAGCGATTATAAAAACAGTCACCACCGTCGGTGTGTTTACATAGACAAAACGTCGCCCTCACCTAGACATAACATTGCCCTCTTCGGAGGCGTCGAATCTGAGTTATTCTACTGCCCTAGCTCATTTCCATTCGTACACTACCGGCCTCTTACACTAACTAACTTAAGAAGCTAACCTAATTAATTTGCATGAGAGGTGGCAAGTGTGCAGGGATTGAAATTTCAAACCATTGAAACAAATTCACAAGGTAATACTTAGTTGAAATGTTAATTTGTACATAAGACACCAAATTATAATTACATGGTGAAACAATAGATTCACAAGATTGACATACTCCAGGTTCAATCACTAAATATTCGTGCCATCTCTGTATTTCGTAATAAATGGGTACCGTGTACAAAGGGCGGGAAATTCCTATGAATAGGCAATTCTTTAAACTCGTTAAGGCTCTACAACTAATGGCCAAATTGGTGCTACAGACAATAAGAATAATGACGAAAGTATTTGCAAACTATGGTTTGAAAACAGATGTAGAATTTGGAAATGGATGTTGTGTCACAACCCCGAAAGTTGTGACAGAGTCCTTTGGACCTCTTCGATTGCATTAGCAATCTTCAAGTACCGAACCCGTGAATAGGTAATCTCCACGCGAAGTGTAAGCCTTCGTTTTTCCAAATTATTTCGGACATCTCCAAACTACTACTAGACTAAGCTACGAAACACCAACAAATACCGTACGTATTTCCAAACTACTAGATGATTCTCCTACCAGAAGTTATCGTGCATCAATCTCTCCTCAAACACATTTGATCCCGAGACTTGAAGGTCTGACCAGACGACTTTCCGTTGGTGCGGCTTCTAGCAACCAGAGTCAAGACTCGTCTACAACATAACCAAGACTTCGTTTCGCCCACCTGTTATTACGGGATCAGGTGATTTCGGCCCAGCGAAAATAACCTTTTAAGTTTGAAGGCTTGGTGCCCTGGCTTGGTGCACTGTATAATTTCAATTTAGATAATTTGTTTCATAAATTTCATTTCGTTTTCACACAGTATGTGCAAAAAAATATTGTCACTTGAAATGATACATATGTAACTTTTTTAAATTCTTTTAATAATATATTTTCTTTCAATAATAAGTAAATAATAATAGCAACATTTGGAGGACTGGCCGAAACGTCCTACCCTGCAGAGTTCTGGCCGAAACATCCTACATTCGATGCGCTCCCCTCCTGCATGCTCACTAATGATGTTGAACTTCTGGGCTGGGTTGTTCAAAACAAATTTTTGCACTATCTTGGCGTTAAATCTATCTTGACATTAAACATCATGGTAACACAGAGCGTTACCATGACTTTTAACATCAAGATAACAAACGCCAGAATTAGTTTTTGAACAACCCAAACCTAGACTCCTTGTTATGATATGTTATCAATGTTAGGCAACTTTTTGTGCAACAGTAACACCATTTACCTTAGTCCACACATGATTGTTGTATAATTTCAATTTAGATAATTTGTTTCATAAATTTCATTTTATTTTCACACAGTATGTGCAAAAAATATTGTTACTTGAAAGGATATATAAGTAATTTTTTTAAATTATTTTAATATATTTTCTTTCAATGATAAATAGATAATATCAATATTTGGAGGACTACTATTATTATTTATCTATTATTGAAAGAGAATATATTATTAAAAGAATAATATATCACCGGCGATTTCGGCCCAGAAAAACCCTGGGCCGAAATCACCCGAAGCCGTTCTCACGTGGTGCACGCAAACGCACAACTATACTCGGTGCATCGAAAGCTGGCCGTTAGGGCGGAGCACAGGGATCCCCCCTGTGTTGCCATATATGATTATTTTATAATTTTATTTTATCTTAATTTTTATTTCATAATTTTATAATGTTGCCACATATAATTATATTGTGATTTTTTGTCACACACCACCACTGAGGTAAAAATCAAAGCAATGTTTTCTATACAAAGGTTTCGTTTCCTCGAGTCGTGGACATGGCATATGAGCGAGAGAGAGCGACGTTGCCACTCCATCCCTTCTCTGGCCACGCCCCACACTGCATTCAGAAAGCATTGCATACACACGCACGTTCTCGCCATGAATAAATACAATATATATATATATATATATATATATATATATATATATATATAGAGAGAGAGAGAGAGAGAGAGAGAGAGAGAGAGCGGGCGGGTGGGTGGGCGAGCCGTGCGGGCCGTGTTATCTGTGGAGATGTGGCAACACCGGGAAATTCCCTAACCCCGCCTTAGCGGCCACTTCTCGTTGCGTCTACTATAGCTACTCTACCTGGTAACTGTTTAAGGACGCATTTATAATTCATGTGACATATATGCATTTAAGATTTAATGCTTGATATGCATTGCTACATTTTTCTTATTCTGTCTCCATTTATGTTGCTTGCGTTTATTTTACTATTGTAAATAATAATTAATTATGACGAAGAGTGAGGTAATCCTGCCTGAACTCTCAGTCACTCGTATGAGCTGAGCATGGGCTCAATTATTTATTATATATATGTATATATATATATATATATATATATATATATATATATATATATACATATATATATATATGTATATGATATATTGTACAGGCGCGGATCCAGGGGGGGGGGGCTGAGGGGGCTGAAGCCCCCCACCCCCAAATTTGTTCTTCCATGAATCATTGTAAGAATGTCATTTAATCGATTTTAGTACTTTCTGATGTTTTGCCAGGTCCGGGGGTTAAATAAACTGACAGCATGTGTGCGGTATTTGGGCGGAATTGTGCTGTGTTTGGCATTTGTTTAATTCCATTTATCTGTTTTGTGCTGCGCGTGTTGTAGGGTTGCCAGGGTTGTGTATCAGTTGCGCTGAAAAGGGATAGAAAGGAGATATACCACGTTCGTTGGCCGTTTAACATACCTGTATTGTCACCTATATGATTGTTTTGTGTTGTTGAAGCAATCAAGTTGAAGCAATCAATCAAGAAGTATCATCTGCAAACAGTAAGTATTCAGGAATACCACAGGCTTTATAGACATCGTTTATATAAATAAAAAACAAAATAGGACCTAGAATACTACCTTGAGGTACCCCCATACTTACACCTATTAATCTCGATTTAACACCGTTAAATAAGACAACTTGATTACGATTAGATAAGTATGACTGAAACATTTGAAGTTCAAAGTCTCTTATTCCGTACTCAGCCATTTTCATCAATAGAATACTTTGATCAACTATGTCAAAAGCCTTTTTAATGTCTAGAAAAACTGCGGCACATATTTTTATTAAATAGTCGAGTTGCAATATATTCATGTAAGAAAGCAACAGGCATATATGTTGAGTGGTTTTCACGGAATCCAAATTGATTATCGAAAATTATCCCATGGTACTCAAGGTAATCTACCAATTGCTCAAGAATAACGGTTTCAAGTACTTTAGACAAAACCGGAAGGATTGAAATCGGACGAAAATTTGATACGTTTGATGTGGGCCCATCGAGACCTTGAGCCTCGTGAAGACGGAAGCAGAGCGCTGGTATTCAACAACAATGAAGTTCGAATCCATTGGAGATGCCCTGGCCCACGCCCAGACCCGAATGTATCCGAACCTGGCCAAGCTCCTCCGGGTTTTGATCACGCTCCAGTCTCGAACGCAGAGGCCGAGCGTTCATTTTCAACCCTGAAGCGACTGAAGACCTACCTAAGGAATACTATGGGTCAAGATCGCCTCAACGGCCTGGCGCTACTCGGCGTTCACAATGAAATCAATATTGAAATAGACAGTGTAATCAATGTATATGCCAAAAAAAAACACAAAAAAAAACAAGAGGTTGATGTTCGTGTGAGATCCCATGAACAATGCTGTGTGTTATTAATGTAATTTAGATACTTTTATTAACAGGTTCAGAAGTTCATACACGTTTTTGTTTGTATTTCTGTTTTTAAAGTTACTTTTATTTTTTATTACTTCCATGAGTCCATGTGCACTAACACTACACACGGATCCTGCAATAATTTCTCTCTATGCGAGAGTATACGCGTGCCAGTGCCTTATCACTGACTAGCACAAGCGTGTAACAATATAAAACGAATATACATTCTATTATATATGTCTGAAATACAGAAAAATCTGAAAAACATTATTAAGTTAAGTATACCTCAGACTTCTGATACATCAGACTACTCAGAGGAATTCAGATTAGCCCCCCCCCAAATTTTTATCCTGGATCCGCCACTGATATTGTATGTGTATATATATATATATATATATATATATATATATATATATATATATATATATATATATATATATATATATATATATATATATGCAAGTGCAGTTAAAAACGACAGCCTTCTTGTAGTTCAGTTTTTTTCATCGTATTTTCGATTTTCCTGGTTAGGGTAAACTGAAATAATAAAAATTACATAATTACAGTAATGGTGACAAAAATGACAAAAGTTACATAATTATAGTAATGGTGACAATTATGTAAAATATACAAGGACAATACTGGTAAAATATGGGGGATACAATATAAATGCATAAAGATACAATGCCAATGGTACAAGAACATAAAATTCAACAGAAGAGAATGATAAGAAAACAAATTATAAGTTAGGAATGTACAATATATATACGCAAGTAGATGTAGTATATGTCTTTTAGAGAAATTTGCCACAATCAGTGCTGCTGCTGCGTGGGTCATTGACCCTGATGACGTCATTTGCCGTTTTCTTTGGACGTGGCTAGGTCGTTGGCCTCATGACGTCACCTGTAAGGGGTGGAGCTCAGGAGTGACGTTTTATGTGTTGATTGGTGCGTTGTATAAAAGAGGTTATACATGCGACACCGTTGGATGTGTTGATTGGTTTGACGTATGTAAAAGTCGAATTTGATTGGTGCATAGATAGATGGAGGTTAGTGGGTCAATGTGACACTGGTGATGTCATTTGCAGTTTCCGGTGGGCGTGGCTAGGTCGTTGGCCTGATGACCTCACGTGTAAGGGGTGGAGCTTAGGAGTGACGTTTTAAGTGCTGAGTAGTGCGTTGTATAAAAGAGGTACATGCGGCACCGTTGGATGTGTTGATTGGTTTGACGTAGGTAAGGGTCGAATTTGATTGTTGCATAGATCGATGGGGGTTTGTGGGTCAGTGTGACCCTGATGAGGTCATTTGTGGTTTATGGTGAGGGTAGCTAGGACGTTGACCTGATGACGTCACGTGTAAGGGGTGGAGTTTAGGAGTGACGTTCTATGTGTTGATTGGTGCGTTGTATAAAAGAGGTTATACATGCGACACCGTTGGATGTGTTGATTGGTTTGACGTATGTAAAGGTCGAATTTGATTGGTGCATAGAGGTTTGTGGGTCAATGTGACCATGGTGACGTCATTTGCGGTTTCTGGTGGGCGTGGCTAGGTCGTTGGCCTGATGACGTCACGTGTACTGTAAGGTGTGGAGCTTAAGAATAACGTTTTATGTGTTGATTGGTGCATTGTATAAAAGGTTGTACATGCGGCACCGTTGGATGTGTTGATTGGTTTGACGCATGTAAAGGTCGAATTTGATCGGTGCATAGATAGATGGAGGTTAGTTATTATTATTAGATGTCTTTTAGACAAAATTTGCCACGGGTTTTCCGCCTGAGCCAATACCAATGGCCGATGCGACAACGTGAAGAGCCTCTAAATAAGGCGCAGCAATTGTATTGATATGACCGAGGCTCCAGCTGGTGGGGATCTCCTGCAGTGAAATTAATTTTGTCCTGCATGGAGTTTCCAGCTTTAAACAGCGGGACTGAGTCCCTTGGCTCCTTGATGGCCCTTGGCGGCGGAACAATTTGCCGTCGCCAAGAGACTTGAACGTAGTGTCCGAGGCTCCAGCTGGGCGGGGATCTTTCTCGCACGCCTCTAAATATATTTTTTTTTCCAGCTCCAGCCAACAGGACTGAACCCTGTTGCCGATACTACCTACCGCCTCCATATTGTGCGGTGCAGCAAAGCTATCGCATCTAGAAGAATCGAATGCAGGGGGTGGTTGCCACATAGAACCTCGCTGTCGGAGGTCACGTAGGAGGGTCCCTCACAGGCGTCTTATTCGGCGCTAGCTACGCAAGGTCTCCTGCAGAGAAATTAGATGATGAGATGCAAACTGCTGGCTCCAGTTGACATATATGGAGTCAGTGTTACTCGTTTTTCCACGCTAATTATAGTGGGTAACTTCGCTGTAGCCTGGGTTACATGCCAGCGGCAAAGGCTCCAGGTAACATTTTCCCAAGGACCTAGAGACGGCAAAGGCTCCGAGTGACGTTTCTATAAGAACCTACAGGAGCTTTTTAGAGAAACAAAACATTCGCACTTGAATATAATCTTAAGTGCAAACTAGAGAAAAAATTAATTTTTATTTACAAAATCGACAATTGAGACAAAAAATCAAGAAAACATCACGAGTAGAATTTTTTTACGACTCTCATCCTATGTAAATATTTAATTTTTCCGAAACTACTTTCAGGGATCAAGCCAAGTACATTCGAATCTGTGCAAAATGTTGACATCTGTTCATTATCGAATATTAATAACAATAATGATAATAATAGATAATAAAAAATAATAGAAATATTAATAATTATCATACTACTACTACTACTAATAATAATGATAATGGTTTAACGTCACAAAATTCCCCCCTATCAGAAGGCTAGGACGGTGCCCATCACAGAAGACTTTGTAGCTTGGAATTTAATGAACCATGCATTTGGTTTAACTTCGCCGGTGGTAGAACCCGAACCGCCATCCCCTCGACCTCCGCCATAAGTAACGACGCCCTAGCCCGCTCAACCAGCGAACTTTAATAATAGTATTAATAATAATATTAATAATAGTATTAATAATAATATTAATAATAGTATTAATAATAATAATAATAGTATTAATAATGATAGTATTAGTAATAATAGTATTAATAATAATAGTAATAATAATAGTATTAATAATGATAATATTAATAATAATAATAATATTAATATTAATAATAATGATATTAATAATGATGTTAATAATAATAATATTAATAATATTAATAATGATAGTATTAACAATAGTAATAATAATAATATTGATGATAATATTAATGATAATAATATTTATAATAAAAATATTAATAATGTTATTAATAATAATAAAATTATTCATAAAAATATTATTAATATTAATAATAATAATATTAATAATAATAATATTATTGATAATATTAATAATAGTATTAATAATAGTAATAGTAATAATAATAATATTGATAAGAATAATATTAATAATAATGATATTGATAATATCAATAATGATAATATTAATAATGATATTATTAATGGTAATATTAATAATAATAATAATAACTAATAATAATAATAATAATAATAATAATAATAATAATAATAATAATAATAATAATAATAATAATAATATAATAATAATAATATTAATAATAATATGTTTGCATACAAATATACAGGTAACAAAAGATATTTGTATTTGTATTTTTGTAATTTATATGTACCAACATTTGTATTCATTGCAGAAATTTTGTCAATCCTGATGATGTCTCTTTGAAGACGAAAGCTCGATAATATTAAATGGAGAACTATGGAGATCTTGTATTAGCTCACCCTACAACTGGAAAAAAGTTGATAAGATAAATAGAAAACATTAAGAAAAAGTTGAACAACTGTCAGAATGCTGTCTTATTTAATTCAACAAGCATCAAAGAAAACCATCTTCCTTACTTCACACACACACACACACACACACACACACACACACACACACACACACACACACACACACACACACACACACACACACACACACACACACACACACACATATATACACGCTCATCGAAGCAACACCGACCGTCGTCGCTGTCGTCGCGCGACCAAGAAGAAGAGGATTTACGACGAAAAAGGAAAACCTGGTTTGTACTGTAGGGGTGGGGAGTGAACGTGAGTGCCCGAAATGGTATCTATGCAGTGCTAGTTAATTGTGTTAACTCGAAATTAGCAAAAATGAATGAAAACGACTCGAAAGCCAGTTGCGAATCAGAGCCATCTGGCGGCAATCCACTGAACCGCGATGTAAACAATCAACAAAGCACGTGTTATGACAATGATTTCTTAGGGTTTGGTAAGTACGAAAGAAAGAACTTAAGTAGATTATTAGAGATAGAGAGAGAGATGAGCAAAAATAGGACTCGGTGGGAAAATTAAATCATGGACTTAAGAAAAGAGGTCATTGGTTTAATTGATTGTTTATCTAAGACTAACCATGAAATTTCTGACCTGAGAAAAGCTAACTTGGATCTTACAAACGAAATTAAAGAAATGAAAAAAGACATAAATGAACTGAAGAATGATAATGAAAAGAAGAAAACTAATGATAATAACAATAGCGAAAATCTAAAGCAGGAAGTGAACAACAAATTACAAGAATTGACACAAAAGATCGAAGAAAACTTAGGTGGGGACAGTATCCAGGAAATTAAGAAGTGGAAAGAAAATATTGAAAATAAAGAAATTGCTTTCAAAGAAATAGTCAAGCAGCAAATGCAAGATAATGCAAAAGACACAATCATTCAAGTGATTAACGAAAAAGCAAATTGGGTCAGGGACACAGTAGATAGGAAGAAATGTATTGTGGTTTATGGGCTTAAAGAAAAACAAGGATTGGCGAGGTACATGAGAGAAAAAGAAGAAAAAGAGACAGCAGTAGAAATCCTTAATGAAATTCAGGGGGGAGACAGTGATTCAGGCACAGACTTAGAAGAGACTTACAGAATTGGTCGCTATACTAAGGATAGGAATCGACCTCTAAAGATAAAACTAAGGTCACAAGTGGTAGTAGAAGACATATTTGAAAAAGTAGGTAACTTGGCAAAGAGTGAAAAATACAATAAGATATGGATAAAAAGAGAAATGAGTACTGAGGAATTAGAAAAAGAAAGGGCACTAAGAGAAGAAGCAAAGGAAAAAAACTTGAAAAGATCGGAGACAGAATGCAAAGAATTCCAGTGGAGAGTAATAGACTTGAGATTAAGACAATGGCGCTTCAAAACGAACAAAACAAGGGAAGAAGAAACCAGGGAGAAGGAAGAAAATTAAAAGTGGCCTATACCAACATTGACGGACTAATTTCGGGACTGAACGAACTCAATGATTATCTGTTAGAAGCAAAACCAGACATAATGGGAATTGTAGAGACCAAACTAAGAGGTGAAATACCATCCACTGTTATCGGACAAGGTTTATACAACTACTGGATAAAAAACAGGGACAAGAAACAGGGAGGGGGAATCATGTTCTTGGCCAAGAAAGACCTAAAGGTGACAAAAATTGCAGAGGGCAAAGGTAATGCTGAATTGATCATGATAAAAGTCGAAGGCAAGAATATGAAAAGTAGAAAGTTTGTGGTGACTTATGTGCCTCCAAAAAAAAGCGCTTGGAAAGAAATCGAACATAAAAAAATGCTAGATGACACAAGAAAATCACTCAATGAGATACTAATGGGTAAGGGTAATCTGGTAGTTATGGGGGACTTCAATTGCAAAGAAATTTGTTGGGACAGCATGACAGTGCAAGGAGGAGATGACTCGTGGGGCAATGTACTGCTAGATATGACCATGGAGTACACAATGACCCAATGGGTCCGTGAAAACACAAGGTACAGAAATAATGAAGAGCCATCGAAACTAGATCTAATATTTACAACAGAGCCTGAAATAGTGCATAAAGTCCAGTATGAGACACCAATTGGAAAGAGTGACCATGTACTCATCGAAACTATACTAAAGGAAGAAATAGACATAGAGAGGAACGAAAAGCATAGGAAAGGAAGACTGAGGTACAACAAAACAGACTTTACAAAACTAAAGACATTCTTCCGGAATGCAAACTGGGAAATATTTTACAGGGAAGAAACAGCAGTGGAAGAGAAATGGAATATATTGATGGAAAACTACAATGAAGGGGTAAACAGGCATGTACCAAGACAAAAGCGAGAGAGAGAGTACATTAAATGTTGGTTCAACAAAAGATGCAGTGAGGCAAAAGACAGAAGGGACAAAGCTTGGAAAAAGTGGAGAAAAGACAAAAAACAAAGCAAATGGCAAATTTATGTTAACTATAGAAATGAGTATGTTAATGTGAGAAGAGAGGAGAAAAGGAACCATGAGAAGGATATTATAGACAAATGCAAAGAGCAACCCAAACTATTCTATCGGTATGTGAATGGTCAACTTCAAAACAAACAGGAATTGGTGAAACTATGCCGAGGAAACATAGAATACACAGAAGATTTAGAGATGGCCGAAGTCATGAACAATCACTTTAAATCTGTTTTCACCAGAGAGAAAATACCAAATTGTGACATAGACAAAAACAAGAAATCTCCCCTCATGAATGAGTTTACAGCATCACTAAAGGAAATATCAGAACATTTATCAAGGCTGGATGTCAGAAAATCACATGGCCCGGACGGTATTGCAAATTGGATTCTAAAGGAGTGCAAAGAAGAACTAACAGACAAAATACACATCTTAATAAACAGCTCACTCAAAGAAGGAAAGATACCCGAGGACTGGAAAAACGCTAACATTGTACCAATACACAAAGGAGGAAACAAAGAAGAACCCACCAACTATAGGCCAGTATCACTAACAAGCACCATAGCCAAAATTTGTGAGAAAATAATCAAGAATAGATGGGTAAAACATCTGGAAGACAATGACATATTAAACCCAAGACAATTCGGATTCAGACAAGGAAGATCATGCTCCACAAACTTAATATGCTTTTACTCAAGACTAATAGACATAGTGCAAGAAAGAAATGGATGGGCTGATTGTGCATTCCTAGACTTGCAAAAAGCCTTTGACAAAGTACCACACAGAAAACTACTAAAAAAACTGGAACACATAGGAGGAATACAGGGAAACCTACTAAAATGGATAGAGGACTTTCTGACTGGTAGAAAGATGAGAGTAGTGCTCAGAGAAAAATATTCAGACTGGAAAGAGGTGATCAGTGGAGTACCGCAAGGATCTGTGCTGGCACCAATAATGTTTGCTATCTATATGAATGACATGGATGAGGACGTGAACTGCTACATGAGCTTCTTTGCCGATGACGCCAAACTGCTAAGGAAAATAGAAACTGATGAGGACTGTGAAGCACTGCAAGAAGACCTAAATAGGGTATGGAACTGGAGTCAGAAATGGGAAGTGGACTTTAATACTAAGAAGTGTAGCATAATGGAGTTTGGAAAAAGCAAAAACAGAATATCAGGAAAATATACAATTGGAACCAAAGAAGTAAAGAAAGTAGGATCCGAAAAAGATTTGGGAGTAATTATCACGAACGACTTGTCCTATGATATACAGATTAACAAAATTGTCGGGGAGACTTACAACTTGCTAAGATCAATAAAAGTGGCGTTTACATACTTGGACGAAGACATGATGAAAAAAATATTGGTTACATTGATAAGGCCTAGATTAGAGTATGCAGCGACATTGTGGTCCCCCAGTACCAAAAAGAATATAAAGAAAATAGAAAGAATCCAAAGAGCAGCTACAAAAATGGCACCTGCACTTGCAAACCTATCATACGAAGAGAGATTGGCTAAACTGGAGTTACCGACACTGGAGCAAAGAAGAGAGAGAGGTGACCTATTGACCATCTACAGAATCATGAAAGGCACAGAGGTACTCGATAGTGAGAGCTTACTTAACTGGGACAAAAGAAACACAAGAGGACATGGAAAGAAAATAAAAAAACATAGCTATAGAAGAGAACTGAAGAAAAACAGTTTTCCTCATAGAGTTTTGGACACTTGGAACAAACTGGACAATGGAATAGTATGCGCAAAAACCATTCATGAGTTTAAAAACAAACTAGACACTGCAAGATACAAAGGCGGGACATCACGAGCATAGCTCCCCTTCCCGCAAAATACAACTAGGTAAATACAACTAGGTAAATACACACACACACACACACACACACACACACACACACACACACACACACACACACAGATCGGACCTACGAGCTCTGAGCTCTCTTCCAGGAGGGAAATAGCTGTCGATCACGAGTTCAACACGTGATCCAAAGACCAAGTGAATACACACACACCTACACACACACACACACACACACACACATACACACACACACACACACACACACACACACACACACACACACACACACAAACACACACACACACACACACACATATATATATATATATATATATATATATATATATATATATATATATATATATATATATATATATATATATATATAAGTCCTATGGAAAATGAACTTCAATATCTCTAAGTGTAGCGTGTTAAACGTAGGGCTACACAACCCCGAAAATAGATATAGCTTAGATAACACGCTTTTAGAGAAAACTGAGTGCGAGAGAGACTTGGGAGTTCTGGTGAGTCTGGACCTTAAAACCAGGAAACAGTGCATTAGTGCCAGGAATAAAGATAACATAGCATTAGATTTCATTGCTAGGACGGTAACGAATAGAAGTGCAGATATAATTATTAAACTCTATCTAGCGAGAGTTAGAACCATCCTTGATTATGCGGTACAGTTTTGGTCTCCGTCCTACAGAATGGACATCAATTCACTAGAATCAGTACAGAGAAGAATGACCAAAATGATACATGGACTCAGAAATTTGCCTTACGAAGAGAGGCTTAGGCACCTTAACTTACACTCTCTGGAAAGACACAGAGTGCGGGGTGATCTAATAGAGGTGTTCAAGTGAATCAAAGGCTTTAATAAGTGTGATGCAAACAAGGTCATCATATGAAAACATCAGGGCAGGACTCGCAAAATAGAGGAATTTCATTTGACTAATGGATTTTTGTATAGAAAATCAGTTGTAAGCGGGAAAGATATTTCTAGAGGTCCAGTAAATCAGTTGGTAATACCACAAAATCTTATAAAAGAGATATTGAAGTTGCTTCATGATAGTGATTGTAGCTCACATCCAGGAAAGGATAAAACTTATAGACAAGCACAACGTAAATACTTTTGCCCAGGTATGAAGAAAGATATATATAATTATATTTAAATTTGTTTGAAATGTGTTAAGGTGAAAGGAAATACTTCAAAACCTACTCCTATACCTACCTATCCCATCCCACAGAAATCTTGGGAAAGAGTTCACATAGATACTTTGTAGTTACCTATGAATGGATATAGATATGTATTTGTTGCTATTGATTATTTTTCAAGACTTTGTATTTTACAACACATTCCAAATAAGAAAGCTGTAATTTCACCACACCTAAGATCTTAGTTTCAGATAATGGAACTGAATTTAATAACAAAATCTTGGAAAATTTATGTAGTTTATTTAAGATAAAGTTAACATCTTAGTGAATCATTCATAAAGTAATGGAGTTGTAGAGAGGTTAAGTAAGAAAATTTATTACCTGTCTTAGAAGCATGATAAGTCCTCATAGTATAACTTTGGATACTTGGATTCCTTGTGTTATATGTACTCTTAACAACCAAATTAATATAACAATAGGTGAAACACCTCATTTTATTATTTTGGGGGAAGAAAAAACTCTTCCATATGAAATATTGACTGCAGAGCCGCAACCTGTGTACAATATAGATGATTATATCTCAAATAGGATAAATACTTTCCAAAGTATTCACCAAAGAGTTAGGGAACATATGCAGGAGTATTCACAAGAGATGAAAAAGCAACAACACAAAATAGCACATAAACTAGAATTGAAAATAGGAGATTTAGTCATGGTCAAACTACATTCACCCTATAATAAACTTTCACCAAGGTACTCAGGTCCATATAGGGTAATTGATTCTGCAGGTGGAAATAAATATAACCTCATACATTTAGAAAACAAGGAAGAATTGATAGGCCATTTAGATGATATGAAGAAAGTTAGGTTGCAGATCTATGAAGATGATTGTTGTGATACCCTATGTATCAATTTTAATGAACCAGAAGAGTATAGAGAATATTATGATAATATTCTTTGTGAATTGAATATCAATCTTGATACATTTTACAGATAGTATTGCTTTGACCATTTGTATGTACTTTGGGGAGACCTAAACAACTGGAACTTGGTGTCAGGCAGAGACATGAAGACCTTGGATCTGCTGTGGTCAGACTTGGAACCTTAAGGACCTTTCACATAAGTATTGATATGTGATATTTATGAAGCATTAAGACTGTCTTTGAAAAATGAATTGTGTTGAAAAAATAATAATAATTGAAATGCAAGAAGAGACACTTAATAATAACTTCTAACTCTAAAGTAATGAGTTTTGCAAATATGTTTGCAAATTATCTTATATTACTATCATTGAAAAGATGATGAAACCATTTTCCAGTGAATTCTAATGTTGTTTGAATTATAATTTTATCTATTTTGGGAGATGCTATATTAGCATGTCTGTTATTTACCATTATTCTGCCTGAATTATTATTGTGCATTTTGGAGGGCTGCTTATTTCTTTTATATATATGTTGGATATGTTTTACTATGCCATTTTACCAGTTTATGCAAGGGTAGATTAGCTTCTTATATATATATATATATATATATATATATATATATATATATATATGATGATTTCCAAGTATATACTAGCGAGCCCTGTAAGAGGGTAGTAGATATCATTGGTCGGGACGACCAAGGGTAGCTGCCGAGCCCTGTAAGAGGCCGGTAGATAGAGGTAGACATTTAGGTAGATCGAGGGGTAGGTGGAGAGGAATGTAAATTTTATTAGGTTGTTATGATACAATGGCCGACTGCAAGTTGCATAGTTGCAGATTTGCAGAATGGCAGAGTTACCGTCTTATGTTTGTAAATATAGATTAGGATATCGAGAGGTGCTGATGTGACTAATATGTAAACACAGAGCTCGTTCTGCTTGCGACAAATTGCTTGCGTAAACAAGATTTCTAGTGACAGTATAACAGTCTTTCTGATTGGAGAAAAGGGTGGAGGAGGAGAAAAATTATTGGTGCATGGAGGTAAAGTCACGCCCTAAAAGGGTGGCACTTATTTGTAACGTTCAAAGTTATTGGATGAATTAAATAGTGACGTCGGAGCAGAGGCAGCTTGGTGGGATGTAAGAGGATCCCTGGGGGCATCCTCTGGTGTACCTAAGACCATACGTTGCACCAGAATTCGTGAAGAAAAAGAAGAAAAGATTGAGTTCAATTTAATTCACCTGCGTTACTGAGTAATGTAACTTGACCTGATGCATAAGTTACGGAAGAGGCATGGGGCCTACGGAATAATAACACAAGTGACTAAGTGTTAGTGGCAGTAAAGCTAACAGTTATAAATTGAATAGATTTAGGTTTAAGAAGAAAATAGGCAAGAATTAGCTTACCAAGAAAGTGGTTAACGAATGGAATAAATTTAGTAACAAGGTAGTAAGCGCTGAAACTATCAGTTGTTTTAAGAAACAATTAGACAACTTTATGAATGAGGATGACGGGTGGTGATGGATACGGAGCTGCCTAGTGTAGGCCTTATGGTCTCTTGCAGTTTCCTTCATTCTTATATTCTTATGTTATGTTCTTATATGTATGTGTGTATGTGTTTACCTAGCTCTATCTTACGGGAAGTGGAGCTACGCTCGTGGTATCCCGCTTTTGTTTCTCGCAGTGTCTAGTTTGCTCTTAAATTCGTGCATGGTTTTTGCACATACTATTGTTTCGTCCAGTCTGTTCCAAGTATCCACCACTCTATGTGGAAAACTGTTCTTCCTCAGATCTCTTCTATAACTATCTTTTTTGAGTTTCTTTCCATGTCCTTTTGCGTTTCTCTTGTCCCAATTTAACAAGTCCTCTCTATCGAGTATTTCTGTGGCCTTCATGATCCTATAGATGGTCAGTAGGTCGCCTCTGTCTCTTCTTTGCTCCAAAGTCGGTAACTCCAATTAAGCCAGTCTCTCTTCATATAACAAGTTTGAAAGTATTGGAGCCATTTTCGTGGTTGCTCTCTGGATTCCTTCGAGCTTCTTTATATTCTTTTGGTACTAGGTGACTATAATGTCGCCGCATATTCCAGTCTAGGCCTTTTTAGTGAGACTAATATATATATATATATATATATATATATTATATATATATATATATATATATATATATGTATATATATATATATATATATATATATATATATATATATATATATATATGTATATATATATATATATATATATATATATATATATATATATATATATATATATATTTAATGATTTCTTTGTCCAAATAGGTGTATGCCACTTTTATTGATCTTAACAAGGTATAGGATTCTACGATATTTGTGTGTGTGTGTGTGTGTGTGTGTGTGTGTGTGTGTGTGTGTGTGTGTGTGTGTGTGTGTGTGTGTGTGTGTGTGTGTGTGTTTGTGTGTGTGTGTGTGTATGTACACAGCATGACAATAGAATTAGTGTTGAATTAAAGAGAGTACTAAGAAATTTATTGTAGCAGATAATTTCAATTTCTCATTACAAACCTGTTTCGAATTACATGCATAAATATAATCTAATAAGAACTGTATTTTATAAAAGATAGAGGAAGCTGAAGTACATTAAATTGGTTTGATAAGACCATTTTGTTATTATGGAAAATGAAGATGTATACAGTATTATATATTTATTCATTACACATTGGTGGCATGTAATAATAACATAAAGGTATTTTTCATTATCAAAACTAAAAGTATACATGATACTTCTGTTGTATTAATCATACAAAATATATAAAATAGGTACTATACATATATAATATACCTATACGAAAATAAACTTCTCTTGTATTTTTTTTAATTAACTGTGGAGTTGGGAGATAGGGTTGATGAAAGAGTATTAGGATGGTTTGGACACATGGAAAGAATCAGTGAAGAAAGACTAGTAAAAGAGGTATGAAAGGCAGATGTGGAGGGAGTGAACATGAGGGGACTTCCTAGGATGAGGTGGATGGATGGGGTGAAGGGGGCTTTGGGGAAGAGGGGAATGTCTGTTGAGGAAGTACGGGAGAGGACAGAAGACAGGGGTGAATGGAAATTGGTTGTATATGGATGATGTTGTGATGCATGAGGTGGAATGGGCGGGGGGATGGGGGGTGAGGTAGTATGTGTGAGCAAAATTTGACGCAGCCCGAAGGGATTTCTCCCCGTCTTCTCCTTTTATGTATGGGAGGGACGGAGAGGGGGGTCGCCGATTTAATGAAGCGGCCTTGCTGTGGATGTGCTGTGTCTTGCGACACTGCTTCTGAATCAGGGCAGTGGTCAAGGTGCAGGGATGACCCGTCATCCAGGAGGTACTCAGATAAGAGGGAGGGTGGAGGGGTGTAGAGTGTATTCAGAGATGGAATGGGTGGGAATGATTTTTGGCTAGCTCCCTTGTAAGGGGGAAAAAGCCTTGGTATATGTATGTATGGATTTTAACAAATTACTTAAATATAAGTATTATAATGATAACACAGATGTATTTTTCACTGTCAAAACTAAAAGTATACATATACTTCTATAAAAATAGACTTCTATTGTATCAACAATACAAAATATAAAATAGGTACTATACATATAGTATATGACATACCTACACAAAAAAAAATCTATTTCTTAAATCAACTGTGGTTCTTAACACATTACTTAGATATAAGTACTTGAAAAATTAATTAGATTGTAAATATTTTCCATTCCAAGTTTCCTTCCTCCGTTTCTGCATGCCTGCTACATTCTGCACCAGTGTACTTTTCCAGCATTCATATACAGTTGGGTAATTCTTGCATTTTCATCAACCTGTGATGGGAAGGTTTCTGCTGTTTTGAGGATAGACTCCAAGGTACGTACAGCAAGGGAACTCCTGAGTTTTGTTTTATTTGCATTAAACTTGGAGAATGTCCACTCTACCTCTGCAGTGCTTTGAGGCAAGGAGGTTATTTGTAGCATAAAGGATGCAACATCTTCATATTCAGGGAGAAGGCGAATCAAACTTTGCCAAAACTCTGCAATGATTTTGCCCTTCCAGTTGTAACCCCCTTTCTTTATGTTGTCATCAACTAAAAGTGAACGCCATTGTCGATCAATAGTCTGAACCTTCGATTTTTACATGATCTACATCTTTCAGAGCGTTCAGTACTGGGTCAGACAAATTGATCCTCTGAAGATTTTGGCGCACAGCTTCCCTACACCAATCTCTGCACCTCATCAAAAAGCCCCCCCTTTCATGTGGAAGCATGACTTATTCTGATTCGTTTGCCATTCATCATCAATGTTAATATTGTTCGGGTACTGAAGAGGCTTCATGAAATTTTGACAAAACACCTTTACTAGACGCTGGACTTTTGTCACAAGACGATGAAGCTGAAACCCATTTGACTGGAAGATTAGATTAAGATTTGTCAAGTCCCCAAGTACATAATCACAAAACACCATTGTCGCCTTGACATAAGTAGATTTAACCCATTCAACTCCGATGACAAGATGTCTTGTCATTTGGTCAAATAAAACAAAAAATCATAAAACACCAAAATGTTTGATCAAACACCAGAAAAATATGACGTCAGTCCTCGCTTCGCTGCGAGCGAAGCGAGGATTGACGTCATATTTTTCTGGTGTTTGATCAAACATTTTGGTGTTTTATGATTTTTTGTTTTATTTGACCAAATGACAAGACATCTTGTCATCGGAGTTGACTGGGTTAAGAGCCTGTAGGATCCTATCAGCTTGCAGGGAGCTCTTCTTGCTTACTTTAGCAGTAAAATATGTAACCAGTGCAGGCCATTGTTCCAAAATGCGATGAACACGCTGGGCTGCAGATGACCAACATAGGTTTTCTTCCTGTTGGGAGACATCTTAAAATAATCATGAATATCGTGTATTAGGAGATCAGCTGTTTTAGATAAAACCTTACTGGCGTGTTCGGTAATGAGATGGAATGTGTGACAATAACACTTAAAGGTCAGATATCAACAGATATACCATTCACTAAAAATCATCGAAAAAGTACTTTTTAAAAGCATACAAATAAAGTTTTTACCTATTACAGAAGAATTTATTCAGAAAATTCACTTTTAATTGCGCCTCGCATGCCACTTTTCCGAAGTCTAGATATTCAGAATAACAATATTGTTTGTTTGGCAACTGTGACGTCACGAACGCGGAATTCCCCGAACCTTTCCCGAAGCGCACGGGCGGAATGTTTCGAATAGCAGACGACGCAATGAAATGAAGACAAAACTGTTTTTTGCCAAATTTGATAAGATGTAGATGGTGGAATTATATAGAATACTGTCAGTATGTTTTTTTATGTACATTAAACTGTAAATACAAAAAGTTATGGAAGTCTTGATATCTGACCTTTATTGGTCAGATATCAAGACTTCCATAACTTTTTGTATTTACAGTTTAATGTACATAAGAAAACATACTGACAGTACTATATAATTCCACCATCTACATCTTATCAAATTTGGCAAAAAACAGTTTTGTCTTCATTTCATTGCGTCGTCTGCTATTCGAAACATTCCGCCCGTGCGCTTCGGGAAAGGTTCGGGGAATTCCGCGTTCGTTTGCCAAACAAACAATATTGTTATTCTGAATATCTAGACTTCGGATAAGTGGTATGCGAGGCGCAATAAAAAGTGAATTTTCTGAATAAATTCTTCTGTAATAGGTAAAAACTTTATTTGTATGCTTTTAAAAAGTACTTTTTCGAGCAATACGATGATTTTTAGCGAATGGTATATCTGTTGATATCTGACCTTTAAGCACAAATAGATTTGGTGCTGCTTTTTCTACTCTTGTTAGAAGAGAGTTGCTAGTTCCTTGCATCAATCAGTCTCCCCATCTGATGATTAGCTTATGACCTTGCCCCAATGTAGATTGTCTTTTTGTAATGCATTTTCCAAGGATGTAAATAGTTTAGTGGCATCCCCTTCTTCCACAGGAATAAGACGGTAAAAGCGGGTGACTGGTTCAATATTACTATTCAGGAAGCGAACATTCAAGCAGAAGACTTTCTTCATTGTGATGTCGGTTGCCTTGTCACACAAGATGGAAAATCTATGTGACACTTGTAAATCTGCTACAAGCTTTTCATGGGCATATTGCGCCAAACATTCAGTAAGAAGATATGTACCTTTAGTACGATTGCCTTTTGACTCATTGGCAATACCCTGAAGTGTTGACACAAGAGTGTCTAATAAGTTGAATGATATTTTTTTTTCCTTGTAATTAGAACCCGATGTTCAACTCAGCCTTCACAATTGCAGAATCTTTGGTGACAATAGAAGAAGACATAGGACGATTCTCCTGGCAACCCTTGACCATCTGCAAGTGATATGATGACTTCGCATGTCTAATGACCTCTGATTTTCCGGGCGTGAGATGTTTATCAGAAAGTGAACAATAGGCCCTATCTGGGTGATGACGGGATGCAAAGAGCCGCCCTTGTCCCCAAGTCTCTTTCTCCCACTCCGGGCGGTAACTTGGGGGATCGATATTTCTTATCAAATAATTTCGGTATCGTAGTCTTTAATATATATATATATGTATATATATATACATATATATATATATATATATATATATATGTATATATATACATGTATATATATATATATAATATTTAT
>NC_134788.1:6107317-6114817 GCF_046742065.1 Oratosquilla oratoria | reverse complement strand
TCCTCCTTCCTCTCCCATTCTCCTCCTCCTCCCCTCCTTCCTCTCCCCTACCCCTCCTTCCTCTCCCCTTCTCTTCCTCCTCCTCCCCTCTTTTCCTCCTCCCCCTCCTCCTCCTCCCCTCATTCACCATTCACCCCTTCTCTTCCTCCTTCCCTCACTCTCGCTCCTACCCTACCCTCCCTCCCACCCCTCCTACCTCTGCCTCCTTCTTCACTCCCTCACTCCCGCCCGTCCTTTCTCCTACTCCCTCTCTCCTTTCTCTCCCTCCTCCTCCTTTTCCATCCCTCCCTCCCTCCCATCTTTTCTCCTCCTCCTTCTCTCCTTCCCTAATTTTCTCCTCCTCCTTTCCCTCCCTCCTTGTTCCTCTTTCTCTCCCGCCCGCCCCTCCTCCTCCTCCTTCTCCTCCTCCTCCTCCCTCTCTCCATACTTCTTCCTCCCGCCCCTCTTCCTTCTCCCTCCCTCCTTACCTCCATAATCCTCCCTCCCGCCCCTTTTCCTCCTCCCTTCTTTCTTCATCTTCCTCCCTCCCTCTCTCTCTTTTCCTCCTCCTTTCTACTCTCCCTCCCTCCTTACCCTTTGCCCTCCTCCTCCTTCCCTCGTTCCTCTCCCTCCCCCTCGTCCTTCTCTCCTCCATCCCTCCCCCCTCTCCTTTGCCCTCCTCCTCCCCCTTCCCTCGTTGCCTCCAGCCGGCCCCCTTCCCCCTCCCTCCTCCCTCCCTCCCGATCGCATGATTGTGCATTGTCTCCTGCTTTAGCTGGGACGGTACACAAATTAGATGGCGGAGGGACATGGAAGGCGAGTGTCGTCGTGCATTGTTTCATGAATTAATTAAATAGCATCTGTATGATCTGCCTGCGGTTGTACTGCGAAGAAATTCCATTGGAAAATATGTATTTTAACCCGACGACTTAGTGAACTACGGTAAATATAAAAGAAAAAAAAAATTATAGGTGTATAGGAATACTCAAAGTTAATAAAACACCAGGGCCTGACGGTTGGCATCCAAGAATCTTTAACCCATTAAACTCCGATGACAAGATGTCTTGTCATTTGGTCAAATAAAACAAAAAATCATAAAACACCAAAATGTTTGATCAAACACCAGAAAAATACGACGTCAGTCCTCGCTTCGCTCGCGAGCGAAGCGAGGACTGACGTCGTATTTTTCTGGTGTTTGATCAAACATTTTGGTGTTTTATGATTTTTTGTTTTATTTGACCAAATGACAAGACATCTTGTCATCGGAGTTTAATGGGTTAAGGAAATTGAGAATTAAACTGTTGTTCCTTAAGACATTATTTTCAAGAAATCCATCATATCCGGAGAAGTCCCAAGAGAATGGAAGCTGACTAACGTTACATCCATATTCAAAAAAGGTGACAAAAAGGAATCAAATAACTACAGGCCTAAGCTTGACTTTAATCGTAGGGAAAATTATGGAAACTATCATCAGAGATGCTATAGAACACTATTTAGAAAGTAACTGTTTGATAGATGATAGCCAGCATGGATTCAAAGGGAAACATTTTTGCGTTACCAACTTACTCGAATTCTACAAAAGTATGACAAAATAAACAGTATAGATTTAATATAGACTTTGCAAAAAAATTTGATACCGTCCCTCACGAAAGACTATACTTACAAAATTAGTTTCACACGGAATAAGTGGTAGCCTATAATTAAGTTGGACTAGTAATTGGTTAAACGATCGAAAACAGAGTTGTTCTAAATGGCAAAACTTCTAGATGGAAAAATGTTACGAGTGGAGTTTCTCAGTGTTCCGTTCTTGGGCCACTTCTATTCATAGTATACATATATATAAATTATGTAGACCACAGACTGAAATCTATTGTCTCCAAAATTGCTGATGACACAAAACTGTGCGGAATGGCAAATGGTCAATTAAACATTCAAAAAGATTTAGAAAAACTACAGCAATGGTCTGAAAAGTGACTAATGAAATTTAATACATGTAAACGCAAAGTTATGCACATAGGTAAAAATAACAGTAAGTACGATTACAAGTTATTTGGAAAATCGTTAACAAAAGTGGATAGTGAAAAGGATCTTGGCGTAATTATTAGTAACGATCTCAAATCATCTAAGCAGTGTATCTTAGCCTCTGAGAAAGCAAATAAGATTGTAGGACTGATTGCGCCATCTTTTGACTTCAAAAGTCCATCTCTCATTAACAAGCTATATAAATCGTTAGTTCGTTTGTAATATGATGTTTCCGTATGGTCACCGAATCTCATTAAAGACAATGACAGATTGGAAAAAATACAACGGCGAGCCACAAAACTGATTCCAAATATAAAAAATAAATCATACGAAAATTGACTAAAACATATGAATATTTTCCCTAAAAAGGCGACTCAGGGGTGACTTGATACAAGTCTTTAAGATTCCAAAGGGAATTGACATCAAAAGTGACCAAATTTTCACATTTAATGAGAATCTGACAAGAAATAATGGTCTCAAACTGCCAGGAAATGTATTTAATTTGGAAGTGGGTAGAAACAACTTTGCCAACTGTGTAGTAGTAAATGAATGGAATAAACTTCCTGCAGAGGCAGTGTAACGTAGTTCAGTTCGAAGCTTTAAGATTCGTTTAGATAAACACTTAAGCAAGATGCTGTAATGCCTGCCATTATTTTTTCATATTATTTGTTTATTTGTTTGTTATTATTGTCTATTTATTATTGTACAATCTATTATTATTTATCTGTCCATTTATTATTATTTGATATTTACCTGTTTGTTTATTATTTACCTTTACCTATTTATTTATTTAATTGATTATTATATGGTTATTACTTTATTGATTAATTAATTAATTTATTTATCATTGTTATATTTTTTTCGCATCCGATCTAGTTATGGACCAAAAGGTCTCCTGTCGGCATGCTCCTTTGTAATCTTCTGAGAGATCTTGGGCCCAGAGACCGAGTGTCGGCCCCTCAGGGCTGGAGCAGGTGGTCGGGGGTGGGGTGGGGGGTTGACGGGTTTTGAAAATGGCAGCCTCGCTGTCCACCTTGCAGGACCACCACAAGGAAGGAAGCAGGTACCCGTCATTGGTCCCCTTCAGGTGGCGTTGAGGCAACTGGCAGTGTACTCGCTTGAGTCAGGGTTTTCAGATTGTTTACTTCTTTAGTACTTCTGGGTTGCATCTTGTTGTTGTTTCTGCCCTTTTGCGGCTACCCCCTCCCCACGCGTACATTGCACCGTATTTACTGACATCAGGCTCCATTTGATAATGTTGGCTCCAATAAGAGTTGCTTTCTGATTGGTATCATAAATTTGTTCGCCTTTCCAGGATATTTCCCGTTCGTTCTATCAGTTTATCTCCAACTCAGTCTTTTTCATTGAGTTTTTACTTGAGTTTCTTCTGGGATGCTGTGTCTATGTCTGCGTGTGAATTTGTGTTGTGGTAAATTTGGGAGGAGACTTTCCTGGACGCATCTATATCGAAGGAGGTATAGTGTAGGCATGGCAGTGCGGTGACATGAGAGATTTGTCTGAAAGAAGGGCGCGTGCTTGAGATTATAGGCCACTTCCTGAGTCAAAGAACTGATGATGGGGAGGGAGATGATCACTGAATTCATGGCTCCTCTTGACTGATACACGGCTAAACCGGTTGGCATTTCCAGACAGCAACCAAAGAGCTAATATGGTCGAAACAGGATCACTGGGCGACCAGGCGTGGCAATCGATGCCGAAGAGCAACAAGGAGCGCCTTCAGCATCTGTACATCTCGAGCGAGTTAAGCGACCTGGACATCTTCTTTCCAGAAGTCGAGGAGCCCATCAAGGTAAGTGTGGTGACTCGCATTGAATATCATTCCCTCCTTGGCGGTGCTTAGACGCCCGTTGACCCAGAGGAAGGCTTTAGACTTAATACGTGACTCCCTCAGGCCCACAGACTGGTCCTGTCCATGAACTCCCCCGTGTTCTTCGCCATGCTGAAGGGACCCCTGGCTGTCGATATGCTCACCCTTTCAGAGGACCCTCGTCAGTCCTTTCTGAAGCTACTGGAGCACATGTACCTGGAGCGGATGGACCTGGAGTCGGTGGAAGAGGCTCTCGGGATGTACGCCCTGGCCCACAAGTACAAGATGGTTTCAGCAATTAAATATTGTGCGCAGGTATAGTGTGGGAAGGCTAGTTGCCTTAGCTTTCCTTCACAGCAGTTCTACCGCTCTTCTTCTGTTCTTCTTCCTCTTCTATTTCTTCTTTTTCAATTTCTTCTGTTTTGTTTTCCTTCTTATGTTTCTTCTTCTGTATCTTCTTTTTCTGTTTCTTCTGCATTTTCTTCTTATGTCTCTCCTTTTTATGCTCTTCTTCATCTTCATCTTTGTCTTCCTCTTTCTTTTCTTCTTTTTCTTCTTTTGTTGTGATAGTACGGTGAGCAAGACCAGATGATTGGTTGAGTGTGTGCCTGTGTGGCAATTTGGACGATGCCTTGTTTTGGGCGTCATTATTGAACACCACGGCAGCAAACGGGCCTCTCTGTGGACAAAGTTGCAATAGCGAATCATGATATACTCGACTGTTCACACTAGCTTAGGCAAACTCTCTTTTTGTCTTCAGTACATCGCTTCCAACGTGAAGGAGGAGACGATGCCGGCAGTGCTGGACACTTCGGTTCTTTATGAGGACGCGGCGCTGAAGAAGAAGTGCAAAGAGGTACGTGGGTCTGTTTCATGATGTGGCTGGTGTTCCTTTTGGGTAAAATAGTGATATCTACACTTCTTGGAGCTAGGGTTCAAAGCCCTCTTGGTTGAAAGACGTCTCACTTTGCATTAAAGCTCAAGGAAGCACGGCGGCATTGCACATTTGGTCGCGTCAATTGTCGCCCATCTCTTGGATTCGTCGACATGTTCAGAAGGCCTGTTTGACCCACAGATACTGGACCGCGACCCCGACGCCGTCATGATGCCTGAGACCGTGTCTCATCTGAGCAAGGAAACCTTGAGGGATTTGTTGACGGACGAGACCCTGGCCTTCTCTTCCGAGGTTGTCCCCTTCAGAGGACTGATTGCCTGGTAAGTACACGCACTCGTGGCGACCATTTCATTCCTCTCCGCCCTCTGCACAGTGTTTGATTTGGTAGTCGCTCATCAAGCCCGCACGCTAATGCGATCTCTGTACCTCTCGTTGGTCGCAGGGGAAAAGCTCACCTAGGCCAGCAGGAGGAGCCGTCGGGGAGTACACTCCGGGCGAAGATAGGAGACGACCTGTTGAAGGAGGTGCGGTTCCTCGACATGACCTGCGACGAGATTCTCGAGAACGTGGTCGGCACGGACGTGCTGACCCACACGGCGTGCATGCACATCCTGACGGCCATCCGGGGCGCCGACACCTCGACGTTCCCGATGACCATGCCTCTGCATCCTGCCAGGGAGAGGAGGCAACCCCCAAAAGAAGACGAGGCGCTGAAGAAGAAGTGCAAAGAGGTACGTGGGTCTGTTTCCTGATGTCGTGGCTGGTGTTCCTTTTGGGTAAAATGGTGATATCTACACTTGGAGCTCGGGTTCAAAGCCCTCTTGGTTGAAAGACGTCTCGCTTTACATCAGAGCGTAAGGAAGCACGGCGACGTGCACGGGGGACCTTTGCCCCCGAGGTGGGTTGATTAACAGTCGTGGAGGAGGTGAGGAGCTTGCCCCCCGGGGTTTTCCTTCGGCCGGAGCCGTCACCCTGCGTGCCCCAAGCTCACGCTCTGACTGACGGTGGCATTGCAAGTTCGGTCGCGTCAGTTGTCGCCCGTCCCTTGGAATCTTCGACATATTCAGATAGCATGACCTGTTTGACCCACAGATACTGGACCGCGACCCCGACGCCATCATGATGCCTAAGACCGTGTCTCGTCTGAGCAAGGAAAGCTTGAGGTCTTTGCTGACGGACGAGACCCTGGCCTTCTCTTCCGAGGTTGTCCCCTTCAGAGGACTGATTGCCTGGTAAGTACTCGCACTCGTGGCGACCATTCCATTCCTCTCCGCCCTTTGCACAGTGTTTGATTTGGTAGTCGCTCATCAAGCCCGCACGCTAATGCGATCTCTGTGCCTCTCGTTGGTCGCAGGGGAAAAGCCCAGCTAGGCCAGGAGGAGGAGCCGTCGGGGAGTGCACTCCGGGAGGAGATCGGGGACGACCTGCTGAGGGAGGTGCGGTTCCTCGACATGTCCTGCGACGAGTTCGTGGACAACGTGGTCGGCACGGACGTGCTGACCCACACGGAGTGCATCCACATCCTGACGGCCATCCGGGGCGCCGACCCCTCGACGCTCCCGAGGACCACGCCACTGCATCCTGCCAGGGGAGGAAGGAAGGGGCAACCCCCGAAAGGGCGACTTTCCCGTTTTCACATTTCCCCAAATGGAAGCAAAGTGACATTGATGCCGCATGAGCGTTATGATTTGATTCCCTTGTTTAAGAGTGATAGGAATATTTGTGTCCATCGCCTGGATGTTCCAGGTGCTGGCACCCTTGAGATAGAGGATGATGCTGCTGATGATGATGATGGGGTCGAAGTTGTAATAAGCTCGGCATCCTCTGAGGGTCGTGAGTTCGTTTTTGCACCGCCTGCTGCCCTTGAGAGGGGCAAAATATATAATGTAGTGTTTACCCCCAAAACGAAAGTAGTTGCGAATGTGGCAGATTGGGGAAGGCAAAGGGTTGGAAATATAACCCTGTCACATGGAAAGTGGAGTTCTGAGTGTACCCTCTATGTGTGTGAGTCTGAAAGCTCTGGCTGTGAGTGATTGAGGGGAAAGCCCCAATTTGGCCGCCGCTGCACACCACCCCGGGTCCGGCCGGCCGGCGAAGGACTGGGCGGGTTGGGTTTCGCCCCTTTGTGCACCAACGAGGAAGGAGGGTAAAAACGGCCTTATATACCCATGTTTGTCTTGATGTAGTGTATTACCCTGAAGATGACCATTTGTAATGGTTGAAACAGCTGTCGGTAAAATGAATCAACATTCTGAAGCCTTTTACTATTTCCTACAGAGTTTGAATTATGAAGAAAAAAGGAAATACAGAGAGTTAGAGAAATGTTCTCTTAAAATCATTGACACCACTTGTGCTTTAGCATTTAACAGGAATTGTTTACGAGAAAGACTTTGCCCAAAACATTTATATATATATATATATATGTGTGTGTGTGTGTATATATCTATATTATATATGTATATATTTATAGATGTAAATATTTACTGTAACGTAATATTAGATATTACGTCATATGTGTAATTATGTTATAGAATTGTGTTCCTTTGTATTACATAACTATGTTCATATTTCTTGTCTATGTATGTATTGTAACAATGTTAAGCAGTAACGCCCGTCCACTATATGTAATCTTGCCTACGTGCGGAGAAAGGTGCGCACTCTTGTAGAACAAACAGACAAGCGAAATCCTGAATAGTTCGGAGCGCACAGATTTGACAGTTACTAAATAAGTAGATTGTTCAAGCGAGTCGAGGGTCTTAAAACTACCCATGTTGAC
>NC_134788.1:6094817-6102317 GCF_046742065.1 Oratosquilla oratoria | reverse complement strand
AAGCAGAACTAGTAATATATATATATATATATATATATATATATATACATATATATATGTATATGTATATATTTATGTATATGTATATATATATATACATATATATATGTATATATATATATATATATATATATATATATATATATATATATATATATTTATATATATTATTTGGATGATGAAGAACATAAACACAGGGGAAGGCTCGGAACCCTAAACACTCTAACGTTTCGTTCGCGTAGAACTTGTTCAGAGAGTGTATGTAGAACTGCAGTTGAAGTTTATGTACTAAATCTAATTATCTTTTCGGACACTTGGGAAAGGTCGTTTTTCTGGCGTGTTTTAGAATTAAAATACTAGTTTCTTTAGCTAAATTGATAAACCCTCCTCGATGATTCGATGAATTATTAGTTGAAATATATGCTGATTCAACAATTCTTCTAGTGAATTTATCAAAACCTTTATGTAGCACTTCAGCTTCTCTCCAGTTTGGTGAATGATCGAATTTTTCCGCATGAACTACTAAAGAATTAGATGTCCTATGTGCTTTTATGTCGTTTTTATGTTCATAAATTCTTTTTTCTAATCCTCTTGACGATTCGCCAAAATAAGCCATTGAGCAACTATTGCACGGGATTTTGTATACGACGCTGTTTTCGGAATTGGTTCTCTTTTCAGAAGTCTTTATTAAATCACCTATCCATTTGTTAGTTATTTTAGCTATGTTTATACCTGATTTTGTTAAATATTTGTCTATTATTGGTGACATTTCTGAGCCAGGTACTGATATAAAATTTGTATTATTTTTATCATTTCTCTCTTTCTTTCCGCGATTGTAAATATTTATTGCTTTTCTTTTTGTTCTTTTCAACATTCCCTCTGGATATCCAAGTTTGTCAAAGGTTTTCATAATGTAATCAAATTCGCCTTCTAGGTATTCATTACTACAGATTCGTAGTGCCCTGAGAAAAAATCCTATTACTATACCACTCTTTGTCCTATCATCATGTGCGGAGAAGTAATGTACTAAATCCTCTTTGTTTGTTTCCTTTCTGTATACTGAGAAAGTTACAGAATCTAGAAAGGGCAATTGTCCGTTTTGTTCCTCTTCTACGGTGAACTGAATATCGCTGTTGATCGCGTTAAGCATTCTCACTTTATTATTTACATTGGTGTTTTCGGGGATGATTGCGAGGACGTCGTCTACATATCTAAACCAGTGTGATCCCCTACCATCAATTCTGATAAAGTTTTCTTTTTCCAATAACTCCATATATAGAGAGGCCATCACTGCACCTAAAGGACTACCCATAGCGAGACCTCTGTGTTGTTCATATTCGTCACCATTAAAAGTAAACGCACCGAAATTTACGCATAAATCTATCAATTCTATATAATCTTGTTTTCTTACGGGTAAGTCAGTATCGTCCATATCTTTTATTACTCTCTTTACTGCCTCTAACGCACCGTCAGTGGAAACATTTGTGTATAACGCCTTGACATTATTGCTTACTAACTTCTTCCCCATGAAATCTAAATCCTTTGGTCTTGTCAAAAGATCGTTAGAATTTTTCAAATGTGTATTGCTGATCGATCCCATTGCCTGTGATAGCGGTTTGGCTAGACATTTCGTTAGTCTGTGGGGTGCACTGCCAACCCCTGAAGTTATGGGTCGCATTGGAACGTTGGGTTTGTGAATTTTTGGAATACCGCGCATTCTGGGAGGATTGGGGTATTCCTCCAGAAGTCCCATTAATTTCTTTCCTTTTTCAGTTTTATTAAGAATTTTTCTGGCATGCTTTTTGAATTTATCTGCTTCATTCGTTACGAAACCTATATGTTTTTTGCGATAAGTATTGTCGTCATCTAAGAGCTTACTGATATAGTCCTCTTTTGATAAGATCACGATACCACCTCCTTTATCTGCATTGGTGATTACTATGTCTTTGTCTAAGCCTAGATTTATTAAAGCTTTCTTGAATCTTCTGGGGATGACGCATTCGTTTTTAATGGCTAACGCTTGGTAACATGTAACAATCCCCTGTTTGAATCCTTTTTCAATATCGCTGTCACTCCATCTATAGTTTCTCTTAATAAAATCTGTGAATCCCCTTGTGTTAATACCAGTGTCGAATTTAAGTCCTAGCGATAGAGCTTGAATTTCAGTATTCGATAATCTCCTATCTGAAAGATTTGTTATTATTTCACACCTTCCAATTTTATTCCAATCGCTGTTGTCACATAGACTGTATAATTTTCGCTCTAGTCTTTCATTTTGTGATGTCTTTTCTTTTTCTAATTTATAAGTTAGGTGTGATGGTAATTGCACTCCAAATCTACAAGTATATTTATGAGTCGGTGGGCATATGTCTGATGGGCAAATGTCCGGTGACCAAATATCCGGTATCGGTGTTCCGTTCTTATGGACCTGTTTCCATATTGGTAGTTTCACTTTATCACGTAATGTTTCTATTTTGTTGTCCAAATCTTTACAAGCTTCTTCTAAATATACTTTAGCACACTTACCGAATGGGTTGTTCTCACTGACCAGTTGTTTCGGAGAAGAGGAATAAAACGGACAATTGCCCTTCCTAGATACGTTAATACGACGAGTGGGAAAAACTGTAACTTTCTCAGTATACAGAAAGGAAACAAACAAAGAGGATTTAGTACATTACTTCTCCGCACATGATGATAGGACAAAGAGTGGTATAGTAATAGGATTTTTTCTCAGGGCACTACGAATCTGTAGTAATGAATACCTAGAAGGCGAATTTGATTACATTATGAAAACCTTTGACAAACTTGGATATCCAGAGGGAATATTGAAAAGAACAAAAAGAAAAGCAATAAATATTTACAATCGCGGAAAGAAAGAGAGAAATGATAAAAATAATACAAATTTTATATCAGTACCTGGCTCAGAAATGTCACCAATAATAGACAAATATTTAACAAAATCAGGTATAAACATAGCTAAAATAACTAACAAGTGGATAGGTGATTTAATAAAGACTTCTGAAAAGAGAACCAATTCCGAAAACAGCGTCGTATACAAAATCCCGTGCAATAGTTGCTCAATGGCTTATTTTGGCGAATCGTCAAGAGGATTAGAAAAAAGAATTTATGAACATAAAAACGACATAAAAGCACATAGGACATCTAATTCTTTAGTAGTTCATGCGGAAAAATTCGATCATTCACCAAACTGGAGAGAAGCTGAAGTGCTACATAAAGGTTTTGATAAATTCACTAGAAGAATTGTTGAATCAGCATATATTTCAACTAATAATTCATCGAATCATCGAGGAGGGTTTATCAATTTAGCTAAAGAAACTAGTATTTTAATTCTAAAACACGCCAGAAAAACGACCTTTCCCAAGTGTCCGAAAAGATAATTAGATTTAGTACATAAACTTCAACTGCAGTTCTACATACACTCTCTGAAAAAGTTCTACGCGAACGAAACGTTAGAGTGTTTAGGGTTCCGAGCCTTCCCCTGTGTTTATGTTCTCCATCATCCAAATAATATACATATATATATATATACAGTATATATATATATATATATATATATATATATATACATACATACATATACCAAAGGCTTTTTCCCCGTACACGGGGTGTAGCCAAAAGGAAAAAGGCATAGAAATCATTCCCACCCATTTCATTTCCCACATATTCCACTCCCCTCCACCCTCCCTCCTATCTTGGCACCTCCTGGATGACGGGTCATCCCTGCATCCTGTCCACTGCCCTGGGTCAGAAGCAGTCTCGCAAGACGCAGCACATCCACAGCAAGGCCGCTTCATAAATTCGGAGACCCCCCATCTCCGTCCCCTCATGCAGAAAAGGAGAACACGGGGAGAAATCCCTTCGGGCTGCGTAATTTTTTCTCATACATACTTCCTCACCCTCCTATCCCCCATCATCTCCCTCTTCATGCATCACAGCCTCATCTATACACAACCCTTCTCCATTCACCCCAATCTTCTGTCCTCTCCCGTCCTTCCTCTACAGACATTCATCTCTTTGTAAAGCCCCCCTCACCCCATCCATCCACCCCACCCTAGGATGCCCCCTCATATTCACTCCTTCCACCTCCGCCTTCCACACTTCTTTCACTAATCTTTCCTCACTCACTCCTTCCACACGTCCAAACCACCCCAACACTCCTCCATCAACCCTATCTCCCAGCTCCCCTTCCACCCCCGCTCTCCTCCTCACCTCCTCATTTCTCACTCCATCCAGCCCAGCAACCCCCATCACACCCCTCAGACACCTCATCCCAAACACATTCAAACTCCCTCTCCCCCCCGTCTCACGCTCCACGCCTCCGCCCCGTACATTTCTGCCGGCACAATCTTTATATATATATTATATATAAAGAAAGTAATATATATATATATATATATATATATATATATATATATATATGTATATATATATATATATGTACATACATATGAGTATATATATATATATATATATATATATGTACACACATACATATACACATACGTATGAGTACATATATATATATATATATACATATACACATACGTATGAGTACATATATATATATATATATATATATATATATATATATATATATATATATATATATATATATATATATATATATATATATATGTAATATATATATGCACACACGCACTCATATATATATATATACACACATATATATATATATGAATATGCATATGTATATCTATATGTATTATGCATATACATATGCATATGCAAATATATATGTATATGTATATGTATATGTATATGTATATGTATATGTGTATGTGTATATGTATATATACAGTATATGTATACGGATTTACTACACCAGCTTTCAGGGTATCGAGGAGGCACATCATAACAAATATGGCCTGTACTTTGGATGTGATTTTTTATTTAAAGCACCAAATACATTTTCTTGGGCTTTTGACATGTTAAAGTGCATTATGTTCTTGGAATATGACGGAAAAGTCTGCTCTGTTAAAAAAAAAGGCTCTTATTGCTAATATTAAGGCTAATGACCCTGGAATACAAACTCGATAGAAAACAAACGCAGAAAATTAGTGACGTCATGTCGCTTGCCTCTGAACAGCCTCAACGGAAATACGATCATACTTATCTTTCGTCTATTTTTTCTCGCTCTCCGTCGTAAATTGCACAGTTATTTCATAGGTTGAATATATGCATATTGATACCAATATCTTTATCAAATAAACTTGGCAATGAATATTAATTGAAAGATCAAGAGTTCCAGTGACGTCTACCAAGGCAAACTTCCATAAAAAGTGGAATGGCACCTACCGCGTTTCGAACTCGGGACCCTCGGGACGCAGGCCAGTGACTCAAACCATTGAGCCACCGCGACATAAAAGAAAAGCAAAAGGCACAGCGCCGCCGAGATTCGAACTCGGATCTGCTGATACGGTGTCAGCCGTGTGTGCCATCACACCACGGCGCCGTGCACTTATCAAAGGTAATTAGTACCATATATATTTCATATCGATACTGCAGAGACTTCAACGAAAGCTCTCACGGCTAAGGTAACCAGGGCGTTTGTTTTGGGACTTTATGTTATAGCAAGGTTATAATGTTAATATTAAAGTTTTTTTTAAATTATACATAAGCAAAAATACACCTTCAATACTCGACAAAAGATAAATCGATTCGTGTTGAGGCTGAACGTACCTGCTAATTCTCCAGCGCGGCATCTTGTGGTCAGAGAGAAGCGACATGACGTCACAAACGCTTGATATTCATTTTCTATGGCATGCGAGAAGAAATAAGGCTTCGTTGGTAAATAGCAAGATGAATATTATTGATACAGATATTTATAGGTATAATGAAATGAGGAGTATGAAAGAAGAGGAGAGTGGAAGAGACAAGGAAGAAAGACAATGAAACGCCTGATGAAAACAGGACCTACAAATTTCAGCAGTTGTATTTTCTGTACTTTTCTTCAATATGCCATAGATCACGGTAGTCTCGTATGTATGTATATATTTATGTACGTACGTATGTATATATGTATACAAGTATGTATGTATATATGTATGTATGTATGTACATGCGTATGTATGCATGGACACATGTATGTATGTATGTATGTATGTATTTTTGTATGTACGTATGTCCGTGTGTGCGTATGTATATATGTATGTGTGCACGTACGTGCGTATATATGTACGTATGTACGTGTAGACGTATGTATGCACGTATGTATGTATGTATGTATGTATGTATGTATGTATGTCCGTGTAAACAGCAATCACAATGAACACGTGACTAAAGAATTTTGCAGAAACAACAGGGAAATGAACAGGATATGTGACATTGCATCAGACCTGAAATATCCAAAATATGGCGTAGATGAAACCCAGATGAGGGCCAGGAAGGAATTCTTACTTTAAGACACCTCACAACGGTCAATTGTGTAAGAAAAATCTTAATCCCGTAATCTTAAGGCGTTCAACGTCAATGTTATTTTTAAGAACAACACTATCAAAGAACTCCTCATTAAAAAGTCCTCTTATAGTTATGCAGGATGTGTCTACGGCATCCCATGAAAAAACTGTAGTGTTTGTTAGCTTGGACTAACTGGAAAATATTTAAATATAAAGATCAGCCAGCATAGGTATAGCGTTTGAACAGGCCAAATGTCTAGTGGGAGTTGTCAATGTAAAGAACACCAACCATGGTATTGACTGGAATAATGTATATATATATGTATATATATATATATATATATATATATATATATATATATATATATATATATATATATATATGATTTGGATGATGGAGAACATAAACACAGGGGAAGGCTCGGAACCCTAAACACTAACGTTTCGTTCGCGTAGAACTTCTTCAGAGAGTGTACGGAAAACTGTAATTGAAGTTTATGTACTAATCCTAATTATCTTTTCGGACACTTGGGAAAGGTCGTTTTTCTGGCAAGTTCTAGAATCAAAATACTAGTTTGTTTAGCTAAATTGATAAACCCTCCTCGATGGTTCGATGAATTATTAGTTGAAATATATGCTGATTCTACAATTCTTCTAGTGAATTGATCAAAACCTTAATGTAGTACTTCAGCTCCTCTCCAGTTTGGTAAATGATCGAATTTTTCTGCATGAACTACTAAAGAATTGGATGTCATATGTTCTTTTATGTCGCTTTTATGTTTATAAATTCTTTTTTCTAATCCCCTTGATGACTCGCCAAAATATGGCATTGAGCAACTATTGCACGGGATTTTGTATACCAAGCGTTAGCCATTAAAACGAATGCGTCATCCCCAGAAGATTCAAGAAAGCTTTAATAAATCTAGGCTTAGGCAAAGGAGGTAGTATCGTGATCCTATCAAAAGAGGACTATATTAGTAAAATGTTGGAGCTCTTAGATGACGACAGTACTTATCACAAAAAGCATATAGGTTTCGCACCGAGTGAAGCAAATAAATTCAAA
>NC_134788.1:6079817-6089817 GCF_046742065.1 Oratosquilla oratoria | reverse complement strand
ACCCAATTGAGTTTGCGCCCAGGAATTTACAAACTTAAAATAGTAAGGGCTAGGGGATAAAAAAAAAAAAAAAAAAAAAAAAAAAAAAAATCACAACACCAATGCATACAATAGGCTCACTCGACCATCAAGGCCTAGCACTTCGTGAACGTAGATGATACGTGTGGCAAACATTGGGTAATACAATGGGAACATTGAGTTTTGGGGGAGGTTGGGTAAATGCAGGTATGGGCACTTGAGTCTTTTTAAGCCTGTCAGAATGCAAAACCTCACTAAGTCCTGTAGATGGGTCAAAAACCCTGAATTTGTTGGGATGGAGCTGTTCAGTTACCAAAAAGGGACCTGTAAATTTACAATTTAATTTGGATTGGAGGTCAGGCATGCTCCTAAAAACATGATCCCCAACAACGATGGTTACAGGCTTAGCACGAACATGTTGGTGTTTTAACATGTCAGCCTTTGAAACAACAAGTTTGTCCCTAACAGAAGCATAAATGTCATGCAGCACATGATCCTGTAGTTTACTATAGTCATCTACATTGTAGAGGGGACGAGCAGGGCTGTCAAGCATATCATATGGGAGTCGTTTCTCCGATCCAAAGATAACATAATGAGGCGTTTTGCCCGTGGAAACATTAATGGTGCTATTGATACAAGCACTAACATGGGGAAGCCAATCCTCCCAAGACTCATGAAACTTACTAGCAAGGTGACGGAGGATCTCTAAAAATTTCCTGTTCGTCCTCTCCACAACACCATTGGACGCTGGATGATGAGCAGTCACAAATGTCTGTCTGATACCATAACGTTCACAAATTCCTGCCAAAACCTCGTTCTTAAATTCAGTCCCATTATCACTAAGGAGCACCGAAGGAGTGGTGTATGGACACAACACATGGGAAACTAAACCATGTGCTACTACTGGTGCAGATTTGTTACGTAAGGGAGCTAAGACCACAAAACGACTAAAATGATCCACACATACAAGGACATACACAGAGCCCTGCGTGCTACGAGGCAGTTGCAAAAGGTCTATAGCCACAGTCTGAAAAGGGTGAGAAGAAGTAGGGTACTCTAAGATGGGAGCAGTGCTCGTAGAGCCTTTGTTCTGGGCACAAGAACTACACCGGGCTACATGAGAGGCAATGTCTAGTCGCATTTTAGGCCAATGATACTTCTTCCGTGCCATAGCCAGAGTTTTGTCACGACCTGGGTGACCAGCCTGAGGGGCATCATGAGCAAGGGACAAAACAACGGGAACTAGAGACTCAGGGATCACTAGCTGTGCCACATCTTGCTCAAACACTTTCACATTACGAATGAGAACTTCGTCCTGCAGGGAAAATTGGTACAGAGGTACTGGTAAAGCTGGTAAGGTGGAATCATCACCAGACTCCAAAGCATAAATGACAGCAGTCCAAACAGGGTCTTCACGCTGAGCTTTTACCATCCTGCAGTGAAAAATTATGAATCACAGTAACAGGAGCCACAGGGATATTCCGTGAAAGTGCATCAGCAACATGGTTCGCTCGCCCGGGGACATGCTTTAGGGTTGGATTGAATTCCTCAATCGTGAGGAACCATCTGGCTAGGCGACCTGACAGATTCTTGCCCTGAAAAAGCTGAGTGACAGCAGTGTGGTCCGTGTAGACTGTAATAGGATATTAAAAAATTATATCACGGAAGTGTTTTAAAGCCCACACCACTGCCAGGGCCTCTAAATGAGTAACAGAGTAACGGGACTCAGGCTTGTTAAGAATGCGACTAGCATATGCAATAACATGAGGTCTACATCCATCTACTTGTTGCATGAGTACAGCTCCAAGACCTGTACCAGAAGTATCTGTACAAATAGTAAAGGGGAAGCCAACACAGGTGCTACAGTAAGAGCAAGCTTCAAGGAATCAAAACTTGTCTGATGGACATCACGCCACTGGAAGGAAGAGTCCTTCTTGAGAAGGCGAGTGAGAGGGGAAGCAATTGAAGCAAAGCCTTTAATGAATGCACGATAGTACCCTGCCAGTCCAAGGAAGGAACGTACATTTTCAACCGACTTCGGTATAGGGAAGTCTCTGACTGCCTTGGATCTTTTCACCAGTGGTATGGATACCATGCTTGTCCACAACATGACCTAGGAACTGGATACTAGCCTTGAAAAAGGAACACTTGGGTAAGTTGAGTTTCAACCCAGCTTCAGCAAAACGTTGCAAAACCATGGACAACTTAGAAAAGTGGCTTTCCACATCTTTGGAAACTAGAATCAAATTATCCAGGTAAACAAAAAGTCCATTCCCAATTAAGCCATGAAAAATGGAGTTAACTAAACGCTGGCAAGTCAAAGGAGCATTCCGCAAACCCATGGAGCACCGAAGCCATTCATAGTGCCCACTGGGAGTCGAGAAGGCCGTGATCTTACGAGACTTCTCCTCCAGGGGTATCTGCCAAAAACCTGCTTTTAAATCTAAAGTGGTGAACACTGTATTACCATTGCCAATGGACTGAAGAAGCTCGCTTAAGATAGGCAGAGGATAATGATCAGGAAGAGTGACCTCATTGACTTTCCTGTAATCAACAACAGGACGAAAAGATCCATCTTTCTTAGGCACCAGGAGAAGAGGCGAATTCCACTCGGAGTGGGACTCCTGTACAACACCTTCACTCAACAAATCGTCAACCAAGGACTGGGCTATAAGCCGACGAGAGTGAGGTAGCCTGTAAGAGGGGACGTAAACAGGACGAGTGCCTGGCTGAAGATCAATTCTATGAACCACACGATCCGTAACCCCTAACGGATCACCTGGTAAAGCCAAAGCCTGACGGTGGGTAACTAGCAGGTCAAAGAGACGAGGCGTCTCTTCAGGAAAATCAGTCTCGCCCACAAATGTGGCAAGCTCAGAAGCTACGCGAGCAGGGTCACGAGTTGGGGGAGACTGTAGAACAGAAGCTGCTACAATAGGCGAATCCTGGAAAGCAGCAACGTGTACCACCTCAATGGAGCCTAAGTGACTGCCAGGAGAGAGAGGAATTGGAGCACCCGTGACATTGGTTACCATCGCTGTGGTAACATGATCCTCACGAATAGTGGAGAGAGTTCCTTCTAGGGCAAGCCGACGAATACGAATAGAGTCAGGCAAAGAGAGAACGTCAGACCCAATCGGGGCACCTGAGACGCGCACTGGAACTCGAACAGAACTTGAAGGTTTAATAAGATGCTCTCCTACAACAACAGCAGCACAATGAGCAACAGGGGTAGAGCGCTTAGAAATTGGGACAGGCACATGTGCGGACTGATCAAGCACAGGAGAATCACAAACAGAAACTGACCTATCCGAAGCAGAGATATCCAAATTGCAGAAAGTCACTACGCGGCGACTAGGAGAAATATCTATGCTATGAGCTGTAAGAGCATCAATACCCAGGAGGCAATCACACTTAAGGGCAATGCCAGAGACAACAACAAAAGTGACATTGAAGACTGTAGCATGCGAGGGAAAATGTAAAGGAAGACAAACTGATCCAAGAACAAGCAAGGGAGAACCTTGCAGAGAATGCAAATTATTACAAAAGGGAGATAAAGGGAGATTATACAATTCCCGTAGAGCAAAGTAAGCCTTTCTACTTAAGAGACTACATTCTGCACCAGTATCTACAGTGACAGAAAGAGGCGTATCCCTAGTTAGAATTTAAAGGTAAATAGTTGAGAAGACTCAACAGCCACAAAGGGAATTATTTGAGACCGAACATTGCTGGTCAACTCTTTGGGTTTGGAAACACGCGCTGGGGAAAATGGGATTGACGAGGCTGGTGAGAAGTCTCATCCCTAAGTTTCAAAACCTTGAAACATTGATCAGTCGAATGTTTACATTGACCATGGATATGGCAATAACTGAGTCTACCTGGAGGTTCTACTCTAGAAAGGTCATACGACAGATTAAAAGAAACAGTAGGTACACTCATACGAACAGGGGACAGTCTTGACTTGTGTACCTGGCGCCTACGGCGGTAACAAAAATCGCTCGAATGACTAGGCCTGTTACAAAAAGTACATAACAGGGGAAGGGGGGGGTAACTGTAGATTGAGGGGAACTATGAGTAGGAACTGTAGACTGAGGGAACTGAGGAGAACAAGGGACATGACTATGTTGATGAGCATTACTAATACACAAGGAACTAGACGGCACTTCCCCTAGTTTACAGGAAAGCCTTGTTGCAAAAGGGTCTCATCAGTCTTATACTGGAGAGAAGATGCAGCTCTTCTCTCAAAAAGCACCAGAAAAAGGATATATATATAAAATTCTAAAATAAGACGAAACCTACCTAGTGATAGTGCCATTATCTACCCAGTCTGAATGTGAGAGTGAATCTAATGCATCAACAACAATTATACTGGCCTGAGCTTGTGCACGCCTATAGTCAAGAGTACCCAGTTGGGATACGAGGGTATCAGCCAGTTTGAAACACCATGGGAAAGAATTACCACCAGGGGAATCTGAATTTTTTTTAATGAAATTAAATTTGAAGATGTCATAGTTATAATCCAAAGACTTTGAATCTAGACGCGACGCTGACAGTAACTCAGAAGCCAGAGAATGAGGCACAATCTGGGACCTCACAAAGGAGATCTTTTCAGGCCCAGTCGAAACATTGGAGTTTACTACGGCATCCTCGCATTGGCGAATAAAATCAATTACCTTATAATGGGGGTCTTGGCCCAAGAATTTAACAATAGAGGGGTCCTGGTGCAGTAAGGTCAAATGATGTGCCATTGTTTCAGATGGCATTTGGGGACTAATAAAGGATGGTACCTTTGGCTTAGACATAGTTATGATAGTAGAAGGGGGACAAGGTAACTGCACTCCACTACGTAATAACATTTAAAAGAAAACAGAAAAAGTATACATTAATTATTGCGACCGTTTTACAAAAACACAAACCTCCTACAGGAAAAATGAATCCACCTAGGCTGACGGTCATAAAACAATGTAACACACAGGAAATATAAACAAAATGTGATAACATCAGTTTTCTTTCAAACAAAGAAAACGCGACCATCAACATGACGTCACTGCGGAAACAAATATGGCCGACCAAGCGGGCAGTTAAGGGGTATGATATATATATATATATATATATATATATATATACATATATATATATATATATATATATATATATATATACATATATATGATGATTATTCATCGTGACAAATTTGAGGAAAGAGAGGAAACGGAAACTCGAGAAGAGCTTTTGAGTTTTATTACCGACGTTTCGACACTTTCGTCTTTTTCAAGGTATTACATCAAGTGGATAGATACACAGCTATATATATTCCGCGCGAATTATTGACTCCTCCCTCTTTTTCTTCTCTTCCAATCGTTGATGGCTAGTGTTGCGGCTGGGCGAGACCATGTAATGAATCCTCCTCTGTTGTTATTCGAATTATTTTTACTAATTTCTGCAGCTTCTATAACTTTTCTCATTTTCTTGTCGAGACCTTGGTGTAATACTTCTGTGTTTATCCAATTTGGCAAGTGTCCTGTTTTGTCTATGTGTGTCACAAGTGAGTTGCTGGTTCTGTGTGCTCTAATGTCGCTTTTGTGTTGTTGTGTCCGCTTTGTGATTCCTTGTCCAGTCTCTCCGTAGTATGACGTTTCACATCCGTTACATGGGATTTTGTATACTATGCTATTTTCATTTCTAAATGTTGTTGTTTTATATGTTATTATCTTTCCTATCTTTTGTCCAATGTTTGTAATTATTTTAATGTTATTTTGTTCTAAATATTTTCTTTTTTCAATAATTCGCGCGGAATATATATGGCTGTGTATCTATCCACTTGATGTAATACCTTGAAAAAGACGTAAGTGTCGAAACGTCGGTAATAAAACTCAAAAGCTCTTCTCGAGTTTCTGTTTCCTCTCTTTCCTCAAATATATATATATATATATATATATATATATATATATATATATATATATATATATATATATATATATATAGGTGACAATATTGCAAAAGGATATAACAGAAATACGTATTACTGGAAAATACGTACAAAATAATGGGTAACCGTGCACAATACCCAGTCGGAGGCGAAGTGGTTTCGTGATCCGTAGGCCGAATCTTCAAACGTAATCTTCACACTAATCCATCCACATCCAGTCTCCAAGGTAATCGTCATAAACACAATAACCACAGGTAAGTGTTCCACCAATGCTGAAGACGATGACGATAAAGAAAATTTCAAATGAAACCAGAATACGGAGAACAACGAAGCAGGCGTCCCTTAATAAAATCACGTGGCGACCTCACCAATACACTGTTCCTAAGCAACACGCTGTTCGTGAGCACCATCACTTCTTAAAAGTTATTAAATCCTGTAAATCCCGTAATTCTAGAAAGGAAGACAAGGGAAAAAAAAAACACAATGCAAATGCCGGCCGGCTCAAATTTCAACACTGCAAAACGCAAATTGAGTTTGGAAGACTATTGAATGTTCAATTGAAATATAAAGTACATATCACTTTACACAAAGTTCACACAATTGTTTTTCCGCTGCCACCAAAATGTATTAGGGTGGCTGAATAATAATAATAATAAAAAAAAAAAGGAATTGGTTAAGTAATTTTATCAAGCACAGATAGCGTGCGTACACTTCGAAGATGACCAAAAGACTAACCCACGCCAAAGTGGCGCGAAAGCATACCTGAACCGCATTTACGATTACAATATACTATAATATACAATACACAATAATATACAATATACAATAATAAATATATAGTAATACATAAACAATACTGTAAATATGTATGTATAGTACGCAAGAAGTATGTCACCATTACATACGTTAAAAACAACGTTCATGCTTGTCTTTTAGAGAAAGTGAAACAGGATGCATATAATAGTTTGTGGGTTGAGTTAACCCAAACAAATGGACAAAAATGAATGTAGGTGTAATTTATAGGCCAAAGATATTATCATGAGCAGACGACAAACTATTATTTCAAGAACTGTCTAGTTTCTGCAACCGGGATTTATTGATAATGGGTGATTTCAATTTTACTGACATTGATTGGATGACCCTTGAACATGGCCATATAGGTAGTCGCTTGATTGATTTTCTTGGTGACAATTACTTAATTCAGCATGTAAAAGAGCCCATAAGATATGGAAACTTACTCGATCTATTGATCACTAGCCGCGAAAGCATGGTAACTGATGTAGAAGTCGGTGAAAATGTTGCAAATAGCGATCACAACTTAGTTAGATTCAAACTCCTAAATAATTTTAGAATGGATACTTGTGTTTCTAAAATACCCGATTTCAGTAAAGCTCAGTTCATAGGACTACGTCAGGAGCTTCAGCTTACAGATTGGGAGGCAAAATTAAGCGAAAGACCTGTAGATCAGATGTGGGAAATATTTCAAAATACGCTCACTAAGATGATTCATACTTACATTCATTTTAAGGACAGACGTCCCCCAAATCAGGCTCGCCCAAAGTGGCTCGACAAAGAAACTGAAAAAAGTATTGCTAAAAAGAGACAGGCTTATAAGAAATATAAGTGCTTGGGTGCATCTAATGACTATGAAAGTTATGGATTAATACGATAGAAAAAAGAAAACGACAATACGAAATGAATATCGCTGATAAATCCAAAGAGAATCCCAAAGAATTCTATAGTTACATTAGAGATAAAAAGGTTGTTAGGAATCACATTGGTCCACTATTATCTGCTGACGGTCAACTTGAATATTTAAATGAAGGAATGTGTAATATTTTAAACAATTATTTTAGCTCAGTATTCGTAAACAAAACACCTCAAAGTGAACTCCAAACTGAAACCTGTGAAAAGTCTAGGGTAAACTTACTACGGTAAATATAACAAAAGAAAAAAATTAAAAGGTGTATAGAAAAACTCAAAGTTAATAAAACACCAGGGCCTGACGGTTGGCATTCAAGAATCTTAAAGGAAATGAAAAATGAGATTGTTGTTCCATTAGAAATTATTTTCAAGAAATCCATCATATCCGGAGATGTCCCAAGAGAATGGAAGCTAGCTAACGTTACTCCCATATTCAAAAAAGGTGACAAAAAGAATCAAAATAACTACAGGCCTATTAGTTTGACTTCAATCGTAAGAAAAATTATGTAAACTATCACCAGAGATGCTATCTAACATCATTTAGAAAGTAACCGTTTGATAAATGATAGCCAGCATGGTTTCAGACGGAAACGTTCTTGCGTGACTAACTTACTCGAATTCTACAACACAGTTATCTCGAATTATGACAAAAGAAACAATATAGATTTAATATATCTAGACTTTGCAAAAGCTTTTGATACCGTCCCACACGAAAGACTACTTACTAAATTAGCTTCGCACGGAATAAGTGGTAGCCTATTAAGTTGGACTAGTAATTGGTTGAATGGTCGAAAACAGAGAGTTGTTTTAAATGGAAAAACTTCTAGATGGAAAAATGTTACAAGTGGAGTTCCTCAGGGTTCCGTTCTTGGGCCACTTCAATTCATAGTATATATAAATGATATAGACATGGACTAAAATCTACTGTTTCCAAGTTTGCTGATGCGGAATGGCAAGTGATCACTTAAACCAATTAGATATTCAAGAAGATTTAGATAAATTACAGCAATGGTCTGAAAAGTGTCTAATGAAATTTAACACAAGTAAATGCAAGGTAATGCACATAGGTAAAAATAACAGTAAGTACGATTACAAGTTATTTGGAAATTCGTTAACAAAAGTGGATAGTGAAAAAGATCTCGGCGTAATTATCAGTAACGATCTCAAGTTATCTATACAGTGTATTTCAGCCTCTGAGAAAGCAAAAAATATTCTAGGACTGATTGTGCGATCTTTTGACTTCAAAAGTCCATCCCTCATTAACAAGCTATATAAATCGTTATTTCGTTCACATTTGGAATATGCTGTTTCCGTATTGTCACCGAATCTCATTAAATATAATGACAGATTGGAAAAAGTACAACGGCGAGCCACAAAACTGATTCCAAATATCAAAAATAAATCATACGAAAATCGACTAAAATATATAAATCTGTTTTCCCTAAAAAAGCGTAGACTCAGAGGTGACTTGATACAGGTCTTTAAAATTCTAAAGGGAATTGACAGCATCAGAAGTGACCAAATTTTCACATTGAATGAGAATCAGACAAGAAACAATGGTCTCAAACTGTAGGGAAATAGTTTCAATTTGGAAGTGGGTAGAAACAACTTCGCCAACCGTGTAATTAATGAATGGATTAAACCTCCTGCACAGGTAGTGCAAAGTATTTCAGTTCGAAGCTTTAAGAATCATTTAGATAAACACCTAAGCAAGATGCTGTAATGATTATAATTTATTTTATATTATTTGTTTTTGTTTTGTTATCATTTGTCTGTTTTGATTTTCATTTATTATTAGTTATATGTCAATTCATTATTATTTACTATTTACCTGTTTGTTTATTATCTAACTATACCTATGCGTTTATTTATGTTAATTTTTTTTTACATTATTATAGTTTTTATTTGTTATTTTATTATGATTTTTTTTCGCATCCGACCTAGATATGGGTCCACGGCTCCACGGTTCCACTTCTCCACGGCTCCACAACTCCACAACTCCACTGCTCCACGGCTCCACTGCTCCACGACTCCACTTCTCCACGGCTCCACCGCTCCACTTCTCCACGGCTTCACGGCTCCACGACTCCACGGCTCCACTTCTCCACGGCTCCATGGCTCCACTGCTCCACGACTCCACTTCTCCACGGCTCTACGGCTTCATTTCTCCACGGCTCAATGGCTCCACGGCTCTACTGCTCCACGGCTCCATGGCTCCACAGGTCCACGGGTCCACGGCAGCCCCGGCAGCCCCAGACGAGGGCTCCCCCTTGAGCCCCGGCCGAGGGGGCCCCCCTTGAGCCCCGGCCGAGAGGCTCCCCCTCAAGCTGAGGGGCTCCCCCTCGAGGC
>NC_134788.1:6067317-6074817 GCF_046742065.1 Oratosquilla oratoria | reverse complement strand
AGCTTCCCATTTTTTCTCAATGACAAGAAATTTCATGCGAATTTCTACTAAAGTTCCAAATTTGCTCAGTGGAGTAGATATATCATTATAGTTACACTGTATTGGAATATCTTCTATGTGCACAACTTTCAATTGTTTTATATTATTATCAGTATTAGGGGGTATCAAAGAAGGGTCTTTTTTTGAGCCGGAGGTCGTCATCTGTGCTTGAGATTTTTCTGCATCTTGACCGCAATGAGGGCGACCTTACGGGGGGCGGTTCCCCAGTCAGGTGGAAATGAGGACTGACGTCATATTTTTCTGGTGTTTGATCAAACATTTTGGTGTTTTATGATTTTTTGTTTTATTTGACCAAATGACAAGAATCTTGTCATCGGAGTTTAATGGGTTAATCTAATATTTGCTTCTGTTCCTTCTGTGTCACATTCTACTTCGTTCTTCTCCACTTCTGCCTCCTCTTCCTCTGATCCGCAAATAAAACATTACCTCTTGCAATAAAAGATCTGACAGCTGCCCGGCATTTAATTGTAATTGGATAGGGTAGTGGTAGCAGTAGTGTTAGTTCATCTTCTATTGGCGAGTTGCCCTGTTTTTTCGACTGTGGCTTAGTAAACACAAACAGCCTCGTTTGGGCTAGTAGGCCTGCTGTTGTTTGTTCTTCCTTTGTGTTCATTTTGCGTTCCTGCTACTACTACTCCTTATCCTGTACTTCCTCTTCTCCATTTTCCTCATCGTCTTACTCCTCTCTGGCCATAGCCTCAGTCTGGTAGTCAGACCTTACCTTCTTTGTCCTGGAAAAAAAAAAATCAACTTGCTCAGAAGAATTTTCTTCCTTTTCCTTTCCTCTCTTCCTCTTTCACAATTTCCTTCTTTTCCTCCTTCTCCTTCACCTTCTCATCCTACTAACTACAACTGCCCTTTCTTCTCTTCTCTCACATTCTTCTCTTCCTCCTGCTCCTCATTCTTCTTTCATTTCTATGCTCCCCGTTTCCCTCTGCTCTCTTCCCCCTTCTCCCTCACTCTTCCTTCTCCTCCTCTTCCCACCTCTGTCCGGATATCATCATCTGAGGATCTGTTGAAGGCAGGTCCATTTTATCTCCTTCAAAGAAAACAAACAACGTTTTCACCCTGGTTTCAATTTTTGGGGCTACCACTACTGGTATCGGGTAAAAAAAAAAAAAAAAAAAAAAACACTCCTTCTCTTTCCCTTTCCCTTTGTCTTCTTCTTTTCCTTCTCTTCCTTCTCTGCCATCTTGTTCGGCTGTCTTCCTTCAGACTTTTCAGACTCGACTCCACCTCTCCGATGCGATACTGTCCCGAAAGTCAGAAAACGTTAGTTTTCGCACACTAACTACTCCTCCTCATCTTCTTCCTCCTTCTCCTCCCTCCTCCTCTTCTTCCTCCTCTTCTTCTTCCTCCTTCTCCTCCTCCTCCCAGGACCTCAGCCATGTGGAGGTCGAGACCATCCAGATGGGCGCACCTCTCGTCTGGTATCATCTCATCTTGTCTTGCCAGTCTCACCGGCCGAGAGGAATTCGACATGTCTTCAGCATCCTCTAAGGCAGTGGTTCCCAAACTAGGGGGCGCGACCCCCTAGGGAGGCGTGAGAAGGATACAAGGGGTGTGTGAAATCATCTGCTCAAAAATATTTGTTTAATTAGAATAATAGAATCATTCAAAGAACAAATATCTGCCATTACATATATGCAAAGTATAATTATAGCAGTCTCTCCAACCCGTTTTCTATTAAGCTAGTTCTCCTTGCACGTTTTGGACATGTCACCGATACCAACAACAATTTGCTAATGTTCAAACATTTTTTTTCGTTTTTAGTTACTTAGAAAAATGTCTCTGAAATGTACTATTATTTGTTTGAGTGGCTTTCATTATTAAAATTTAATACAAACAGAAATCTTTTTTCCTGAACAATGCTAAGAAATAAATGCAAGAATCATTTCACATGAACAAAAGAGGGAGTGGGGGCGTGTGGGTCTGCTGGAAGCAAAAAGGGTAATGGCGTCAGGTAAGATAATTTGGAAACCACTGCTCTAAGGCATCCTCCTTATCCGTCTCCTGCGTTTATCGTTGTCCGGCCCTGAGTTTTATCCCCACTTCCGGAAGAGCTGTTATCGTTATCAGTTTGTGAGACACTTAACCCATTAAACTCCAGAAAAATATGACGTCAGTCCTCGCTTCGCGAGCGAAGCGAGGACTGATGTCATATTTTTCTGGTGTTTGATCAAACATTTTGGTGTTTTATGATTTTTTGTTTTATTTGACCAAATGACAAGAATCTTGTCATCGGAGTTTAATGGGTTAATACATTTGGTTCAGGTCGAGGCGAGACAGCATCATTAGATAAAGGATGAGCCTTTCATTGAAGATGCGTTCTCTTCCTTCAACTCACTTGCATTTTTTTTTATTCATCTATTTATCTATCTATTTATTTTGTTTTTAACACCAAAAGGTTTTATTCATGAGAACAGGAGAGGCGGAACGCACTGGGGTCTCGGTAGATAAGGACCTCATTCTGTGCAGGGTCCACCCATTAGGTGAAGAAAATCGTTTGACTTTACCCACAATGCGCATAATAAAGTACATCACTATGTAAAATCATTCCTTACTTCAACCCCATGTTATCCTTTGTTGATCTTATCCTAGGCCATTACTCGACGATTTTATTCAGCAGAGGGAGAGGCCATTGATACTTATTCTTCTTGACACCAGGAGATTTTATTCAGATTAAGAGGAAATTTCAGGAAGGCTAAAGGTCAAGACTTTCTGGTTTCTTACTATACCTTATAAGATCTCCGTTGCAATATATATATATATATATATGTATGTATATATATAATGTATATATATACATATACATATACATATACATATACATATACATATACGTATACATATACATATACATATACATATACATATACATATACATATACATATACATATACATATACATATACATGCTTGTAACCACGAGGAAAATAAAGATCGGAATACTGAACGTTTTCGTCTATTAAGACATTTTCAAAGTACATAGTGTCACAACAAAGAATAACTTAAATATAATAATATAGAAAACAGGAGAGGTCACACAACGTAAATACGAAAGGAATATCATACAAAGAAACGAAAATATAAAAACAATAAATAAAATGGGTGACAATTGAAACAGGTGAAAAAATGTCACACAACATAAACCATAAGGATGACCAATGACAAGGTGAAAAAAAAGAACATTCAACATAAAAGATGATAACAAGAAATAAGAAGGGTGACAATTGACACATGTGATTCAACATAAAGATTGACTTACAAAGAAACAAATTATATACATATGCATACATACATATAAATATATAATGGAAAAGAATTAAAACTTAGATTGAACCAGCATAAGTATAGTGTCCGTACTGGCCAATCTTCAAGTGGGATTTTTGCTCACATTAGAGACTATAATCACTGTATTGATTGGGACAATTCCCAAGAAATTGTTTCAAGTAATTCTTATTTGATAAGAAATATAATTGAATCGTGTATCATTAAAAAAACTTTTAATGAAAATCTTAATTTAAGCACTGGTCTTTTTAAATTAGATAATTTTGTGATTAACCATATTGTAGGACAATGTCCCAAAGCTCCGCCTTAGCCATCTTGTGTGACCTTTTTTCACCTGTGTCATCTGTCATCCATTTTTATTTATTTTTTCTTGTTATTATTATTTTCCATTATATATTTATATGTATGTATGCATATGTATATAATTTGTTTCTTTGTAAGTCAATCTTTATGTTGAATCACATGTGTCAATTGTCACCCTTCTTATTTCTTGTTATCATCTTTTATGTTGAATGTTCTTTTTTTTTTCACCTTGTCATTGGTCATCCTTATGGTTTATGTTGTGTGACATTTTTTCACCTGTTTCAATTGTCACCCATTTTATTTATTGTTTTTATATTTTCGTTTCTTTGTATGATATTCCTTTCGTATTTACGTTGTGTGACCTCTCCTGTTTTCTATATTATTATATTTAAGTTATTCTTTGTTGTGACACTATGTACTTTGAAAATGTCTTAATAGACGAAAACGTTCAGTATTCCGATCTTTATTTTCCTCGTGGTTACAAGCATAAATCTTTATTCACGTGTTTTATGTGATTACTGTTGATACATATACATATATACATATACATATATATATATATGTACATATATATATATATGTATATATATATACATATACATATATACATACTGTATATATATATATATATACATATATATACATATATATATATGTATATACATATACATATACATATATACATATACATATATATATATATATATATATATATATGTACATATATATATATATGTATATATATATACATATACATATATACATACTGTATACATATACATATATATATATACATATATATATACATATATATACATATACATATATATATATATATATACACATATACATATATATATATATATATATATATACATATAGATATACATATACATATATACATATACATATATATACATTATATATATATATATATATATACATATATATATATATATATATAAACCACAATTCATTTTAATTCTAAGCCATCAACATCGACGATCTCAAGAAGGCATACATGCATGTATGCCTCCTCGAGTTCCTCGACGTTGATGGCTTAGAAATAAAGTGAATTGCGGTTGATAAATGTAAATCTATTCACTGGGACCCATTCAGTGTTGTAGTAGCAGCTAGCGTCACGACCTGCTAAAGTCGAGCTCATATACATATATCTTATCATGACAAGGTCTGAAATTTTTATTCACTTATGCATCAGACGGACTCAACGTTGATTAAAGTCTTCATCGATGGCTAACCCCTTTAAACCAATACACATCCATATATTATTAGCCATACAAAACCATGTGACACTTAGATTAATATTTAGAAATCTTAATATGATATAGGACAGATAAGAGCAAGAAGCCTCGATCTGAACAGTCTGCCCGAACCATATGGGAAAAAAAGCCAATGAGTGTTGTTACCAACGCTGGCTCAAGTGTCATGGATGGATGATTGATTTGCTTAATTGCACATTGAAAATATTTGATTTATTTTCGATATCTTATACATTCGAATGCTAAAAAGGAAATATCTGTCAGGAATATCACATTAGCGCACTCTTCTTTTTATTGTGTTGAAAAAAGTGAGCGAAATCTGATGCAATGTCAAAAGACACTTGAAGAAACGAAGACTGAAAACTCTGACACGTTTCTTTTCTAGACGGGAGAGATTTCAATTTGTTACATTGAGTTACGAGTAAAACATGTCACAGGAGATTTTTCGGTCCATACCGAGGTCGAATGAAAAATAAACGCTCACGTGTTTGTCCAATTGAACTTGAAAGCGTCGAAATGTATTACATTCAACTGCATCGACTGGAACTTTATTTCTTCCTCTGAGGAAGCGATTGGCTAAACCGTGTCCTGTTACTTCTTGGTTTAATCTACGTTCTGATAGCTTGGGGCCATTATTCTTTGCAAGGATATTATATAATGTGAAAATATTTTCACCTTCTATGTCAATAATTCCTTCTAGAATCTTATAATATTGCATTAAATCTCCCTTAAGTTTCCGTTTTATTAGAGAGAACGAGTTCAATGTTTTTAGTTGTTTTCGTATGCTTTGTTTCTCACGTGTAATTTGAGTTTTGCGTTTAGTCGCTGTGCTCTGTCCAGTCTATCATCGTCTTCAATGAGATTGGACACCACGTGGTTATAATAAATTCTAAGTGTGGGCCGACCAGTGATTTATACATCTGGTGGATGACAGCTGAAGTTTTGAAGTGAAAAGATAGTCTACTACCAATACCAGTCCCCTATTTGCTTTCTTTGATGCAGAAATGCAATGTTAGGGTGTTGTAAGATTAACTGATAATTAATTACATCAAGATCCTTTTCATTCTCTATTTTGGTCAAAGGTTTTCTAAATAACTTGCAGTGGCAGTACTTTCTATATACATAACTTATGATCAATAAAGTACTTATCATTCCAAATGTGTTCCCTTTCAAAGCAAGTAGACAGAGGACCTTTCGGTCTATGAGGGAAGATGTAATACATGTGTATATAGTATATAGTATATATATATATATATATATATATATATATATATATATATATATATATATATATGCACAAGTATCACAAATCACACGTGACTACACCGATATGCTGAATACCACAGGGAAAAGAATGGATTTAAAGAATTTTTCTGTTCCCTGTGGTATTCAGCATATACATGTATATGCATATATATATATATACATATATATATATATATATATATTTATATATACATATGTATATATATATATGTATGTATATATATATATATGTATATATATATATATATATATATATGTATGTATATATATGTATGTATAAAGAATAAAACAAGAATTTAACAGCTGTTTCTAGGCTACTACTGCTGTACACTTTCCATCTCGAGCAAACGGTGCTTGGCCTTTCAGCTGTGGGGCAGACGTGTTTAGTCTTCATGAGCGAAAAAGTTAGACGCGTCCGCATGCGTGGAATGCACAGACGTCCTACACTACACAATTTCGTTGTTCCTCATAATTAATTATTCAAACCCAAAGGTATTGCTACCTATTTTTCATTTTCTTAATTTCAGTTTTAGATTTCATTTTAGTTTATTTTTTGCGAGTGTGAGAGGCAGATGTACATATATGTTAGGGAGGGACTATATATATATATATATATATATATATATATATATATATATATATATATATATATATATATATATATATATATATATATATATATATATATATATATACAGGGTGCGGCAACATAACTTCCTTTTTCCAAAAGGCAATAAAACAAGATGTATAAATCAGAAAGGTTTTAATTTTGTTTCATAATTATAGTACATATTTAAAGTTTTGTTTCACACAGTTTTGAAAATCATATCAGGTAGGTGACGTCCCCCATTGTCCATACACTGCATATACCGATTTCGGGTGTTTGCCATGACCCTCACCAGCGTATCAGCGGGTATATTGGCAATTTCTTCTCGGATGTTGGCCTTCAAGTCTGGTAGGCTTCTCGGGCGGTTGACATAAACACGGGATTTCAAATATCCCCACAAATAAAAATCACAAGGGGACAAATCGGGGGAACGGGCTGGCCACTCCAAATCGCCCCTTATTGAAATGAGGCGCTCCGGAAAATGTTCCCTCAAAACAGCCATCGATGCCCTTGAAGTGTGAGCCGTTGCTCCGTCCTGTTGAAACCAAATATCCCCTAGGTCCAATTCTTCAATTCGTGGAAAAAAAAATTCCTCCAACATGTTTACATACCGGTCTGAATTCACTGTCACTGTGACCCCATTTTCTTCAAAAAACCAAGGACCAACAATTCCAGTGGAGGAAATTGCACACC
>NC_134788.1:6059817-6062317 GCF_046742065.1 Oratosquilla oratoria | reverse complement strand
GCACGACAACAATACGCCCACAATGATACAACACAATTGCATCACCACTACATGACTCCAACACGCATACAACACTTCAACACTCCTACACGACACCAGCATACCTACAAGATTCCATCACTCTTACACGACAACAACATAACTACAATAGCACTCCAATACGCCTACTACAGAATTCCAAAAGCACTACTACAGGGCTCAAACAGCCCTACTACGGAAATCAAACATGCCTACTATAGGATTCAAGCACGCCAATTCAGTAATCAAACACGCATAATACCTAACTGAAGGAAGAATACCACAGAACTCCAACCTGCATGATACAGGTTTCCAATACGTAAAATGCAGGACCTCAACTCATCAGTTATGACCAATGCACTCTTCCAACCGAACCATGAGAGGATTTCAATAAGCCTATTGCAAGACTTCCCAGCTTACCAGCTTACTAAAGATGCCATTGATTATACTAAGCGACTTTAATGCGCCTGTTATTCGACTCCAGCACAATCATTAAACGACCACAACACGCCCTATACATGATTAAAACATGCTCACAACTCGATTCCAACACCCCACCTTCATGACTCGAAAATGCACACGACATGACCTCAACTCATCTACACGACCCGAATATGCACACTACACGACTCCAACACTCCCACCACACGTCTCCAACACACCCAATACAAACCTACAATACGCCAATTATAGGGCACCTAAAAACTCACTACAGTATTACAATATACCCACTACAATAATTCAATATGCCCACTACAAAATTCGAAAACGCCCAAAACAGGACTCCTACACGCCTACTAAAGTAATCCGACATGCTGACAACAGGGTTCCTACATGATGACTACAGGATTCCGACATGCCTACTACTGGATCTCGACATGCCTAATACAGGATTCCGACAAAACAACTTCATTAAACCCAGCACGCTTACTGGACGAATACAGCACGATCAATACACGAATCCTACACGACAACAAGCGCACTTCACGACTCCTACATGACATCAAGCCCACTACACGACTACACCAACACTAAACGTACACAACTTGCTCACTACATGAATACAACACACCCTATACACTACTACAGAGCAACACGAATATAACAATATCCACTACACGACCACTACACGACTCCAACACGCCAAATACCTACCCAATACACAACTCCACAATACAACACGTACATCACACAAGTCAAACACGCCCACTACAGGACTAAAACAATCCCACTTCAGTTATACAACACGTTTACCACAAGGCTATAATACGTTTAGTACAGGAGCACAGCAGGACTACTACAATAATCCCAAACGCCTACCACACCATCCAGGCACACCTATTACAGGATTCCGACAAGCCTACGACAGGACTCCAACAAGCCTACGACATGAATCCGACACGTCTACTACAGGACTCCGACACGCCTAATACAAATAAAGGTCTCTGGCACGCAAACTATAGGACTCCCACATGCCCAGAAAAAAAGACTCCTCCAAGCCTACTACAAGACTACAACACGCCTACTACAGAATTTCATCTACCTACTAATGTAGTCCTGTAGGCCTATTATAGGACTCCAGTTCACCCACTACACGACTCCACCACACTCACTACACGACTCCATCACATTCACAACACAACACGTACACTTTATGACCTTTACGCTCCTACAAATTGACTCCAGCTCACGAGTCCAACACATCCAATACACGATCCCAACACGCCCACTAAACGATTTCAACACACTCACTACACGACTTCAACACATCCACTACACGACCCCAGCACGGCCACTACATAATTTCAACACGACCACTAGGATTACAGCACACCCACTACACGATTCCAACACGCCCACTGCACGACTCCAGAACAACTACAGCACTCCAGCATAAACAATGCAAAAGTCGCTTAATGCAAAAGTCGAAAACGCCAACTACAGGACTCCGACGCCTCCACTACAGGACACCGACGCACCTACTACAGGACTGCGACACGCCTACTAAAGGACTCTGACACGACTACCACAAGACTACGACACGCTTCCTTCAGGACTCCAGCAAGCCTACCAAGCCTACTACAGGACTACAAAATACCAACTACACGAATACAACACGCCCACTGCATTGATACAAATGGCCAGTACAAAAATACAACACATCCACAAAACAACTACAGCATGCCCGTTAGACAATTGTTACGGGCGGCTGGTATGTGAAGAGACGTTACGTATAACGTCTAAGTGCTTAAGAACCAGCTCACTTCTAGAAGCCACTGTAGGACTGAACTATCTGGTCAGGGCCTAGATAATTCGTAAGACTAGAAGTAAAGGTAACAAAGAAGATTCCAGGAAAGGAATATTAAACTAGCGATAAAACTAGTGAACGAAATTATTAATGGAAAGTATTTACAGGCAATCAACACAAAAGAGAATGGGCAGTAGGGTCAATGGGACCGTTACATGATTATAAGAATATGGA
>NC_134788.1:6004817-6054817 GCF_046742065.1 Oratosquilla oratoria | reverse complement strand
CTAAACTAAGAGGTGAAATACCATCCATCGTTATTGGACAAGGCCTATACAATTACTGGATAAAAAACAGGGATAAGAAACAGGGAGGGAGAATCATGTTCATGGCCAAGAAAGATCTAAACGTGACAAAAATTGCAGTGGGCGAAGGTAGTGTTGAACTGATCATGATAAAAGTCGAAGGCAAGAATATGAAAAGTAGAAAGTTTGTGGTGACCTATGTGCCCCCAAAAACGAATGCTTGGAAAGAGAACGAACATACAAAAATGCTAGAAGATACAAGAAAATCACTAAACGAGATACTAATAGGTAAGGGTAACCTGGTAATTATGGGGGACTTCAATTGCAAAGAAATTTGTTGAGACAACATGACAGTGCGAGGAGGAGATGACTTGTGGGGCAACGTACTGCTAGACATGACCGTGGAGTACACAATGACCCAGTGGGTCAGTGAAAACACAAGGTACACACACACACACACACACACACACACACACACACACACACACACACACACACACACACACACGCACGCACGCACGCACGCACGCACGCACGCACGCACACACACACACACACACACACACGCACACACACACACACACACACACACACACACACACACACACACACACACACACACACACACACACACACACACACACACACACACACACACAGAGCACGCTCGATTACACAGACCTATTGATTGCTCTGTTCCTTGTTATCAGTATTCGGGTTATTTATGGCATTTTTCAACAGATAAAAGTTTTTAATTTCCTTTTTGGAAGAAGGATATGTGGAACACACCGCTGCGTCATGTAGTGGACCATTCCACTTATTGCATTGTGGTAAAGTATTGTTTTGGTACGTTAAGGTTCCTTACCATGTCACGATGTTTCATAACTTTGAGCTTTGCTTCAAACCGTTTCATTGTTTTTTTTTTTTCATTTTTCATATTCAGCATTAAAGGAAACAGTCTGGTATTTCTGTGATTTATGTCCTGCGATTTATTGTTGATATTGTTACAAATGTTATGTTTTGTAATCATTATTTTTGTTATCGATTCATTTGATTTATTAATTTGTTTGTCCACATTTATTTGTGTATATAATTTTTGTTTGTTTATTTCTTCATTTATTCATCTGTAAATTTATATTAATTTTTTTAATCAGTTTCTCTAATAACTTGTTATTCATTTATCTATTTTGATGACAATGAGCCATCCACCATTGGCTGTTGTAGGCTGATAGTCATACAGAGTATATCATACAAATAAGGATGTTTATTCACTGAGGTTGTCTTTGTACTCAAAGGTTGTGGATCAACAAGCCTGTTTATTATCAGATTAAATAATTCTCCATTATAGTATGAGGAAAATAAATAAACAGAGAAATAAATATGTTTGACATTCAACTATATAATTATGTTAAAACTGTCAAGGAGGTTAATTAGTACAAGTTTAGTGAAGAGTACGTATTCCTTGATATTTTATACTAATTACCATCTCTTCCTCATTGCTGTCTGTGTTTGAAGAGATATCATATTCTGAAAAAAATGTGCGATTATATTTTGAGAATAAAGGAAATATACTATTTTGAAAATATGTCTTTATATATTAAGGACAGAAGAGATATTGCTTTGAAAAACAAAAAACAAAACAAAAAAAACGTGTGCACATATTTTGAGAAAAAATGTGTGTGTTCGTAACCTGTGAACGTTTTAATCTTCATGTAAATTTTAGTTGTGACCCATGTGAGTGCCTAAGATGTGCTCAAGATAATCACCTCAATGTTGATGTCTGATAATAATTGTTGCCTCGAGTCACAAAGGATTATAAAGGCGGAGCATGCCGACAGGAGACCTTTGGTCCATATCTTGGTCGGATGCGAAAAAAAAAATCATAATAGTAATAAATGAATAAATAAAAACTATAATAACGTAAATAACATATAAAATACATAGATAAATTCATAGGTATAGCTAAATAATAAACAAACAGGTAAATAGTAAATAATAATATTGACATATAACTAATAATAAATGAAAATCAAACAAACAAATGATAAAAAAAATAATATGAAATAAATTATAATCATAACAGCATCTTGCTTAGGTGTTTATCTAAATGATTCTTAAAAGCTTCGAACTGAACTACATTGCACTACCTGTAAAATAGATGATAATCATCACAGCATCTTGCTTAGGTGTTTATCTAAATGATTCTTAAAGCTTCGAACTGAACTACATTGCACTGCCTCTGCAGGAAGTTGCATCGAATGGAAACCGAAAACCCCACAGAAGCTTCCTACAGACATTTCTAGGAAGAAACTTTGATCTCGTGTCTGTTCTATTAGTGTGTGGAACTGTTTATATTTCAAGAACTTGTCGTAGTGAATGGAGGAGAGCAGTCACCGGTTCACAGCACTCCTTATGTAATTAAGGTTTTGGAAATACAAAGCTCATATGAAGAAATCTTGGGTCTAGTTCGAAGAACGACTGCCAGCCCCTCGAGGACGCACCTCCAAATGAAAATGATAATATTGGAGATAGATGGCAAATCGAAAGGAATATTGAAGATGGATACTGCTGGAAGTTCAACAATGTTTCTTTAGCAAAATGAAATTCCTTTCTTTTATACATACTGACTACTTAGTTTACATGGATGATACTATAGGAAACTTAGTTACACATCTTTGATCCAGGGGGACATGAACAGTTCCTGTTCTCCATTTTCCCTCTCCAAGCATTGCTTTACCAGCTACGCTACGAACTCGTTTCCATTATTCTAGAATTATCCTCATCCGTTTATTCTTATGCGGTGGGATGGATCTCCAGCTGGTAATGGTTTTTGTTAGTAACCTCAGTTCATGGAAATGTAAGCCGTGTAGATCTAAGTAGTGGAAATGAAAACAGAGGAAGGAAGAGGAGAGAGCGGCAGCAAGGGGGGGGGGGAAGAGAGACATGTTAAGAAAGTTTGTGCGTTTGGACGGAATGCGACAGAAGTGAGAGACGAAATAAGCGAAACTATCAGGAAATAGATTTAATTTGGAAGTGGGTAGAAACAACTTTGTCAACTGTGTAGTTAATGAATGGAATAAACTTCTGCAGAGGCAGTGTCATGTAGCTCATTTCGAAGCTTTAAGATTCATTTAGATGAACATCTAAGCAAGATGCTGTAATGACTGCCATTTATTCTATATTGTTTATTTGTTATTGTCTGTTTATTATTTGCTTGATTTTCATTTATAATCATTTATCTGTCAATTTATTATTATTTACTATTTACCTGTTTGTTTATTACTTAACTATACTAATGCATTTCTCTATTTTATTTATAATTTTCATATTATTTATTTATTTTTTATTTATTTATTATATATATATATATATATATATATGTATATATGTATATATATACATATATATATATATATATATATATACATACATATATATATGTATATATTAGCATCCGACCTAGTTATGGACCAAAAGGTCTCCTGTCGGCATATTCCACCTTTGTAATCTTTTGTAAAGTGAAAATGAGAAAGCATAGACAAAGAGTAGAAGACTTGAGACGGAAGGACGCAGGAAACACGAAAGACGAGCCAGATAGGACAAGAAGAGAAAGGGAGGATGAAGATATATCACTTATATAAGGAGAACGAGAAAAGAACTTAAGTCGAGATAAACGTTGGCCGAAATTAGAATTAAGGAGAGCGCATGGCCGTCAACGCAAGTTAATTCGAGAAGAATAAGGAGAGGACAATAACGCAGAAACAAGTTTCATGGAAATACGAAGATTTCGAGAGAGAGGGAGACTATCTCGAAGCCCACACAGGAGAACTCACTACTGCTTTCCTTCATGCATCTCTCTCTCTCTCTCTCTCTCTCTCTCTCTCTCTCTCTCTCTCTCTCTCTCTCTCTCTCTCTCTCTCTCTCTCTCTCTCTCTCTCTCTCTCTCTCTCTCTCTCTCTCTCTCTCTCTTCCTCTTTCTCTCTGTCTCTTTCTTTCTCTCTCTTTCTCTTTCTCCTGACTTCAAACTATTCAATTCATCTCCCTGGCTTGCCCTACCACACCGGGAGTTAAGACGAGGCTTGTAGGCAAAGACACACTCGCTTATATACAAACATGTACACCTATATAAGAATTTAAACATACACATATATTTGCAAGTTCTCACCTACGCTGGAACCTATAAATAGAGACGTAGGTACACACAAGCACACATATATATATACACACATACACACAAGCGCACACACATACATAAACGCACACACACCTATACACACACACACACACACACACACACACACACACACACACACACACACACACACACACACACACACACACACACACACACACACACACACACACACACACACACACACACACACACACACACACACGCTTACACACACACAACTCACGCCATTTAGTTCTTTACGTTTTGAATGTCTTCCACATAAAAAACAAAGAAATAAGTAAACAAACAAATAGTTTAACGTAGTATAAGAAACAATTGGAGCATAGGATTTATCTCTGAAGATTAAGAGAATTAGAGAAAATGTGGCCGAGATATTGAGGCACGGAGAAAAGGGCATGAGGTGTTCGCTGAGTGGAAGGAGAGTTTCGAGGCATAACAGGGGAGAAAATGAGTAGGAGCCGAACATGTGTCCTTGGGAAAGAGATAGAGAGAAAATCGTGGAGTAAGTATTGCAAAAGATGTATGAGAGACTAAGAGGTGATACACACAGACATGGAGATAATGTCGACCAAAATATTTGAGAGACAAAGATATACTTACGACGAAGGAATATAAGAGTGGAACATGTATCCTGGAAAAGGAGAAAGAGAAAATCGTGGAGTAAGTATTGCAAAATATGTAAGAGAGACTAAGGGCTGATACACAGAGACATAGAGATAATGTCGACCAAAATCTTGAAGAGACGAAGATATACTTACGAGAAAGGAATGTAAGAGCGAAACAAATATTTTGGAGAAAGATGGAGAGAAAATCGTGGAGTAAATATTGCAAAAGATGTAAGAGGGGCTAATACACAGAAACACGGAGATAATGTCGAACAAGATATTTGAGAGACAAAGATATACTTACGACGAAGGAATATAGATGTCACAGAAGAACAAGGAAGAACAAGAAGAACTAGTGCAACAAATAAAAAAAGCTAATTATGCGACCTAGTTATGGACCAAAAGGTCTCCAGTCAGCATGCTCCGTCTTTGTAATCCTTTATAATTTTCAAAAGAGAACTAGAGAAACGAACGGAAAGAGAGGTGATGAGAGAAAGAAGAGAATAAAGAGGTTCTTGAATTTAGAGAGCAAAGGGAAGGTGATAAGAGAGGGAAAGAGGGAGGGAGAACAATTTAAGAGACGGAATAGAAATGGAAGAGGAAAGAATGTAAAAGAGAGAGAAGCGATAAGAGAGAGAAAGAAGAAGAGGAAGAAGAAGAAGGAGAGTAAGATAACGAAGGAAAAAGAGAGTAACAAATGGTTATGATCAAACAGGAGGTAAGGAAGTAGACCAGAGAAGAAACGAGCGTTTGTATACACTACGACCGGAGATAATAGTCCATGATGAATTTTTACCATATCTCAATAATCACCACGTCGATTTAGATGAATATTTACATGGCATTAGATTACACTATCAGCAGCCTTTCATTAAAATTTGAGGTCAATATCTTTGTTAGTTTTTTAATAATTCAATTTGTTTTTCAGGTGAACAGAGATAATAGTCCTCCTATTGAATATTAAAGCATGGGGCGTGGGAAAGATCTTACAGAGTGTGAGAGAAACAAAATTATAAAGGAAATAGCGCAAGGAAAGTCAGCTGGTGAAGTAGCCAAGAAACTAGGTCGACATATAAAGACAATTCGTAGATTTTTACAAAATCCCAAATTTAGGAAAGTGCGCAGTGATAAAGGGAAGTTCAAGTCTGTTACATCGCGTGACATCTCTCATCTTAAGCGATGCGTAAAGAAAAACCCTGGAACTACAAGTAAAACCTTGTTTGCAGATGCTGGAATTCAAGATGTCTCCAAAACAACCCGAAATAAGATATTGTCTCAACTTGCTAAATATAATAAACCTACATGTAGGCCTCCATTGGCACCGAAACATAAAAAAGCTAGGCTAGAATGGGCGAGGAAACACATGAAAACCGATGTTAAGAATATATTATTTACAGATGAGTGCCGAGCCACGTTAGACGGGCCTGATGGATGGAACAAAGGTTGGATATTTAATGATAACCCAGCTCACATGCGTTTGCGGCGTCAACAAGGAGGTGGAGGAGTAATGTTTTGGGCAGGTATCATGGGAGACACTATGATTGGCCCATTTAAAGTGCCAGAAGGTGTGAAAATTACTGCAACAACATACTGTGACTTTATTGAAAATGTCCTCTCAGACTGGCTGGATGAACTCCCATTATCAAAGCTCACAAAAGTCATTTTTATGCATGATAATGCACCAGCACATGCTGCCAAGAGAACAACGGAAATGCTCTCCTCCATGGGATTTAATGGAGACACTTTGATGAAGTGGCCAGCCTGTTCTCCGGATTTAAATCCGATTGAAAACTTGTGGAGTATCATAAAAAAGAAGATCTACTTAAATGGCAAGCAATATACGTCTAAGGATTCACTGTGGGAAGCAATAAAAGAAGCTGCTAGAACAGTACCACCCGCCACCATCACAAAACTGACTGATTCAACTACCAATCGAATATTTGAGGTCATCAGACAAAATGGATCATATATCAAATACTAATAATAAATTTATGAGATGTATATTTAATATTTCATTCTTGTAATTGATTGTTATGTTGTATACTTATGGTATGGGTTGTTTAAAATTGTTATTTTGCTTTACTTTGTATATTTATCCTTATAATTAACGAAAATACATAAATCCTTTTAACAGGACTATTATCTCTGTTCACCTGAAAAATAGAAAAATAAAAAATTATTAAAAAACTAACAAATATATTGACTTCAAATTTAAATGAAAGGCTACTGATAGTGTAATCTAATGCCATGTAAATTTTCATCTAAATCGACGTAGTAGTTATTGAGATATGGTAAAAATTCATCATGGACTATTATCTCCGGTCGTTGTGTATAGTATGTAATATGCTTGCGTGCGTATGTGTGCTCGTGTGTATGTGCTAGTGTATGTATTTGTGTGTGTGTGTGTGTGTATTTGTGTGTGTGTATGTATTTGTGTGTGTGTGTGTGTATGTGTGTGCGTGCGTGCCTGGGTATGTACGTCTGTGTGTGCGCGCGCCTGTGCGTTTGTGCGTATGCATGTGTACGCGTAACCGATGGACAAAGGCTGAGACAAACATACAAAACTCAAAAAAAAAAAAAAAAAAAAAGTGGCTCTACTCGCAAAACATCGATACTCGAAGGACACAAAGAAAACCATTCAGTCTCATAACGGAAGTTATTGAAGGCGAAGAGTTCCATGCCACTCCCATTCTGAAAGAACTCGGAGTCTTTGGCTGGTGTGAAGGCGTCTCTCAAAGAACTCCGCGGCAAAACGTCACGACGAAAGAAAAGAAAGATTGAGGATTTTGTTGTTATTCTAGTGCAAAGGCATTTCGGGTGGAAAAAAAATGTACCGCGATTGAGCGGAATATAATATGATTTGGAAATAAAATTTTATTCTGTTAAAAAGAAATTTTGACCTAGGAGAGAAAGAGAGGGAGAGGAAGAAGATGAGAGAGAGAGAGGGAGACAGATGAGAGAGAGTCACAGAGAAATGAAGAGAAAGAAGCGGAAAGATAGGGTGAGATTGAGAAAAGAGAGTGACAGAGAGAGAGAGAGAGAGAGAGAGAAGGGAGAGGCAGAAAGGCAGAGAGTGGGAGAGGTGGAGAGGATAGATAGAGAGAGAAATAGAGAGAATTTTTATGGTCATTATTTTGAAGAATGAAATCCAGTAAGGTGGGACAGCCAGATAGACAGAAGGAAAGAGAGGGACAGAGAGGAAGACAGAGAGAGAAACAGGGGGTGACACAGAGAGAGACAGAGAGGAAGAAAGAGAGAAAGGCAGATAGGGAGACAGAGAGGAAGACAGAGAGGGAGACAGAAAGGGAGACAGACAGAGAAGGAGACAGACAGAGAGGGAGATGAAAAGGGAGGGAGACAGTTAGGGAGGGAGACAGGGAGAGAGATAAAGAGAGACAGAGAGAGGCAGAGGGGAAGAGAAAGAGAGACAGAGACAGCAAAAGAGACGGAAAGAGAGAAAAAGAAAGAAACATAGAGAGGAGAGGAGAGTGGGGAAGAGAGACAGAGAGAAAGAGATAGAGAGAGAAAGTAAGACAGAAAGAGACAGAGATATGTACAGAGACAGAGGGGCAGAGACAGGCAGAGAGACATAGAAAGAGACAGAGGGAGAGACAGACAGACAGAGAGAAAAATAGAGAGTGAGAGAGAGAGTGAGAGAGAGAGAGAGAGAGAGAGAGTGAGAGAGAGAGAGAGAGAGAGAGAGAGAGAGAGAGAGAGAGAGAGAGAGAGAGAGAGAGAGAGAGTGAAAGTGAGAGAGAGAGAGTGAGAGAGAGAGTGAGAGAGAGAGAGAGCGTGTGAGAGAGAGTGAGAGAGAGAGAGTGAGTGAGAGAGAGTGAGAGAGAGAGTGAGAGAGAGAGTGAGAGAGAGAGAGAGAGAGAGAGAGAGAGTGAGAGAGAGAGAGAGTGAGAGAGAGAGAGAGTGAGAGAGAGTGAGAGAGAGAGAGTGAGAGAGAGAGAGAGTGAGAGAGAGAGTGAGAGAGAGAGAGAGAGAGAGAGAGAGAGAGAGAGAGAGAGAGAGAGAGAGAGAGAGAGAGAGAGAGAGAGAGAGAGAGAGAGAGAGAGAGAGAGAGAGAGAGAGAGTGAGAGAGAGAGAGAGAGTGAGAGAGAGAGAGAGAGAGAGTGAGAGAGAGAGAGAGAGAGTGAGAGAGAGAGAGAGAGAGAGAGAGAGAGAGAGAGAGAGAGAGAGAGAGAGTGGACGAGTTGATGGCTGTTACTTTTAAGAGAAGATCCTGCAAGGTGGGGGCAGCCACAGCTCGGAAGAAAGAAGTCGAGATGTATCCACATGATACACGAGACGCCCAACCCATTAAGGGGAGTTACGACCTCTGTTTAGGAACAGGCGCTCGTGGTAAGGAAATACTAAAGTTAGCACGGAACTTGTAATTTCGCCGAAGTTGTTTTAGCCAACTCGCTGAGGAAATATTGAAGTTAGTACACAACTTCTAATTTCCCTGGCCGTGTCTTGGAGGTTTCTTAAGGTGCTGAGTGTTACAGTTCATGGGCTTAATGGGTTCTTGTTGTGATGGGTGGTGGAGGTTATCCGTAGATGGGTAAGATCGTTCTGTGTCATATAAAAGAATCTATTAAGTAGTAATATCTACGCGCGCGCGTACACGCACATACACACACACACACGCACATACACACACACACACACGCACATACACACACACACATACACGGAAACACACACACATACACGGAAACACACACACACACACACACACACACACACACACACACACACACACACACACACACACACACACACACACACACACACACACACACACACACACACACACACACACACACACACACACACACACACACACACACACACACACACACACTCCTTAGCACTGAATTTATGTTATGAAAGAATTGTCAGTGTAGACCATGGCACAGAGTTGTGGGGAGTTTTTGAAATATTTTCAAACTTAAAAGAATGATATCATAAAAAAGAAAAACAATTGATAAACATGAGGGCATAATTTGGGGGCTTTTATCAATTACTATCATTGTCACCAGGAAATGCCACCCAGTTCGAGGAAGATCCTTTCTCCATGGTCACTGCATAGGACCAATTTCAAGCCGTCGAGGTCTGTTTTAACACACCAACTGCGAAAAGTCATCTAGATAGGTTAACGCCAAAACTGCAGCGGGAATTGGTGTGTGTGTGTGTGTGTGGCTAAATGAAATTGCTGGCTGGTGGTCAGAACGCCACGAAAGTGGACCAAATGGCGGTCACAGTTTTAAAAGAGATAAATATAAAGTAATCGTTTCTGCTGGGCAGTCGGGTCCTCGCCAAGTCCCCGAGCCGTTAGGTATTGTTGCCTTAGTTGCTTTAGTGGGTCGGATCGCTGTCATAACGTCAAAATCGTTTCAGACCGCGTCGGTCCGACACGCTACCCTCACCGCCCCCGTCCACGATGCTACCATCACAGCCACCACCATCACTAATACCAGTACCAGCAACACCACCACCACAACAAACATCACCACAACCACCACCACAACAAACATCACCACCATCACCAACACTATCACCCTCAAAACCTTCGCCACCATCACCACCACCGCCACACTCTGATGAATAGCGCCATCCGGCTTACCCAGAATGAAATGCACAAAGTACGCAGTCATGGCATCTGTTGACTAAAATTGTCTGCCATTTGCTAATGAATTTGATACAAAGGAGAGGCCTTCCTGGGCTGGCGTGAATCGTCTGGTCACAATTGCAATAGTGTATGAAAGAACCAAAGACTTGTTTCCGGTTTAATTAAAATGGGTTTATCTTTACGAATGGATAAGGTGGATACCCTTAGATGAATAAAATTGCTTTTGGCGGCACTTAGCACTAGGTACAAAGAGTTCTGGTGCTGTTTAACGTTCGGGTGTGAGGAGAGGTGAAGGAGAAAAGCGTCCGAAGAGTTCAAAGAAGAGTTTTCGAACTAAAGTTTAAGTAAAGAGTTGAGTTTTTGTCGAGAGCTGAGACAGCGACGCCGCAGTTAGAAGAACGTTCTAGAATTAAGTGCAGAAGACTGTATTGGCCGAGGTATATCCTTTTACAGGAAATAGATGTAACTCGTCTAGATTGCCCAAGGTGTCTTTGGTTTGTGATACGGTGGTTCTAAGTGAGCTTGTGGATAGGATTTATCTCCGTTCTCTCTTTCTCTCTCTCTCTTTCTCTCTCTCTCTTTCTCTCTCTCTCTTTCTCTCTCTCTCTCTCTCTCTCTCTCTCTCTCTCTCTCTCTCTCTCTCTCTCTCTCTCTCTCTCAATCTCTGTCTATTCTCTCTCATTTTATTTTATTTTCTCTCTCTCTCCTGTCTTGTTTTCTCTATCTCTCTCCTTTCTATATATGGAAGTAATAGGATAAATTATTTGATAGGGAAAGAATAGAAAGAATAAACAGACAGAAGAGGCTGCGTGCGATTGATGATAAAGAGCACGTAATGGATTGAAAATAGAGGAGAGGGATTTCGATGAGGAGGAAGTGGAACGGAGAGAGTAAGGAAGAAGAAGAAGAAAAGGAATTGAGGGAAGGGGTTAAAGGAACGAGGAAGAGGACACAGACGAAGGAGACTCTCAAACGGAGAAGTGAGAGTTAGGCCGGCCACACACGTGCAGTTTAAACTGACAGTTATAACTGTTCAGTTATAACTGTCAGTTGAAACTGCACGTGTGTGGGTATATCAGTATCACTGAGACACCCACTTATGTGCAGATTCAACTGACAGTTATAATTGAACAGTTGTAACTGTCAGTTTAAACTGCACGTGTGTGGATATATCTGTATCGTTGAGATACCCACACATGTGCAGTTTCAACTGACAGTTTAACTGTCAGTTTAAACTGCACGTGTGTGGGTATTTCAGTATCACTGAGATACCCACACACGTGTAGTTTCAACTGACAGTTATAACTGAGCAGTTGCAACTGTCAGTTGAAACTGCACGTGCGTTGGTATATCAGTATCACGGAGATACCCACACACGTGCAGTTTCAACTGACAGCTATAACTGAGCAGTTGTAACTGTCAGTTTAAACTGCACGTGTGTGGGTATTTCAGTATCACTGAGATACCCACACACGTGTAGTTTCAACTGACAGTTATAACTGAACAGTTGCAACTGCCAGTTGAAACTGCAGAAGACCCTGAAGGTTCATCCTGAAGGGTCAAGGGTCATCCTGAAGGGTCGTCAGATGGGTCATCCTGAAGGGTCGTCCAGATGGGTCATCCTGAAGGGTCGTCCTGAAGGGTCATCCTGAAGGGTGGTCCTGAAAGGTCATCCTGAAGGGTCATTCTGAAGAGTCATCCTGAAGGGTCGTCCAGATGGGTCATCCTGAAGGGTCGTCCAGATGGGTCATCCTGAAGGGTCGTCCTGAAGGGTCATCCTGAAGGGTGGTCCTGAAAGGTCATCCTGAAGGGTCATCCTTAAGGGTCGTCCTAAAAGGTCGTCCTGAAGGGTCATGAAGGGTCGTCCTGAAGGGTCATCCTGAAGGGTTGTCCTGAAGACTCGTCTTGAAGGGTCGTCCTGAAAGGTCCTGAAGGGTCATCCTGAAGGGTCGTCCTAAAGGATCATCTTGAAGGGTCGTCCTAAAAGGTCATCCTGAAGGGTAGTCCTCAGGGGTCATCCTGACGGGTCGTCCTGAAAGGGTCATCCTGAAGGGTCATCCTGAAAGGGTCATCCTGAAGGGTCGTCCAGAATGGTCTTCCTAAAGAGTCGTCCTAAAGCGTCATCCTGAAGGGTCATCCTGAAAGGTCGTCCTGAAGAGTCATCCTGAAGGGTTGTCCTGAAGGATCATCCTGAAAGGTCATCCTGAAGGGTCGTCCTGAAGTGTCATCCTGAAGGGTCATCCCGAAGGATCGTCCTGTAGGGTCATCCTGAAGGGTCATCCTGAGGGGTCATCCTGAAGGTTCGTCCTGAAGGGTCTTCCTGAAAGGTCGTCCTGAAGGGTCGTCCTCAAGGGTCCTCCTGAAGGGTCATCCTAAAGGGTCGTCCAGAAGGGTCCTCCTGAAAGGTTATCCTGAAGAGTCGTCCTGAAGGGTCGTTCTGAAGGGTCATCCTGAAGGATCGCCCTGATGGGTAATCCTGAAGTCTCGTCCTGAAGGGTCATTCTGAAGGGTCGTCCTGAAGAGTCACCCTGAAGGGTGAAGGGTCGTCCAGAAGGGTCATCCTAAAGGCTCGTCCTGAAGGGTCATCCTAAAGGGTCATCCTGAAGGGTCATCCTGAAGGGTCGTCCTGTATCCTCTATGGTTTGGAGGTTACATTTGGCAGGACTTAATCCGGGGAACACAAACTCTAAGGGACTCCTTTTTCTTCTCTTTATTTACACTTCCACTTCATCACACTTTCTTCTATACACTACACAATATCATTTAGTCTTTAAGTCACCACATACACTTTATTCTCTGAGCACTTCACCTAGTTTCTGACTATCTCTCGAAACTTTAGTTCCAGGCTATTTCAATACCATTTAGTTTCTAAGTCACCAGTGCACTTTTCACACATTGTACGTCTCTGACACCGACCGCTCTCTCTCGCCTGCGATCGAGTTTTAACCTCTGGAAGTCATTAGGTCATCACTTCTCGAGTTGCCATACTCACTTATCATTTAGAGTTTGTGTATGCGACACCATAAGCATGCACTAACGGTACTATCCTGGGGTCACAAACCGTCATCCGATATAACTCTCACCCATCTCACAATATATATATATATCCAGGGGTGGCTGTTAATATGTGTGTTTTCGTGTGTTATACGTGTGTGGTTAATGGCATGCTTGTGTGTGTGTCGTTATCTGTTGTGTGGCAGTGCTGGTCACACGGGCGTGAAACTGCTGAGTTGTAATCGTCTATTCAGCAAGTTCGAAAGGATGTGATCGGCTCCAGGGAGTCGGGTGGACGAGTGAGTGACTGAGTGAGTGAGTGAGTGAGTGAGTGAATGTATTATTCACCATGGATATGGTGGCGTATACAGTCCTGAAGGGTCGTCCGGAAGGGTCGTCCTGAAGGGTCGTCCTGAATGGTCATCCTGAAGGGTCGTCCTGAAGTGTGGTCCTGAAGGGTACTACTGAATGGTCATCCTGAAGGGTCGTCCTGAAGGGTATTCCTGAAGGTTCGTCCTGAAGGGTCATCCTGAAGGTTCATCTTAAAGGGTCGTCATGAAGGGTGATCCTGACGGGTCATTATGAAGGTTTGTCCTGAAAGGTCGTCCTGAAGGGTCATCCTGAAGGGTCATCCTGAAGGGTCATCCTGAAGGGTCGTCCTGGAAGGTCATCCTAAAGGGTATTCTTGAAGGGTCGTCCTTAGGGGTCATCCTGAACAGTCGTCCTGAAGGGTCATCCTGAAAGGTTGTCCTGACTTGACGTCCTGAAAGGTCATCCTGAAGGGTCATCCCGAAAGGCCATCCTGAAGGGTCGTTCTGAAGGGTCATCCTAAAGGGTCCTCATGAAGGGTCGTCCTGAAGGGTCTTCCTGAAGAGTCGTTTTGAAGGGTCATCCTGAATAGTAATCCTGAAGGGTCATCCTGAAGGGTCGTCCTGAAAGGCTGTCCTGAAGGGTACTACTGAATGGTCATCCTGAAGGGTCGTCCTGAAGGGTCATCCTGAAAGGTCGTCCTGAAAGGTCATCCTGAAGGGTCATCCTGAAGAGTCGTCCTGAAGGGTCGTCCTGAAGGGTCATCCGGAAGGATCGTCATCATCCTGAAGGGTCGTCCTGAAGGGTCATCCTTGAAGGGTCGTCCCTGAAAAGGGTCATCTTAAAGGGTCGTCTTCAAGAGTGATCCTCAAAGGGTCATCCTGAGGGGTCGTCATGAAGTGTTGTCCTGAAGGGTAATCCTTAATGGTCGTCCTGAAAGGTCATCCTGAAGGGTATTCCTGAAGTGTCTTCCTGAATGGTCGTCCTGAAGGGTCATCCTGAAGGGTCATCCTAAAGGGTCATCCTGAAGGGTCATACTGAAGGGCCATCCTGAAGGGTCGTTCTGAAGGGTCATCCTGAAGGGTCGTACTGAAGGGTTATCCTGAAGGGTCGTCCTGAAGGAAGGGTCATCCTGAAGGGTCGTCCTGAAGGGTCATCCTGAAGGGTCGTCTAGAAGAATCGTCCTGAATGGTGATCTTGAAGGGTAGTCCTGAAGGGTCGTCCTGAAGGGTAATTCTGAAGGGTGGTCCTGAAGGGTAATTCTGAAGGGTGGTCCTGATGGGTGGTCCTGAAGGGTCGTCCTGAAGGGTCATCCTGAAGAGTCATCCTGAAGGATAATCCTGAAGGGTCGTCCTGAAGAATAATCCTGAAGGGTCGTCCTGAAGGGTTGTCCTGAAGGGTCATCCTGAAGGGTCATCCTGAAGGATCGTCCCGAAGGGTCATCGTGAAAGGTCATCCTGAAGGCTCGTCCTGAAGGGTCATTCTGAAGATTCGTCTTGAAAGGTCGTCCTGAAGGGTCATCCTGAAGAGCCGTCCCTTAGGGTAGTCCTGAAAGGTCCTGAAGGGTCGTCCTGAAGGGTTATCCTGATTAGTCGTCCTTAAGTGTCGTCCAGAAGGGTCTTCCTGAAAGGTCATTCTGAAGAGTCATCCTGAAGGGTAGTCCTGAAGGGTCATCCTGAAGGGTCGTCCTGAAAGGTAGTCCTGAAGGGTCATCCTGAAGGGTCATCCTGAAGGGTCGTCTTCAAGGGTCATCCTGAAGGGTAGTTCTGAAGGGTCATCCTGAAGGCTCGTCCTGAAGGGTATTCCTGAAGGTTCGTCCTGAAGGGTCGTCCTGAAGGGTCATCCTGAAAGATCGTACTGAAGGGCCATCCTGAAAGGTCGTCCTGAAGGGTCATCCTGAAAGGTCGTCCTGAAGGGTCATCCTGAAAGGTCGTCCTGAAGGGTCATCCGGAAGGTTTGTCCTGAAGGGTCCTGAAGGGTCGTCCTGAAGGGTGATCCTGAATGGTCGTCCTGAAGGGTCACCCTGAAGTGTCATCCTGAAGGGTCGTCCTGAAGGGTCATCCTGAAAGGTCATCCTGAAGGGTCAACCTGAAAGGTCATCCTGAAGATTCGTCTTGAATGGTCGTCCTGATGGGTCGTCCTGAAGTGTCGTCCAGAAGGGTCTTCCTGAAAGGTCATCCTGAAGAGTCATCCTGAAGGGTAGTCCTGAAGGGTCGTTCCCAATATTCGTCCTGAAGGGTCGTCCTGAAGGGTCAAGGGTTGTCATGTAGGGTCATCCTGAAGTGTCGTCCTGAAGGGTCGTCCTGAAGGTATTCTGAAGGGTCATCCTGAAGGGTCATCCTGAAGGTCGTCCTGAGGGTCGTCCTGAATCCTGAAGGTTCGTCTTGAAGGGTCATCCTGAAGGGTCCTGAAGGGTCATCCTGAAGGGTCGTCCTGAAGGGTCATCCTGAGGTCGTCCTGAAGGGTCATCCTGGGTCGTCCTGAAGGGTCATCCTGAAGGGTCCTGAAGGTCGTCCTGAAGGGTCATCCTGAAGGGTGTTCCTGAAGGGTCGTCGTGAAGGGTCCTGAAGGGTCATCCTGAAGGGTAGTCCTGAAGGTCGTCCTGAAGGGTCATCCTGAAGGGTCATCCTGAAGGGTCATCCTGAAGGGTCATCCTGAAGGGTCTTCCTGAAGGGTCCCTGAAGGGTAATCTGAAGGGTCATCCTTCGGAAGGGTCGTCTTGAAGGGTCATCCTAAAGGGTCTTGAAGGGTCATCCTGAAGGATACTGAAGGGTAGTCCTGAAGGTCATTCTGAAGGTCGTCCTGAAGGGTCATCCTAAGGTGTCTTCCTGAAGAGTTATCCTGAAGGGTCGTCCTAAAGGGTCGTCTTGAAGGGTCATCCTGAAGGGTGGTCCTAAAATGTAATCCTGCAGGGTCATTCTGAAGGGTGGTCCTGAAGGGTCGTCCTGATGGGTCATCCGGAAGGGTCATCCTGAAGGTTGTCCTGAAGGTTTATCCTGAAAGGTCATACTGAGGGTTGTCCTGCGGTCCTGAGGGGTCTGCGGTCCTGATGGGGTCCTGCGGTCCTGTGGGGTCCTGCGGTCCTGAGGGGTCCTGCGGTCCTGAGGGGTCCTGCGGTCCTGAGGGGTCCTGCGGTCCTGAGGGGTCCTGCGGTCCTGAGGGGTCCTGCGGTCCTGAGGGGTCCTGTGGTCCTGAGGGGGTCCTGGGGGTCCTGAGGGGGTCCTGGGGGTCCTGCGGTCCTGGGGGGTCCTGCGTTCCTGGGGGTCCTGCGGTCCTGGGTCAGCGGTCCGGGGGGGTCGTGCGGTCCTGTGGGGGTCCTGCGGTCCTGAGGGGTCCTGCGGTCCTGAGGGGTCCTGCGGTCCTGGGGTGTCCTGCGGTCCTGGGGTCCTGCGGTCCTGGGGGTACTGCGGGTCCTGAAGGGTCCTGCGGTCCTGAGGGGTCCTGCGGTCCTGGGGTGTCCTGCGGTCCTGGGGGTCCTGCGGTCCTTTGGGGTCGTGCGGTCCTGGGGTGTCCTGCGGTCCTGGGTGGTCCTGCGGTCCTGAGGGGTCCTGCGGTCCTGGGGGTCCTGCGGTCCTGAGGGGTCCTGCGGTCCTGGGGGGTCCTGCGGTCCTGGGGGATCATGTGGTCCTGAGGGGTCCTGCGGTCCTGGGGGGTCCTGCTGTCCTGAGGGGTCCTGCGGTCCTGGGGGTTCCTGCGGTACTGGGGGGTCCTCCGGTCCTGGGGGGTTTTGCGGTCCTGGGGGTACCTGCGGTCCTGGGGGGTCCTACGGTCCTTGGGGGTCCTGTGGTCCTGGTGGCTCCTGCGGTCCTGGGGGGTCCTGCGGTCCTGAGGGGTCCTGCGGTCCTGGGGTGTCCTACGGTCCTGGGGGGTCCTGCGGTCCTGGGGGGTCCTGCGGTCCTGGGGGGTCCTGCGGTCCTGGGGGTCCTGCGGTCCTTTGGGGTCCTGCGGTCCTGGGGTGTCCTGCCGTCCTGGGGGGTCCTGCAGTCCTGAGGGTTTTTGCGGTCCTGGGGGGGTCCTGCGGTCCTGGGGGGTCCTGCGGTCCTGAGGGGTCCTGCGGTCCTGGGGGGTCCTGTGGTCTTGGGGGGTCCTGCTGTCCTGGGAGGTCCTGCGGTCCTTGGGGGTCCTACGGTCCTGAGGGGTCCTGCGGTCCTGGGGGGTCCTGCGGTCCTGAGGGGTCCTGCGGTCCTGGGGTGTCCTGCGGTCCTGGGGGGTCCTGCTGTCCTGGGGGTCCTGCGGTCCTGAGGGGTCCTGCGGTCCTGGGGGGGTCCTGCGGTCCTGGGGGTCCTGCGGTCCTGAGGGGGCCTGCGATCCTGGGGGTCCTGCGGTCCTGGGGTGTCCTGCGGTCCTGTGGGGTCCTGCGGTCCTGGGGGGTCCTGCGGTCCTGGGGGGTCCTGCGGTCCTGAGGGGTCCTGCGGTCCTGGGGGATCATGCGGTTCTGAGGGTTCCTGTGGTCCTGGGGGGTCCTGCTGTCCTGGGGGCTCCTGCGGTCCTGGGGGGGGGGGTCCTGCGGACCTTGGGGGTCCTGCGGTCCTGGGGGGTTTTGCGGTCCTGGGGGGTCCTGCGGTCCTGAGGGGTTTTGCGGTCCTGGGGTGTCCTGCGGTCCTGGGGGGTCCTGCGGTCCTGGGGGGTCCTGCAGTCCTGGGGGATCATGCGGTCCTGGGGGGTCCTGTGGTCCTGGGGGGTCCTGCTGTCCTTGGGTGTCCTGCGGTCCTGGGGGGTCCTGCGGTCCTGGGGGGTCCTCCGGTCCTGGGGGGTCCTGCGGTTCTGGGGTGTTCTGCGGTCCTGAGGGGTCCTGCGGTCCTGGGGTGTCCTGCGGTCCTGGGAGGTCCTGCGGTCCTGGGGTGTCCTGCGTCCTGAGGGGTCCTTCTGTCCTGAGGGGTCCTGAAGGGTGAGAACTAGATTCACAAATGATCCCACATACCGATAACGAGCCCTTTAGTGAAATCCGGGCGACTCTGAAATATTGATATCTGAATGTTGGTTTATGAGAATCACGTTGGCAACCATACAACTGAAGTGCATTGTTATATCTAACGTAATTCATTTCCATGACTGATTGTCTATCTATATCTATATCTAACTATATCTAAATCTGTCTATATCTATGTCTGCCTGCCTGCCTGCCTGTCTGCCTGCTTGTCTCTGTCTGTCTTCCTGTCCGCCCTCCTGCTGTCTGTCTATCTATCCGTCTGTCTGTCTGTCTGCCTGCCTGCCTGCTTGCCTGTCTGCCTGTCTGTCTTTCTGTCTTTGCCTATCTGACTGTCTGTCTGTCTGTCTAGCTATCTAGCTATATTTCTTAGGACTATGAGAGTATAGTGCAATGAAAGACTGGATAGAGCACACTCAAAGTGGAAATACAAAATTAAGATTACCAGACTAGTGGAAAAAATAAGCTCATTTAAATCTGACAAGGATATCCTGATAAATTTAGAAAAAAAAAATGAACGAGACGTTTAAAAGATGTTTTCTCTCGGTATTTACAAAAGAGAAGAGAGATACGATACCTGACCTCAAGAAGGATGATGCAGACAAGTCATAGAGGAGGTTTTGTAGATATTAATTTTAGACAATTAGATTTAGGAGATGGGCAGGAATTAGTTTACTAACAGTGATGAGCGACTGGAATAGACTTAGTAACCATGTAATTAGTGAGCCCTGAAACTATTAGTTGTTTTAAAAGAAGGTTAGATAACTTCATGGATGGGAATGAAAGGTGTTGATGGACTTGGAACTGCCTAGTGTAGGCCTTATGGTCTCTTGTAGACCCTTTACTATTATATTCCTATGTTCTCTCTTTTCTTCTGATGTTCTCTCTCTCTCTCTTGGTGGTCTTTAATAAGGCGCTATTCACACTAGCGGTTTCAATTATAGTATGAATTACAGAAAGGGAAGGATAGAGAAAGGGAAGGACAGAGAAAGGGAAGGACAGAGAAAGGGGAAGACAGAGAAAAGGAAGGACAGAAAGAAAGGAAAATACAGAAAGGAAAAGAGAGAGAGAAAGGGAGAGAGAGAAAGGGAGAGACAGAAAAATGAAAATATAGAAAGAGAAAGAAGAAAAAAAAAAAAAAAAGACATAAGCACACACACAGGTCTAAATCACCATCCGCACAGTCCTAACAATCTTGTGAGGCCCCAGTTAAAACAATTGTTAATATGAGTGCGAATATATACCAAATATAATGATTTATTGATATATGTTGTTGTTAATCACACCACCAGCAAATAAGTAATTGACAACCAGGTCGAACAACGAGTACAAACAAATCACTCTTTGAATTGGACAGTGTGAACAAAATGGTAAATTAAACACATAAATAGGAGTCGGGTTGCTCAAGTAGGTGTACACGTATATGTGAACATATGTACACACTTATGTGCACATGCGTAAGAAAGTACACATAAATTCTCTCTCTCTCTCTCTCTCTCTCTCTCTCTCTCTCTCTCTCTCTCTCTCTCTCTCTCTCTCTCTCTTTCTCTCTCTCTCTCTCTCTCTCTCTCTCTTTCACACAATTACACACACGCGCGCGCGTGCGCACACACACATACACACAGTCACACACACTCACCCCCCCCCCCCACACACACACAGAGCACGCTCGATTACACAGACCTATTGATAGCTCTGTTCCTTGTTATCAGTATTCGGGTTATTTATGGCATTTTTCAACAGATAAAAGTTTTTAATTTCCTTTTTGGAAGAAGTATATGTGGAACACACCGCTGCGTCATGTAGTGGACCGTTCCACTTATTGCATTGTGGTAAAGTATTGTTTTGGCTCGTAGGTTCCTTACCATGTCACGATGTTTCATAACTTTGAGCTTTGCTTCAAACCGTTTCATTGTTTGTTTGTTTTTATATTCAGCATTAAAGGAAACAGTCTGGTATATGTGTGATTTATGTCCCGCGATTTATTGTTGATATTGTTACAAATGTTATGTTTTGTAATCATTATTTTTGTTATCGATTCATTTGATTTATTAATTTGTTTGTCTACATTTATTTGTGTATGTAATTTTTGTTTGTTTATTTCTTCATTTATTCATCTGTAAATTTATATTAATTTTTTTAATCAGCTTCTCTAATAACTTGTTATTCATTTGTCTATTTTGATGACAATGAGCCATCCACCATTGGCTGTTGTAGGCTGATAGTCATACAGAGTATATCATACAAATAGGGATGTTTATTCACTGAGGTTGTCTTTGTACTCAAAGGTTGTGGATCAACAAGCCTGTTTATTATCAGATTAAATAATTCTCCATTATAGTATGAGGAAAATAGATAAACAGAAAAATAAATATATTTGATATTCAACTATATAATTATGTTAAAACTGTCAAGGAGGTTAATTAGTACAAGTTGTGTGAAGAGTACGTATTCCTTGATATTTTATACTAATTACCATCTCTTCCTCATTGCTGTCTGTGTTTGAAGAGATATCATATTCTGAAAAAAATGTGCGATTATATTTTGAGAATAAAGGAAATATACTATTTTGAAAATATGTCTTTATATATTAAGGACAGAAGAGATATTCCTTTGAAAAAAAAACGCGTGCACATATTTTGAGAAAAAATATATGTGTTCGTAACCTGTGAACGTTTTAATCTTCATGTAAATTTTAGCTGTGCCCCATGTGAGTACCTGAGATGTGCTTAAGATAATCACCTCAATGTTGATGTCTGATAATAATTGTTGCCTCGAGTCACAAAGGATTATAAAGGCGGAGCATGCCGACAGGAGACCTTTGGTCCATATCTTGGTCGGATGCGAAAAAAAAAATCATAATAGTAATAAATGAATAAATAAAAACTATAATAATGTAAATAACAAATAAAATACATAGATAAATGCATAGGTATAGTCAAATAATAAACAAACAGGTAAATAGTAAATAATAATATATGGACATATACCTAATAATAAATGAAAATCAAACAGACAAATGATAAAAAAAATATATATATAAAATAAATTATAATCATTAGAGCATCTTGCTTAGGTGTTTATCTAAATGATTCTTAAAGCTTCGAACTGAACTACATTGCACTACCTGTAAAATAGATGATAATCATCACAGCATCTTGCTTAGGTGTTTATCTAAATACTTCTTAAAGCTTCGAACTGAACTACATTGCACTGCCTCTGCAGGAAGTTGCATCGAATGGAAACCGAAAACCCCACAGAAGCTTCCTACAAACATTTCTAGGAAGAAACTTCGATCTCGTGTCTGTTCTATTAGTATGTGGAACTGTTTATATTTCAAGAACTTGTAGTGAATGGAGGGGAGCAGTCACCGGTTCACAACACTCCTTATGTAATTAAGGTTTTGGAAATACAAAGCTCATATGAAGAAATCTTGGGTCTAGTTCGAAGAACGACTGCCAGCCCCTCGAGAACGCACCTCCAAATGAAAGTGATGATATTGGAGATAGAAGGCAAATCGAAAGGAATATTGAAGATGGATACTGCTGGAAGTTCGACAATGTTTCTTTAGCAAAATGAAATTCCTTTCTTTTATACATACTGACTACTTAGTTTACATGGATGATACTATAGGAAACTTAGTTACACATCTTTGATCCAGGGGGACATTAACAGTTCTTGTTCTCCATTTTCCCTCTCCAAGCATTGCTTTACCAGCTACGCTACGAACTCGTTTCCATTATTCTAGAATTATCCTTATCCGTCTATTTTTATGCGGTGGGATGGATCTCCAGCTGGTAATGGTTTTTGTTAGTAACCTCAGTTCATGGAAATGTAAGCCGTGTAGATCTAAGTAGTGGAAATGAAAACAGAGGAAGGAAGAGGAGAGAGCGACAGCAAGGGGGGTGGGGGAAAGAGAGACATGTTAAGAAAGTTTGTGCGTTTTACTAACAAAAACCATTACCATTCTCCATTTTCCCTCTCGCACAAACGCACAAGCATTGCTTTACCAGCTACACTACGAACTCGTTTCCATTATTCTAGAATTATCCTTATCCGTTTATTTTTATGCGGTGGGATGGATCTCCAGCTGGTAATGGTTTTTGTTAGTAAAACGCACAAACTTTCTTAACATGTCTCTCTCTCTTTCTGTCTCCTTTTATTCTCTTCTTTTCTCTCTGCCTGTCTGTCTGTCTATATATCAGTCTATGCGCCTTTGTCCTTACCTTTTTCTTCGTCTATCTATGTCTAAATTTGACGTCTGTCTTTTTCTACCTGCTTAAGTCTGTCTTTGTTTTAGCTCATGCTAAGCTGCCAAGTAGAATCCATAAAGCCTAACGTAGACTCTAACGGTGTATTTTTACTCTGTAAGTAAGACAACAGGCTTCAACGATATCTCGGTGGAACTGAATAGTATAGCTAAGTGCCAGACAGAGAGCTTATCCCTCGGGCTTTTCAAAATAGATCCCAAAGAGATAGGTTAGTGAGGCATACCTCTACTTAAAAGACACAAAAAAGCATTAAGAATCTCCTTGCGTTAGGCCCTGTTCACATTACCGGTTTGAACCGCATGGAAACCACGGAGTTATTGCATAGTCAAGGGAGAACCGTGAATTTTTGTGTGAACGCTTCCATTAATTCATACTATAATTGAAACCGCTAGTGTGAATAGCGCCTTATTAAAGACCACCAAGAGAGAGAACATAGGAATATAAGAGTAAAGGAGACTACAAGAGACCATAAGGCCTACACTAGGCAGTTCCAAGTCCATTAACACCTTTCATCCCCATCCACAAAGTTATCTAACCTTCTTTTAAAACAACTAGTAGTTTCAGGTCTCACTACATGGTTACTAAGTCTATTCTAGTCGCTCACCACTCTATTAGTAAACTAGTTCCTGCGTATTTCTCTCCTAAATCTAAATTTGTCTAATCTAGATTAATATCTACAAATCCTCCTCTACGGTTTTAATACGATGACTATGTCTGCATCATCCTTCTTGAGGTCAGGTATCGTATCTCTCTTCTCTTTTGTAAATACCGAGAGAAAACGTCTTTTAAACGTCTCGTTCATTTTTTTTTCTCAATTTATCAAGATATCCTTGTCAGATTTAACTGAGCTTATTTTTTCCACTAGTCTGGTAATCTTAATTTTGTATTTCCATTTTGAGTGTGCTCTTCTATCCAGTCTTCCAATTGCACTATACCTACTCATAGTCCTAAGAAATATAGCTAGATAGCTAGACAGACAGACAGACAGTCAGATAGGCAAAGACAGAAAGACAGACAGGCACACAGGCAAGCAGGCAGACAGGCAGACAGACAGACAGACAGACAGATAGATAGACAGACAGCAGGCAGGCGGACAGGAAGACAAGCAGGCAGACAGGCAGGCAGGCAGGCAGACATAGATATAGATAAATTTAGATATATAGTTAGATATAGATATAGATAGACAATCAGTCATGGAAATGAATTACGTTAGATATAACAATGCACTTCAGTTGTATGGTTCCCAACGTGATTCTCATAAACCAACATTCAGATATCAATATTTCAGAGTCGCCCGGATTTCACTAAAGGGCTCGTTATCGGTATGTGGGACCATTTGTGAATCCAGTTCTCACCCTTCAGGACCCCTCAGGACAGAAGGACCCCTCAGGACGCAGGACACCCCAGGACCGCAGGTCACCCCAGGACCGCAGGACACCCCAGGACCGCAGGACACCCCAGGACCGCAGGACACCCCAGGACCGCAGGACCCCTCAGGACCGCAGGACACCCCAAGACCGCAGGACCCCTCAGGACCGCAGGACCTCACAGGACCGCAGGACACCGCAGGACCCCCCAAGACCACAGGACCCCCGAGGACCGCAGAAAACCTAAAAAAAGCAGGACCCCCCAGGACCGCAGGACCCCCCAGGACCGCAGGACCCCCAGGACCGCAGGACCCCCCAGGACCGCAGGACCCCCCAGGACCGCAGGACCCCTCAGGACCGCAGGACCCCTCAGGACCGCAGGACCCCTCAGGACCGCAGGACCCCTCAGGACCGCAGGACCCCTCAGGACCGCAGGACCCCTCAGGACCGCAGGACCCCTCAGGACCGCAGGACCCCTCAGGACCGCAGGACCCCTCAGGACCGCAGGACCCCTCAGGACCGCAGGACCCCTCAGGACCGCAGGACCCCTCAGGACCGCAGGACCCCTCAGGACCGCAGGACCCCTCAGGACCGCAGGACCCCTCAGGACCGCAGGACCCCTCAGGACCGCAGGACCCCTCAGGACCGCAGGACCCCTCAGGACCGCAGGACCCCTCAGGACCGCAGGACCCCTCAGGACCGCAGGACCCCTCAGGACCGCAGGACCCCTCAGGACCGCAGGACCCCTCAGGACCGCAGGACCCCTCAGGACCGCAGGACCCCTCAGGACCGCAGGACCCCTCAGGACCGCAGGACCCCTCAGGACCGCAGGACCCCTCAGGACCGCAGGACCCCTCAGGACCGCAGGACCCCTCAGGACCGCAGGACCCCTCAGGACCGCAGGACCCCTCAGGACCGCAGGACCCCTCAGGACCGCAGGACCCCTCAGGACCGCAGGACCCCTCAGGACCGCAGGACCCCTCAGGACCGCAGGACCCCTCAGGACCGCAGGACCCCTCAGGACCGCAGGACCCCTCAGGACCGCAGGACCCCTCAGGACCGCAGGACCCCTCAGGACCGCAGGACCCCTCAGGACCGCAGGACCCCTCAGGACCGCAGGACCCCTCAGGACCGCAGGACCCCTCAGGACCGCAGGACCCTCAGGACCGCAGGACCCCTCAGGACCGCAGGACCCCTCAGGACCGCAGGACCCCCGGACCGCAGGACCCCTCAGGACCGCAGGACCCCTCAGGACCGCAGGACCCTCAGGACCGCAGGACCCCTCAGGACCGCAGGACCCCTCAGGACCGCAGGACCCCTCAGGACCGCAGGACCCCTCAGGACCGCAGGACCCCTCAGGACCGCAGGACCCCTCAGGACCGCAGGACCCCTCAGGACCGCAGGACCCCTCAGGACCGCAGGACCCCTCAGGACCGCAGGACCCCTCAGGACCGCAGGACCCCTCAGGACCGCAGGACCCCTCAGGACCGCAGGACCCCTCAGGACCGCAGGACCCCTCAGGACCGCAGGACCCCTCAGGACCACAGGACCCCTCAGGACCGCAGGACCTCTCAGGACCACAGGACCCTTCAGGACCGCAGGACCCCTCAGGACCGCAGGACCCCTCAGGACCGCAGGACCCCTCAGGATCGCAGGACCCGTTAGGACCGCTGGACCCCTCAGAACCGCAGGACCCCTCAGGACCGCAGGACCCCTCAGGACCGCAGGACCCCTCAGGACCGCAGGACCCCTCAGGACCGCAGGACCCCTCAGGACTGCAGGACCCCTCAGGACCGCAGGACCCCTCAGGACCGCAGGACCCCTCAGGACCGCAGGACTCCTCAGGACCGCAGGACCCCTCAGGACCGCAGGACCCCTCAAGACCGCAGGACCCCTCAGGACCGCAGGACCCCTCAGGACCGCAGGACCCCTCAGGACCGCAGGACCCCTAAGGACCGCAGAACAACTCCTCAGTATGACCTTTCAGGATGAGCCTTCAGATGGATGACCCTTCAGGATGACCCTTCAGGACGACCCATCAGGACGACCCTTTAGGACCACCCTTCAGAATGACTCTTCAGGATGACACTTCAGGACCACACTTCAGGATGACCCTTCAGGATGACCCTTCTGGATGACCCTTCAAGACGACCTTCAGGACGACCCTTTAGGACGACACTTCAGGAGAACCCTTCAGGATGACCCTTCAAGACGACCCTTCAGGATGACCCTTCAGGACGACCCTTCAAGATGACCCTTCAGGACGACCCTTCAGGACAACCCTTCTGGATGACCCTTCTGGATGACCCTTTAGGACGAGCCTTTAGGATGACTCTTCTGGACGACCCTTCAGGGTGACTCTTCAGGACGACCCTTCAGAATGACCCTTCAGGACGACCCTTCAGGATTACCTTTCAGAGCGATCCTTCAGGATGACCTTTCAGAACGACCTTTCAGGATGACCCTTCAGGTCGACTCTTCAGGATAACCTTTCAGGAAGACCCTTCTGGACGACCTTTCAGAACGACCCTTCAGGATAACCTTTCAGGAGGACCCTTGAGGACGACCCTTCAGGACGACCTTTCAGGAAGACCCTTCAGGACGAACCTTCAGGATGACTTTTCAGGATGACCCTACAGGTCGATCCTTCGAGATGACCCTTCAGGATGATACCTCAGGACGACCCTTCAGGATGACCTTTCAGGATGATCCTTCAGGACAACCCTTCAGGATGACTCTTTAGGACGACCTTTCAGGATGACCCTTCAGGATGACGCTTTAGGACGACTCCTTAGGAAGACCCTTCAGGACGACCCTTCAGGATGACCATTTCAGGACGACCCTTCAGGATGACCCCTGAGGACTACCCTTCTGGATGACCGTTTAGGACGACTCTTGAAGATGATCCTTTAGGACGACCCTTCAAGATGATCCTTTAGGACGACTCTTCAGGATGACCCTTCAGGACCTTTCAGGACGACCCTTCAAGACGAATCTTCAGGACAACCCTTCAGGATGACCCTTCATGACCCTTCAGGACGACCCTTAAGGATGACCCTTCAGGATGACCTTTCAGGACCACCCTTCAGGATGACCCTTCAGGACGACCCTTCAGGATGACCCATCTGGACGACCCTTCAGGATGACCCATCTGGACGACCCTTCAGGATGACTATTCAGAATGACCCTTCAGGATGACCTTTCAGGACCACCCTTCAGGATGACCCTTCAGGACGACCCTTCAGGATGACCCATCTGGACGACCCTTCAGGATGACCCATCTGACGACCCTTCAGGATGACCCTTGACCCTTCAGGATGAACCTTCAGGGTCTTCTGCAGTTTCAACTGGCAGTTGCAACTGTTCAGTTATAACTGTCAGTTGAAACAACACGTGTGTGGGTATCTCAGTGATACTGAAATACCCACACACGTGCAGTTTAAACTGACAGTTAAACTGTCAGTTGAAACTGCACATGTGTGGGTATCTCAACGATACAGATATATCCACACACGTGCAGTTTAGACTGACAGTTACAACTGCTCAGTTATAGCTGTCAGTTGAAACTGCATGTGTGTGGGTGTCTCAGTGATACTGATATACCAACGCACATGCAGTTTCAACTAACAGTTGCAACTGTTCAGTTATAACTGTCAGTTGAAACTACACGTGTGTGGGTATCTCAGTGATACTAAAATACCCATACATGTGCAGTTTAAACTGACAGTTATAACTGAACAGTTATAACTGTCAGTTGAAACTGCACATGTGTGGGTATCTCAACGATACAGATATATCCACACACGTGCAGTTTAAACTGACAGTTACAACTGTTCAATTATAACTGTCAGTTGAATCTGCACATAAGTGGGTGTCTCAGTGATACTGATATACTCACACACGTGCAACTTCAACTGACAGTTATAACTGAACAGTTATAACTGTCAGTTTAAACTGCACGTGTGTGGCCGGCCTAACTCTCACTTCTCCGTTTGAGAGTCTCCTTCGTCTGTGTCCTCTTCCTCGTTCCTTTAACACCTTCCCTCTATTCCTTTTCTTCTTCTTCCTTACTCTCTCCGTTCCACTTCCTCCTCATCGAAATCCCTCTCCTCTATTTTCAATCCATTACGTGCTCTTTATCATCAATTCGCACGCAGCCTCTTCTGTCTGTTTATTCTTTCTATTCTTTCCCTATCAAATAATTTATCCTATTACTTCCATATATAGAAAGGAGAGAGAGAGAGAAAACGAGACAGGAGAGAGAGAAAATAAACGAAAATGAGAGAGAATAGACAGAGAATGAGAGAGAGAGAGAGAGAGAGAGAGAGAGAGAGAGAGAGAGAGAGAGAGAGAGAGAGAGAGAGAGAGAGAGAGAGAGAGAGAGAGAGAGTGAGATAGAGAGAAAGAGAGAGAGAAAGAGAGAGAACAGAGATAAATCCTATCCACAAGCTCACTTAGAACTACCGTATCACAAACCAAAGACGCCTTGGGCAATCTAGACGAGTTACATCTATTTCCTGTAAAAGGATATACCTCGGCCAATACAGTCTTCTGCACTTAATTCTAGAACGTTCTTCTAACTGCGGCGTCGCTGTCTCAGCTCTCGACAAAAACTCAACTCTTTACTTAAACTTTAGTTCGAAAACTCTTCTTTGAACTCTTCGGACGCTTTCCTCCTTCACCTCTCCTCACACCCGAACGTTAAAAAGCACCAGAACTCTTTGTACCTAGTGCTAAGTGCCGCCAAAAGCAATTTCATTCATCTAAGGGTATCCACCTTATCCATTCGTAAAGATAAACCCATTTTAATTAAACCGGAAACAAGTCTTTGGTTCTTTCATACACTATTGCAATTGTGACCAGACGATTCACGCCAGCCCAGGAAGGCCTCTCCTTTGTATCAAATTCATTAGCAAATGACAGACAATTTTAGTCAACAGATGCCATGACTGCGTACTTTGTGCATTTCATTCTGGGTAAGCCGGATGGCGCTATTCATCAGAGAGTGTGGCGGTGGTGGTGATGGTGGCGAAGGTTTTGAGGGTGATGGTGATGGTGATGGTGGTGATGTTTGTTGTGGTGGTGGTTGTGGTGATGTTTGTTGTGGTGGTGGTTGTGGTGATGTTTGTTGTGGTGGTGGTTGTGGTGATGTTTGTTGTGGTGGTGGTTGTGGTGATGTTTGTTGTGGTGGTGGTTGTGGTGATGTTTGTTGTGGTGGTGGTTGTGGTGATGTTTGTTGTGGTGGTGGTTGTGGTGATGTTTGCTGTGGTGGTGGTTGTGGTGATGTTTGTTGTGGTGGTGGTTGTGGTGATGTTTGTTGTGGTGGTGGTGGTTGTGGTGATGTTTGTTGTGGTGGTGGTTGTGATGTTTGTTGTGGTGGTGGTTAGGGTGATGTTTGTTGTGGTGGTTGTGGTGATGTTTGTTGTGGTGGTGGTTGTTATGGTGATGTTTGTTGTGGTGGTGGTTGTTATGGTGATGTTTGTTGTGATGCTGGTTGTTATGGTGATGTTTGTTGTGGTGGTGGTTGTGGTGATGTTTGTTGTGGTGGTGGTGGTTGTGGTGATGTTTGTTGTGGTGGTGGTTGTGGTGATGTTTGTTGTGGTGGTGGTTATGGTGATGTTTGTTGTGGTGGTGGTTGTTATGGTGATGTTTGTTGTGGTGGTGGTTGTTATGGTGATGTTTGTTGTGGTGGTGGTTGTTATGGTGATGTTTGTTGTGGTGGTGGTTGTTATGGTGATGTTTGTTGTGGTGGCGGTTGTTATGGTGATGTTTGTTATGGTGGTTGTGGTGATGTTTGTTGTGGTGATGTTTGTTGTGGTGGTGGTTATGGTGATGTTTGTTGTGGTGGTGGTTGTTGTGGTGATGTTTGTTGTGGTAGTGGTGTTGTTGGTACTGGTATTAGTGATGATGGTGGCTGTGATGGTAGCATCGTGGACGGGGGCGGTGAGGGTAGCGTGTCGGACCGACGCGGTCTGAAACGATTTTGACGTTATGACAGCGATCCGACCCACTAAAGCAACTAAGGCAACAATACCTAACCGAGGGACTTGGCGAGGACCCGACTGCCCAGCAGAAACGATTACTTTATATTTATCTCTTTTAAAACTGTGACCGCCATTTGGTCCACTTTCGTGGCGGTCTGACCACCAGCCAGCAATTTCATTTAGCCACACACACACACCAATTCCCTCTGCAGTTTTGGCGTTAACCTATCTAGATGACTTTTCGCAGTTGGTGTGTTAAAACAGATCTCGACGGCTTGAAATTGGTCCTATGCAATGACCATGGAGAAAGGATCTGTAGTGCTTACTACAATCGTCCTTGTTAGAAGCGGTCAGCCTGAAACGAGTCATAGGGACAAGGTATGGGAAGTTTTTCATAGTGGGGAGTCAGAACACACCATTTAGTTTGCCGTGGTATGGTTTCCTTGGGCACATTTGGAATGAGTGTTTCCACCCTCTGCGCCGACGGCAGGTATGTTCTTATCGGAAGGCACCCGTAAGATCGAAATGATCACCGCGATTTATTTACGCTTATGCACTCTTTGGATGAACACTGGCGTGTTCGGTGCAAACAGATTGATACTCTTCCTTCAAGAAACTAGGATATTTATAAGAAACTAGGATATTTATAGTCAATCCCATGACTGATCTGTTTATTGGAAATGGCGATGACGGTATTTACAATAATGGTGGCGAAATTCTGGATTCTTGATCTTTAGTATACAATTATTCAAAATATATTTACAATGCATAAATATCCTTTTTATAGGATGCAGAGGAATATGTTTTATCTTATTTACACAATGAATTAAGTTGGTATAATGAATATTGTTATTTATATTAATTAAAATTACTCGGAATCATGTTGGAAGGGGTGACTATAGTTTATTCCGTACTCTGCGATCACTGGTCCTGAAGGAGTAATTACACGTGTTGGCTACAGAACACTACAGATCTTCCTCGAACTAGGTGGCATTTCCTGGTGACAATGATAGTAATTGATAAAAGCCCCCAAATTATGCCCTCATGTTTATCAATTGTTTTGTCTTTTTTATGATATCATTCTTTTAAGTTTGAAAATGTTTCAAAAACTCCCCACAACTCTGTGCCATGGTCTACACTGACAATTCTTTCATAACATAAATTCAGTGCTAAAGTGTGTGTGTGTGTGTGTGTGTGTGTGTGTGTGTACGCGCGCGCGTGGATATTACTACTTAATAGATTCTTTTATATGACACAGAACGATCTTACCCATCTACGGATAACCTCCACCACCCATCACAACAAGAACCCATTAAGCCCATGAACTGTAACACTCAGCACCTTAAGAAACCTCCAAGACACGGCCAGGGAAATTAGAAGTTGTGTACTAACTTCAATATTTCCTCAGCGAGTTGGCTAAAACAACTTCGGCGAAATTACAAGTTCCGTGCTAACTTTAGTATTTCCTTACCACGAGCGTCTGTTCCTAAACAGAGGTCGTAACTCCCCTTAATGGGTTGGGCGTCTCGTGTATCATGTGGATACATCTCGACTTCTTTCTTCCGAGCTGTGGCTGCCCCCACCTTGCAGGATCTTCTCTTAAAAGTAACAGCCATCAACTCGTCCACTCTCTCTCTCTCTCTCTCTCACTCTCTCTCTCTCTCACTCTCTCTCTCTCTCTCTCTCTCTCTCACTCTCTCTCTCTCTCTCTCTCTCTCTCTCTCTCTCTCTCTCTCTCTCACTCTCTCTCTCTCTCTCTCTCTCTCTCTCACTCTCTCACTCTCTCTCTCTCTCACTCTCTCTCTCACTCTCACTCTCTCTCTCTCACTCTCTCTCTCTCTCTCACTCTCTCTCTCTCTCACTCTCTCTCATTCTCACTCTCATTCTCACTCACCCTCACTCACTCTCACTCTCTTCTCCTCTCTCTCTCACTCTCTCTCTCTGTCTGTCTCTCTCTCTCTCTCTCTCTCTCTGCCTGTCTCTGCCCCTCTATCTCTGTACATATCTCTGTCTCTTTCTGTCTTACTTTCTCTCTTTCTCTGTCTCTCTTCCCCTCTCTCTTCTCCTCTCTATGTTTCTTTCTTTGTCTCTCTTTCCGTCTCTTTCTCTGTCTCTCTTTCTCTTCCCCTCTGCCTCTCTCTGTCTCTCTTTATCTCTCTCCCTGTCTCCCTCCCTAACTGTCTCCCTGTCTCCCTCCCTATCTGTCTCCCTCTCTGTCTGTCTCCTTCTCTGTCTGTCTCCCTTTCTGTCTCCCTCTCTGTCTTCCTCTCTGTCTCCCTATCTGCCTTTCTCTCTTTCTTCCTCTCTGTCTCTCTCTGTGTCACCCCCTGTTTCTCTCTCTGTCTTCCTCTCTTTCCCTCTGTCTATCTGGCTGTCCCACCTTACTGGATTTCATTCTTCAAAATAATGACCATAAAAATTCTCTCTATTTCTCTCTCTATCTCTCCTCTCCACCTCTCCCACTCTCTGCCTTTCTGCCTCTCCCTCCTCTCTCTCTCTCTCTTTCTCTCTCTCTGTCACTCTCTTTTCTCAGTCTCACCCTATCTTTCCGCTTCTTTCTCTCCATCTCTCTGTGACTCTCTCTCATCTGTCTCCCTCTCTCTCTCTCATCTTCTTCCTCTCCCTCTCTTTCTCTCCTAGGTCAATATTTCTTTTTAACAAAATAAATGTTTATTTCCAAATCATATGATATTACGCTCAATCGCGGTACATTTTTTTCCCACCCGAAATGCCTTTGCACTAGAATAACAACAAAATCCTCAATCTTTCTTTTCTTTCGTCGTGACGTTTTGCCGCGGAGTTCTTTGAGAGACACCTTCATACCAGCCAAAGACTCCGAATTCTTTCAGAATGGGAGTGGCATGGAACTCTTCGCCTCCAATAACTTCCGTTATGAGACTGAATGGTTTTCTTTGTGTGCTTCGAGTATCGATGTTTTTGCGAGTAGAGCCACTTTTTTTTTCTTTTTTTTTTTGAGTTTTGTATGTTTGTCTCGGCCTTTGTCCATCGGTTACGCGTACACATGTATACGCACAAACGCACAGGCGCGCACACACACAGACGTACATACCCAGGCACGCACGCACGCACGCACACACACACACACACACACACACACAAATACACACACACACACAAATACATACACTCGCACATACATACGAGCACACATACGCACGCAAACATATTACACACGCTCGTTTCTTCTCTGGTCTACTTCCTTACCTCCTGTTTGATCATAACCATTTGTTACTCTCTTTTTCCTTCGTTATCTTACTCTCCTTCTTCTTCCTCTTCTTCTTTCTCTCTCTTATCGCTTCTCTCTCTTTTACATTCTTTCCTCTTCCATTTCTATTCCGTCTCTTAAATTGTTATCCCTTACTTACTCCACGATTTTCTCTCTATCTCTTTCTCCAGGATACATGTTCCACTCTTATATTCCTTCGTCGTAAGTATATCTTTGTCTCTCAAATATTTTGGTCGACACAATCTCCATATCTGTGTGTATCACCTCTTAGTGTTTCATACATCTTTTGCAATACTTACTCCACGATTTTCTCTCTATCTCTTTCTCCAGGACACATGTTCCGCTCTTACTTTTTTTCTCTCCTGTTATGCCTCGAAACTCTCCTTCCACTCAGCGAACACCCCATGCCCTTTTCTCCGTGCCTCAATATCTCGGCCACATTTTCTCCAATTCTCTTAATCTTCAGAGATAAATCCTATGCTCCAATTGTTTCTTATACTACGTTAAACTATTTGTTTGTTTACTTATTTCTTTGTTTTGTGTGGAAGATATTCAAAACGTAAAGAACTAAATGGCGTGAGTTGTGTGTGTGTAAGCGTGTGTGTGTGTGTGTGTGTGTGTGTGTGTGTGTGTGTGTGTGCGTTTATGTATGTGTGTGCGCTTGTGTGTATGTGTGTATATATATGTGTGTGCTTGTGTGTACCTACGTCTCTATTTATAGGTTCCAGCGTAGGTGAGAACTTGCAAATATATGTGTATGTTTAAATTCTTATATAGGTGTACATGTTTGTATATAAGCGAGTGTGTCTTTGCCTACAAGCCTCGTCGTAACTCCCGGTGTGGTAGGGCAAGCCAGGGAGATGAATTGAATAGTTTGAAGTCAGGAGAAAGAGAGAGAAAGAGAAAGAGAGAGAAAGAGAGAAAGAGAGAAAGAGAGAGAGAGAAAGAGAGAGAGAGAGAGAAAGAGAGAGAGAGAGAGAGAGAGAGAGAGAGAGAGAGAGAGAGAGAGAGAGAGAGAGAGAGAGAGAGAGAGAGAGAGAGAGAGAGAGAGAGAGAGAGAGAGAGAGAGAGAGAGAGAGAGAGAGAGAGAGAGAGAGAGAGAGAGAGAGAGAGAGAGAGAGAGAGAGAGAGAGAGAGAGAGAGAGAGAGAGAGAGAGAGAGAGAGAGAGAGAGGAGAGAGAGGAGAGAGAGGTAGACAGACAGACAGACAGACACAGACATACCGAGACAGAGATAGAGACAGAGAGACAGGGACAGACGGACAGAGACAAACAGAGAGGCAGACAGACAGACTGAAACCCCGTAACTACCACGTGATGACTACCATAAGGATGAAAAATATCTCCTGACGACAACAGGAGCCGAAGAAAACGGGACCCCCCGGTGGGCGAAGAGGCTAATGCATGAAGGAAAGCAGTAGGGAGTTCTCCTGTGTCGGCTTCGAGATAGTCTCCCTCTCTATCGAAATCTTCGTATTTCCATGAAACGTGTTTCTGCGTTATTGTCCTCTCCTTATCCTTCTCGAATTAATTTGCGTTGACGGCCATGCGCTCTCCTTAATTCTAATTTCAGCCATCGTTTATCTCGACTTCAGTTCTTCTCCTCCTCGTTCTCCTTCTATAAGTAATATATCTTCATCCTCCCTTTCTCTTCTTGTCCTATCTGGCTCGTCTTTCGTGTTTCCTGCGTCCTTCCGTCTCAAGTCTTCTACTATTTGTCTATGCTTTCTCATTTTCACTTTACAAAAGATTACAAAGGTGGAGTATGCCGACAGGAGACCTTTTGGTCCATAACTAGGTCGGATGCTAATATATATATATATATAATGATAAATAAAAAAATGAAAAATAACATTAAAAATTATAGATAAAATAGATAAATGCATTAGTATAATTAAGTAATAAACAAACAGGTAAATAGTAAATAATAATAAATTGACAGATAAATGATAATAAACGAAAATCAAGCAAATAATAAATAGACAAATAATAACAAATAAACAATATAGAATAAATGGCAGTCATTACAGCATCCTGCTCAGATGTTTATCTAAACGAGTATTAAAGCTTCGAAATGAGCTACATTACACTGCCTCTGCAGAAGTTTATTCCATTTATTAACTACACAGTTAGCGAAGTTGTTTCTACCTACTTCCAAATTAAATCTATTTCCTGACAGTTTCGCTTATTTCGTCTCACTCCTGTCGCATTCCATCCAAACGCACAAACTTTCTTAACATGTCTCCCCCCCCCTTGCTGCCGCTCTCTCCTCTTCCTTCCAGTGTTTTCATTTCCACTACTTAGATCTCATGAAATGAGGTTACTAACAAAAACCATTACCAGCTGGAGATCCATCCCACCGCGTAAGAATAAATGTATAAGGATAATTCTAGAATAATGGAAACGAGTTCGTAGCGTAGCTGGTAAAGCAATGCTTGGAGAGGGAAAATGGAGAACAAGAACTGTTAATGTCCCCCTGGATCAAAGATGTGTAACTAAGTTTCCTATAGTATCTAAGTAGTCAGTATGTATAAAAGAAAGGAATTTCATTTTGCTAAAGAAACATTGTTGAACTTCCAGCAGTATCCATCTTCAATATTCCTTTTGATTTGCCTTCTATCTCCAATATCATCACTTTCATTTGGAGGTGCGTCCTCGAGGGGCTGGCAGTTGTTCTTCGAACTAGACCCAAGATTTCTTCATATGAGCTTTGTATTTCCAAAACCTTAATTACATAAGGAGTGCTGTGAACCGGTGACTGCTCTCCTTCATTCACTACGACAAGTTCTTGAAATATAAACAGTTCCACATACTAATAGAACAGACACGAGATCGAAGTTTCTTCCTAGAAATGTCTGTAGGAAGCTTCTGTGGGGTTTTCGGTTTCCATTCGATGCAACTTCCTGCAGAGGCAGTGTAATGTAGTTCAGTTCGAAGCTTTAAGAATCATTTAGATAAACACCTAAGCAAGATGCTGTGATGATTATCATCTATTTTACAGGCAGTGCAATGTAGTTCAGCTCGAAGCTTTAAGAATCATTTAGATAAACACCTAAGCAAGATGCTGTTATGATTATAAATTTATATTATTTGTTTTTGTTTTTTATCATTTGTCTGTTTGATTTTCATTTATTATTAGTTATATGTCAATATATTATTATTTACTATTTACCTGTTTGTTTATTATTCAACTATACCTATGCATTTATCTATGTATTTTATATGTTATTTACATTATTATAGTTTTTATTTATTCATCTATTATTATTATGATTTTTTTTTTCGCATCCGCCTTTATAATCCTTTGTGACTCGAGGCACATTGAGGTGATTATCTTGAGCACATCTTAGGCACTCACATGGGGAACAACTAAAATTTACATGAAGATTAAAACGTTCACAGGTTACGAACACATTTTTTCTCAAAATATGTGCACGCGTTTTTTTTTTCAAAGCAATATCTCTTCTGTCCTTAATATATAAAGACATATTTTCAAAATATTATATTTCCTTTATTCTCAAAATATAATCGCACAATTTTTTCAGAATATGAAATCTCTTCAAACACAGACAGCAATGAGGATGAGATGGTAATTAGTATAAAATATCAAGGAATACGCACTCCTCACTGAACTTGTACTAATTAACCTCCTTGACAGTTTTAACATAATTATATAGTTGAATATCAAATATATTTATTTTTCTGTTTATTTATTTTCCTCATACTATAATGGAGAATTATTTAATCTGATAATAAACAGGCTTGTTGATCCACAACCTTTGAGTACAAAGACAACCTCAGTGAATAAACATCCCTATTTGTATGATATACTCTGTATGACTATCAGCCTACAACAGCCAATGGTGGATGGCTCATTGTCATCAAAATAGACAAATGAATAACAAGTTATTAGAGAAGCTGATTAAAAAAATTAATATAAATTTACAGATGAATAAATGAAGAAATAAACAAACAAAAATTATATACACAAATAAATGTAGACATAAACAAATTAATAAATCAAATGAATCGATAACAAAAATAATGATTACAAAACATAACATTTGTAACAATATCAACAATAAATCGTAGGACATAAATCACAGAAATACCAGACCGTTTCCTTTAATGCTAAATATGAAAAATGAAAAAAACAAAAACAAAAACAAAAAAAACAATGAAACGGTTTGAAGCAAAGCTCAAAGTTATGAAACATCGTGAGATGGTAAGGAACCTTAACGTACCAAAACAATACTTTACCACAATGCAATAAGTGGAACGGTCCACTAAATGACGCAGCGGTGTGTTCCACATATACTTCTTCCAAAAAGGAAATTAAAAACTTTTATCTGTTGAAAAATGCCATAAATAACCCGAATACTGATAACAAGGAACAGAGCAATCAATAGGTCTGTGTAATCGAGCGTGCTCTCTCTCTCTCTGTAATTTCTATGCCTTTCATGATTCTCTCTCTCTCCTCTCTCTCTTCTTTGATCTAGTGTCTGTAGTTCAAGTTTTTGTATCTTGGTCTTATCAGGGTGTTGTGTGTGTGTGTGTGTGCGCACGCGCGCGCGTGTGTGTATGTGTGTGTGTGTGTGTGTGTGTGTGTGTGTGTGTGTGTGTGTGTGTGAGAGAGAGAGAGAGAGAGATAGAGATTTTGGTTTTAATAAATCTATTACGCCGTGGGCGGCAAACAATAGTACATCTATCATAGCATTGTGTTAGAGGACATGTCATATATTACACACATTCTTTAAATGGAGACATAATACAATAATTATTCAGGATCCCCCGAAATGGTGATGGCGGGATAGTGGTACTATGTAAGTGTTTATATATAATCATCATGCCCCGTCTCCGGGGAATATTGTCTGTCACTATGGGTCACTGGAGACAATAATACCATGGGTGTTCGTGTTAGGACGGTTACACAGCCCGCACGGTGATCACCGTGGCATATCATCCATCTGGGAGCCCCGTCACACAGGTCGACTCCCAAGTCCGAGCTGAGCACTGACATTATTGTGCCTTCGTACCATGGTCTTGCCTTCGGCGTTACTTGTGGCGGTTGGGTAGGATGTGGTCGTATGGGGATATCGGTAGACCGTTCCGCATCTTTCGGTGTGTTGACATGGCATGAGTGGCTGCGTGTACTCGTATCTTATTTTAAGGCATGATAGGGTGAGCATTGCGCGTGACGTCCATGACGTAGGTATAGGCTGCCTTGGTAAGATGGTCCACCGTTTAATAAATTCATTGCTTCTGAGGGCGACAAACAATAGTATATTAGTCATATTATTATATAAAGAGATACAAAAGGAGGTATGATTGGATTTAACAATCAAAATCCCCCAAAATGGGGGTGGCGACCTAGGAGTGTATCTTAGTTGTCGTCACTAGGTAAATATTTACATACAGTTATCACGTCTTGTCTCTGTGGAATACTGTCTGTCACAATGGGGCATTGGAGACAGTAATGTTCAAGAGTGTTGGCGTTAGGGCGGTTACACAGCCTGCATGATGAGTAATGTGGCATATCTTCCGCCTGGGATATTTGCCACACAGGTCGATATCCGAGTCTGAGCCGAGCACTGACAACATTGTGTCTCCGTACCATGGGTCCGCGTCGGCGATACTTGTGGCGGCTGGGTAGGAAGTGGTCGTGGTGTTGACTGGAGACACTGGTGGCTCGCTCCGCATCCCTTCGGCGTGTTGTTATGGTGTGAGTGGCTGCGTGTATTCTGTTTTTGAGGCATGTGAGAGAGGGTACTACGCGTTCGTTATCAAAGACGAAGGCACAAGCTGCTTTGGCAATACGGTCCACCGTGTCGTTGCCAGCAAGGTCGACGTGTGAAGGCACCCAGAGAGAGAGAGAGAGAGAGAGAGAGAGAGAGAGAGAGAGAGAGAGAGAGAGAGAGAGAGAGAGAGAGAGAGAGAGAGAGAGAGAATTTATGTGTACTTTCTTACGCATGTGCACATAAGTGTGTACATATGTTCACATATACGTGTGCACCAACTTGAGCAACCCGACACCTATTTATATGTTTAATTTACCATTTTGTTCACACTGTCCATTTCAAACAGCGATTTGTTTGTACTCGTTGTTTGACCTGGTTGTCAATTACTTATTCGCTGGTGGTGTGATTAACAACAACATATACCAATAAATCATTATATTCGGTATATATTCGCACTCATATTAACAATAGTTTTAACTGGGGCCTCACAAGATTGTTAGGACTGTGCGGGTGGTGATTTAGACCTGTGTGTGTGCTTATGTCTTTTTCTTTTCCTCTCCCTTTCTCTCTATATTTCCATTTTTCTGTCTCTTCTTTTCTCTCTCTTCCTTTCTGTATTTTCCTTTCTCTGTCCTTTCCCTTTCTCTGTCTTTCCCTTTCTCTGTCTCTCCCTCTTTCTGTCTTTCGTTTTCTCTTTTACTTTCTCTTTCTGTCTCTTTTTTTCTCTCCTTTTCTCTCTACATGTCTGTCTGTCTATACATCAGTCTAAGCGCCTTTGTCCTTATATTTTTCTTCGTCTATCTGTGTTTAAATTTGACGTCTGTCTTTTTCTACCTGCTTAAATCTGTCTTTGTTTTGGTTCATGCCAAGCAGCCAAGTAGAGTCCATAAACCCTAAAGTCGACTATAACTGTTTATTGTTACACTGATTCGTAAGACAACAGGCTTCAACGATATCTTGGTGAAACTGGTACATCTAAGTGCTAGGCAGAGACCTTAGCCCTCGGGCTTTTCAAAATAGATCCCAAAGAGATAGGTTAGTGAGGCATACCTCTACTTAAAAGACACAAAAAGCATTAAGAATCTCCCTGCGTTAGGCCCTGTTCATATTACCGGTTTGAACCGCATGGAAACCACGGAGTTATTGCATAGTCAAGGGAAAACCGTGCGTTTTTGTGTGAACGCCTCCATTAATTCATACTGTAATTGAAACCGCTAGTGTGAATAGCGCCTTATTAAAGACCACCAAGAGAGAGAGAGAACATCAGAAGAAAAGAGAGAACATAGGAATATAAGAGTAAAGGAGACTGCAAGAGACCATAAGGCCTACACTAGGCAGTTCCAAGTCCATTAACACCTTTATCCCCATCCACAAAGTTATCTAACCTTCTTTTAAAACAACTAGTATTTTCAGGTCTCACTACATGGTTACTAAGTCTATTCTAGTCGCTCACCACTCTATTAGTAAACTAGTTCCTGCGTATTTCTCTCCTAAATCTAGATGTCTAATCTAAATTAAATTCTAAAAATCTTGCTCTACTGTCTTAATACGATGACTATGTCTACATCATCCTTCTCGAGGTCAGGTATCGTATCTCTCTTCTCTTTTGTAAATACCGAGAGAAAACATCTTTTAAACGTCTCGTTTATTCTTTTTTTTTCTCAATTTATCAAGATATCCTTGTCAGATTTAACTGAGCTTATTTTTTCCACTTGTCTGGTAATCTTAATTTTGTATTTCCACTTTGAGTGTGCTCTTCTATCCAGTCTTCCAATTGCACGATACCTACTCATAGTCCTAAGAAATATAGCTAGATAGCTAGACAGACAGACAGACAGTCAGATAGGCAAAGACAGAAGGACAGACAGGCAGACAGGCAAGCAGGCAGGCAGGCAGACAGACAGAGACAGACAGACAGATAGACAGACAGACAGCAGGCAGGCGGACAGGAAGACAGACAGAGACAAGCAGGCAGACAGGCAGGCAGGCAGGCAGACATAGATATAGACAGATTTAGATATATAGTTAGATATAGATATAGATAGACAATCAGTCATGGAAATGAATTACGTTAGATATAACAATGCACTTCAGTTGTATGGTTCCCAACGTGATTCTCATAAATCAACATTCAGATATCAATATTTCAGAGTCACCCGGATTTCACTAAAGGGCTCGTTATCGGTATGTGGGACCATTTGTGAATCTAGTTCTCACCCTTCAGGACCCCTCAGGACAGAAGGACCCCCCAGGACGCAGGACACCCCAGGACCGCAGGAAACCCCAGGACCGCAGGACCCCTCAGGACCGCAGGACCCTCCAGGACCGCAGGACGCCTCAGGACCGCAGGACACCCCTGGACCGCAGGACCCCTCAGGACCGCAGGACCCTCAGGACCGCAGGACCCCACAGGACCGCAGGACCCCTCAGGACCGCAGGACCCTCCAGGACCGCAGGACCCCTCAGGACCGCAGGACCCCCAGGACCGCAGGACCCCCCAGGACCGCAGGACCCCCAGGACCGCAGGACCCCTCAGGACCGCAGGACCCCTCAGGACCGCAGGACCCCTCAGGACCGCAGGACCCCTCAGGACCGCAGGACCCCTCAGGACCGCAGGACCCCTCAGGACCGCAGGACCCCTCAGGACCGCAGGACCCCTCAGGACCGCAGGACCCCTCAGGACCGCAGGACCCCTCAGGACCGCAGGACCCCTCAGGACCGCAGGACCCCTCAGGACCGCAGGACCCCTCAGGACCGCAGGACCCTTCAGGACCGCAGGACCCTTCAGGACCGCAGGACCCCTCAGGACCGCAGGACCCCTCAGGACCGCAGGACCCCTCAGGACCGCAGGACCCCTCAGGACCGCAGGACCCTTCAGGACCGCAGGACCCCTCAGGACCGCAGGACCCTTCAGGACTGCAGGACCCCTCAGGATGACCCCTCAGGACCGCAGGACCCCTCAGGACCGCAGGACCCCTCAGGACCGCAGGACCCTTCAGGACCGCAGGACCCCTCAGGACCGCAGGACCCCTCAGGACCGCAGGACCCCTCAGGACCGCAGGACCCCTCAGGACCGCAGGACCCCTCAGGACCGCAGGACCCCTCAGGACCGCAGGACCCCTCAGGACCGCAGGACCCCTCAGGACCGCAGGACCCCTCAGGACCGCAGGACCCCTAAGGACCGCAGGACCCCTCAGGACCGCAGGACCCCTCAGGACCGCAGGACCCCTCAGGACCGCAGGACCCCACAGGACCGCAGAAAAACTCCTGAGTATGACCTTTCAGTATGACCCTTCAGGACGACCCTTCAGGACGACCCATCAGGACGACCCTTAAGGACCAACCTTCAGAATGACCTTTCAGGATGACACTTCAGGACGACCCTTCAAGATTACCCTTCAGGATGACCCTTCTGGATGACCCTTCAGGACGACCCTTCAGGACGACACTTCAGGATAACCCTTCAGGAAGACACTTTAGGATGACCCTTCAGGATGACCCTTCAGGACGACCCTTCAAAATGACCCTTCAGGACTACCCTTCAGCACCCTTCAGAATGACCCTTCAGGACCACCCTTTAGGATGACACTTCATGACGACCCTTCAGGATGACCCTTCAGGATGAACCTTCAGGACGTCCCTTCAGGCCGACCCTTCAGGATGACCCTTCAGGACCTTTCAGGACGACCTTTCCGGATGACTCTTCAGGACGACCTTTCAGGATGACCCTTCAGGACGACCTTTCAGGATGACCCTTCAGGACTACCTTTCAGGATGACCCTTCAGGAATACCCTAAGGGACGGCCCTTCAGGATGACCCTTCAGGACAACCCTTCAAGGCAAATCTTCAGAATGACCCTTCAGGACGAGCCTTCAGGATGACCTTTCACGATGACCCATCGGGACGATCCTTCAGGATGACCTTTCAGGATGACCCTTCAGGATGACCTTTCAGGATGACCCTTCAGGATGACCTTTCAGGATGACCCTTCATGATGACCCTTCAGGACGACACTTCAGGATGACACTTCAGTATGACCCTTCAGGACCACCCTTCAGGATGACCCTTCAGGACGACCCTTCAGGATGACACTTCAGGACGACCTTTCAAGACAACCCTTCCAGATGACCCTTCAGGAGGACCTTTCAGGATGACCCTTCAGGACGACCTTTCAGGATGACCCTTCAGGACGATCTTTCAGGATGACCCTTCAGGACGACCCTTCAGGAATACCCTTCAGGACGATCCTTCAGGAATACCCTTCAGGACGAACATTCAGGACGAGCCTTCAGGATGACCCTTCAAGACGACCCTTCCGGACAACCCTTCAGGACGACCCTTCAGGACGACCCTTGACCCTTCAGGGCTAACATTGGGGACGACCCTTCAGGATGAATCTTCAGAATGACCTTTCAGGAAGACCCTTCTGGACGACACTTCAGGACGACCCTTCAGGACGACCCATCAGGATGACCCTTCAGGACGACCCTTCAAGATGATTCTTCAGGACGACCCTTCAGGATGACCCTTCAGGACCTTTCTGGACGACCATAAGGGACGGCCCTTCAGGATGACCCTTCAGGACGACCCTTCAAGACGAATCTTCAGAATGACACTTCAGGACGAGCCTTCAGGATGACCTTTCACGATGACCCTTCGGGACGATCCTTCAGGATGACCCTTCAGGATGACCCTTCAGGACAACCCTTCAGGATGACCCTGCAAGACGACCCTTTAGGATTATCCTTCAGGACGATCTTCAGGATTATCCTTCAGGACGACTCTTCAGGATGAATCTTCAGGATGACCCTTCAGGACGACCCTTCAGGATGACCTTTCAAAATGACCCTTCAGGACGACCCTTCAGGACCACCCTTCAGAATTACCCTTCAGGACGACCCTTCAAGATGACCCTTCAGGACTACCCTTCAAGATCACCATTCAGGACGATTCTTCTGGACGACCCTTGAGGATGACCCTTCAGGACGACCCTCCAGGATGACCCTTTAGGACTACCCTTCAGGACGACCCTTCACATTGAACCTTCAGGAAAACCCTTTAGGATGACCCTTCAGGATGACCCTTCAGGATGACCCTTCAGAACGACCCTTCAGGATGGCCCTTCAGGATGACCCTTTAGAATGACCCTTCAGGATGACCCTTCAGGACGAACCTACAGGATGACCCTTCAGGACCACTCTTCAGGATTACCTTTCAGGACGACCCTTCAGGACTACCCTTCAGGATAACCCTTCATGACGACCCTTCAGGATGACCCTTGAGGACTACCCTTGAAGACGAACCTTCAAGATGACCTTTCAGGACGACCCTTCAGGATGACCCTTCATGACGATCCTTCAGGACGACCCTTCAGGACAACCTTTCAGGACAACCCTTCAGGACGACTCTTCAGGATGACCCTTTAGGATGACCTTTCAGGACGACCTTTCAGGATGACCCACCAGGGCGACTCTTCAGGATGACCCCTAAAAACGACCCTTTAGGAATACCCTTCAGGATGACCTTTCAGGAGATCCCTTCAGGACGACCTTTCAGGACAACCCTTCAAAATGACCCTTCAGGATTACCCTTCAGGACGACCCTTTAAGATGACCCTTCAGGATGACCCTTCAGGAATACCCTTCAGGACAACCCTTCAGGATAACCATTCAGTAGTACCCTTCAGGACGACCCTTCAGGAATACCCATCGGGATTACCCTTCAGGATGACCCTTCATGACGACTCTTCAGGAAGACCCTTCAGGGCGACCCTTTATGAGGACCCTTCAAGATGACCCTTTAGGATGTCCCTTCAAGACGACCTTTCAGGATGACCCTTCAGGACGACCCTTCAGGGTGGCCTTTCGGGATGACCCTTCAGGATGACCTTTCAGGACGACCCTTCTGGACGACCCTTCAGGACGACCCTTCAGGACGACCTTTCAGGATGACCCATCAGGACGACTCTTCAGGATGACCATTAAGGACGACCATTTAGGAATACCCTTCAGGATGACCTTTCAGGACGATCCTTCAGGATAACCCTTTAGGAGAACCCTTCAGAACGAACCTTCAAAAATACCCTTCAGGACGACCCTTCAGGATGACCATTCAGTAGTACTCTTCAGGATGACCCTTCATGATGACCCTTCAGGACGACCCTTCAGGATGACCCTTTAGGACGACTCTTCAGGACGACCCTTCAAGATGAACCTTTAGGATGACCCTTCAGGATGACCCTTCCGGACGACCTTTCAGGACGACCCTTCAGGATGACCCTTCTGGATGACCCTTTAAGACGACCCTTCAGGGTGACTCTTCAGGACCGTTCAGGACGACCCTTCAGGAAGACCCTTCAGGATGACCCTTCAGGACAACCCTTCAGGATGACCATTCAGGACGACCATTTAGAATGACCCTTCAGGACGACCCTTTAGGATGACCCTTCAGGACGATCCTTCAGGATGACCATTCAGGACCCTTCAGAATGACCCTTCAGGACGACCTTTTAGGATGACCCTTCAGGACATCCCTTTAGGATGACTCTTCAGGACGACCCTTTAGGATGACCCTACTGGACGACCCTTCAGGATGACCTTCAGGATGACCATTTACCCTTTAGGATGACCCTTTAGGACGACACTTCAGGATGATCTTTCAGGACGATTATTCAGGATGACCCTTCGGGATGACCCTTCAGGATGACACTTCAAGATGACATTTCAGGATGACCCTTCAGGATGACTTTTCAGGACGGCCCTTCAGGATGACCCTTTAGGACGACTCATCTGGAAGACCATTCTGGACGAACCTTCAGGACGACCCTTCAGAAGGACCCTTTAGCATGAACCTTTCAGGACGACCCTTCAGGACGACTCCAGAGGACTACCCTTCAGGATGACCCTTCAGGACGACCCTTCAGGACATTTCAGGATGACCCGTCTAGACGAATCTTCAGGACGACCCTTTAGGATGACCTTTCAGGATGACCATTCATGACTCTTCAGGACGACCCTTAACGATGACCCTTCAGAACGACCCTTCAGAATGACCCTTCAGGATGCCCTTTCAGGACCACCCTTCAGGGCGACCCTTCAGGATGACCCATCTGGACGACCCTACAGGATGACCCTTGACCCTTCAGGATGACCCTTCAGAATGACCCTTCAGGATGACCTTTCAGGACCACCCTTCAGGACGACTCTTCAGGATGACCTTTCAGGACGACCCTTCAGGATTGCCCTTTAGGATGACCCTTCAGGACGACCCCTCAGGATGACCCTTCAGAATGACCCTTCAGGATCTTTCAGGACGACCATTAGGGATTGACGCTTCAGGATGACCTTCCAGGACGACCTCTCAGGATGACCCTCCAGGACGACTCTTCAGGATGACCCCTAAGGACGACCCTTCAGGAATACCCTTCAGGATGACCTTTCAGGACGACCCTTCAGGACGATCCTTAAGGATGACCCTTCAGGACGACTTTTCAGGACAACCCTTCAGAATGACCCTTTAGGATCACCCTTCAGGACGACCCATTATGATGACCCTTCAGGACGACCCTTCAGGATGACCCTTCAGGAATACCCCTCAGGACAACCCTTCAGGATGACCATTCAGTAGTACCCTTCAGAATCACCCTTCAGGACGACCCTTCAGGATGACCCTTCAGGATTACCCTTCAGGATGACCCTTCAGGATGACCCTTCAGGATTACCCTTCAGGATGACCCTTCAGGATTACCCTTCAGGATGACCCTTCAGAACGACTCTTCAGGAAGACCCTTCAGGACGACCCTTCATGAGGACCCTTTAGGATGACCCTTCAGGATGACCCTTCAGAACGACCCTTCAGGATGGTCTTTCGGGATAACCCTTCAGGATGACCTTTCACGACGACCCTTCTGGACAACCTTTCAGGATGACCCTTCAAGACGATTCTTCAGGATAACCCCTAGGGACGACCCTTCGAGAATACCCTTTAGGATGACCTTTCAGGACGATCCTTCAGGATGACCCTTCAGGACGACCCATCAGGATGACCCTTCAGGACGACCTTTCAGGACAACCCTTCAGAATGACCCTTCAGGATCACCCTTCAGGACGACCCTTTAAGATGACCCTTCAGGATGACCCTTCAGGATGACCCTTCAGGACGAACCTTTAGGAATACCCTTCAGGACCACACTTCAGGATGACCCTTAAGGATGACCATTCAGGACGACCCTTCAGGATGACCCTTCAAGTCGACCCTTAAGGATTACCCTTCAGGATGACTCTTCAGGACGACTCTTCAGGAAGACCCTTCAAGACGACCCTTCAGGACGACCCTTCAAGATGACCCTTCAGGACGACCTTTCAGGATGACCCTCTAGGATGATCCTTTAGGATGACCCTTGAGGACCTTTCAGGACGACCATTCAAGACGAATCTTCAGCATGACCCTTCAGGACGACCCTTCAGAATGACCTATCAGGATGACCCTTCAGGACGACCCTTCAGAATGACCCTTCAGGACGACCCTTCAGAATGACCCTTCAGGATGACCCTTCAGGATGACCCATTAGGATGAACCTTCAGGACGAGCCTTTAGGATGACCCTTTTGGATGACCCTTCACCCTTCAGGGTCACTCTTCAGGACGACCCTTCAGAATGACCCTTCAGGACGAGACTTCAGGATTACCCATCAGGGCGATCCTTCAGGATGACCCTTCAGACCGACCCTTCAGGATGACCCTTCAGGACGACTCTTCAGGATAACCTTTCAGGAAGACACTTCTGGACGACCCTTCAGAGGACCCTTCAGGACGACCCTTCAGGACGACCTTTTAGGAAGACCCTTAAGGACGAACCTTCAGGACGACCCTTCAGGATGTTCCTTCAGGATGACCCTACAGGACGATCCTTCGGGATGACCCTTCAGGATGACACTTCAGGACGACCCTTCAGGATGACCTTTCAGGATGATTCTTCAGGATGACTCTTCAGGACGACCATTCAGGATGACCCTTCAGGATGACGCTTTAGGACGACTCCTTAAGAAGACCATTCTGGACGACCCTTCAGGATGACCCTTCAGGATGACCCTTTCAGGACGACCCTTCAGGATGACCCCTGAGGACTACCCTTCAGGATTACCCTTTAACACGACCCTTCAAGATGATCCTTTAGGACGACCCTTCAGGATGAACCTTCAGGACCTTTCAGGACGACCCTTCAAGACGAATTTTCAGGACAACCCTTCAGGACGACCCTTCATGACCCTTCAGGACGATCTCTTAGGACGACCCTTAAGGATGACCCTTCAGGATGACCTTTCAGGACCACCCTTCAGGATGACCCTTTAGGATGACCCATCTGGACGATCCTTCAGGATGACCTTTCAGGACCACCCCTCAGGATGACCCTTCAGGACGTCCCTTCAGGATGACCCATCTGGACGACCCTTCAGGATGACCCATCTGACGACCCTTCAGGATGACCCTTCACCCTTCAGAATGAACCTTCAGGGTCTTCTGCAGTTTCAACTGGCAGTTGCAACTGTTCAGTTATAACTGTCAGTTGAAACTACACGTGTGTGGGTATCTCAGTGATACTGAAATACCCACACACGTGCAGTTTAAACTGACAGTTAAACTGTCAGTTGAAACTGCACATGTGTGGGTATCTCAACGATACAGATATATCTACACACGTGCAGTTTAAACTGACAGTTACAACTGCTCAGTTATAGCTGTCAGTTGAAACTGCACGTGTGTGGGTATCTCCGTGATACTGATATACCAACGCACGTGCAGTTTCAACTGACAGTTGCAACTGTTCAGTTATAACTGTCAGTTGAAACTACACGTGTGTGGGTATCTCAGTGATACTGAAATACCCACACACGTGCAGTTTAAACTGACAGTTATAACTGAACAGTTATAACTGTCAGTTGAAACTGCACATGTGTGGGTATCTCAACGATACAGATATATCCACACACGTGCAGTTTAAACTGACAGTTACAACTGTTCAATTATAACTGTCAGTTGAATCTGCACATAAGTGGGTGTCTCAGTGATACTGATATACCCACACACGTGCAGTTTCAACTGACAGTTATAACTGAGCAGTTATAACTGTCAGTTTAAACTGCACGTGTGTGGCCGGCCTAACTCTCACTTCTCCGTTTGAGCGTCTCCTTCGTCTGTGTCCTCTTCCTCATTCCTTTAACCCCTTCCCTCAATTCCTTTTCTTCTTCTTCTTCCTTACTCTCTCCGTTCCACTTCCTCCTCATCGAAATCCCTCTCCTCTATTTTCAATCCATTACGTGCTCTTTATCATCAATTCGCACGCAGCCTCTTCTGTCTGTTTATTCTTTCTATTCTTTCCCTATCAAATAATTTATCCTTTTACTTCCATATATAGAAAGGAGAGAGAGAGAGAAAACGAGACAGGAGAGAGAAAATAAACGAAAATGAGAGAGAATAGACAGAGAATGAGAGAGAGAGAGAGAGAGAGAGAGAGAGAGAGAGAGAGAGAGAGAGAGAGAGAGAGAGAGAAAGAGAAAAAAAGAGAGAGAGAGTGAGCTAGAGAGAAAGAGAGAGAGAAAAAGAGAGAACAGAGATAAATCCTATCCACAAGCTCACTTAGAACTACCGTATCACAAACCAAAGACACCTTGGGCAATCTAGACGAGTTACATCTATTTCCTGTAAAAGGATATACCTCGGCCAATAC
>NC_134788.1:5979817-5999817 GCF_046742065.1 Oratosquilla oratoria | reverse complement strand
GTGTGTGTGTGTGTGTGTGTGTGTGTGTGTGTGTGTGTGTGTGTGTGTGTGTGTGTGTAGGTGTGTGTGCGTTTATGTATGTGTGTGCGCTTGTGTGTATGTGTGTATATATATGTGTGTGCTTGTGTGTACCTACGTCTCTATTTATAGGTTCCAGCGTAGGTGAGAACTTGCAAATATATGTGTATGTTTAAATTCTTATATAGGTGTACATGTTTGTATATAAGCGAGTGTGTCTTTGCCTACAAGCCTCGTCTTAACTCCCGGTGTGGTAGGGCAAGCCAGGAAGATGAATGGAATAGTTTGAAGTCAGGAGAAAGAGAGAGAAAGAGAAAGAGACAAAGAGAAAGAGAAAGAGAAAGAGAAAGAGAGAGAGAGAGAGTGAGAGAGAGAGAGAGAGAGAGAGAGAGAGAGAGAGAGAGAGAGAGAGAGAGAGAGAGAGAGAGAGAGAGAGAGAGAGAGAGAGAGAGAGAGAGAGGCGAGACAGAGTGGGAGAGAGAGAGTGGGAGAGAGAGGAGAGGAGAGAGAGAGAGGAGAGAGAGGTAGGCAGACAGACAGACAGACAGACATATAGACAGACATACCGAGACAGAGACAGAGATAGAGACAGAGAGACAGGGACAGACAGACAGAGACAAACAGACTGAAACCCCGTAACTACCACGTGATGACGACAATAAAGATGAAAAGAATCTCCTGACGACAACAGGAGCCGAAGAAAAAGGGACACCACCCCGGTGGGCGAAGAGGCTAATGCATGAAGGAAAGCAGTAGTGAGTTCTCCTGTGAGGGCTTCGAGATAGTCTCCCTCTCTCTCGAAATCTTCGTATTTCCATGAAACTTGTTTCTGCGTTATTGTCCTCTCCTTATCCTTCTCGAATTAACTTGCGTTGACGGCCATGCGCTCTCCTTAATTCTAATTTCAGCCATCGTTTATCTCGACTTCAGTTCTTCTCCTCCTCGTTCTCCTTCTATAAGTAATATATCTTCATCCTCCCTTTCTCTTCTTGTCCTATCTGGCTCGTCTTTCGTGTTTCCTGCGTCCTTCCGTCTCAAGTCTTCTACTATTTGTCTATCCTTTCTCATTTTCACTTCACAAAAGATTACAAAGATGGAGTATGCCGACAGGAGACCTTTTGGTCCATAACTAGGTCGGATGCTAAAATATATATATATATATATATATATATATATATATATATATATAAATATATACATGTATATATATATATATGTATATATATATATATATATATATATATATATATATAATGATAAATAATAAGAAAATAATATAAAAATTATAGATATAATAGATAAATGCATTAGTATAGTTAAGTAATAAACAAACAGGTAAATAGTAAATAATAATAAATTGACAGATAAATGATGATAAATGAAAATCAAGCAAATAATAAACAGACAAATAATAACAAATAAACAATATAGAATAAATGGCAGTCATTACAGCATCTTGCTTAGATGTTTATCTAAATGAGTCTTAAAGCTTCGAAATGAGCTACATTACACTGCCTCTGCAGAAGTTTATTCCATTCATTAACTACACAGTTGACAAAGTTGTTTCTACCCACTTTCAAATTAAATCTATTTCCTGACAGTTTCGTTTATTTCGTCTCTCACTCCTGTCGCATTCCGTCCAAACGCACAAACTTTCTTAACATGTCTCTCTTCCCCACCCCTTGCTGTCGCTCTCTCCTCTTCCTTCCAGTGTTTTCATTTCCACTACTTAGATCTACACGGCTTACATTTCCATGAAATGAGGTTACTAACAAAAACCATTACCAGCTGGAGATCCATCCCACCGCATAAAAATAAACGGATAAGGATAATTCTAGAATAATGGAAACGAGTTCGTAGCGTAGCTGGTAAAGCAATGCTTGGAGAGGGAAAATGGAGAACAAGAACTGTTAATGTCCCCCTGGATCAAAGATGTGTAACTAAGTTTCCTATAGTATCATCCATGTAAACTAAGTAGTCAGTATGTATAAAAGAAAGGAATTTCATTTTGCTAAAGAAACATTGTCGAACTTCCAGCAGTATCCATCTTCAATATTCCTTTCGATTTGCCTTCTATCTCCAATATCATCTTTTTCATTTGGAGGTGCGTTCTCGAGGGGCTGGCAGTCGTTCTTCGAACTAGACCCAAGATTTCTTCATATGAGCTTTGTATTTCCAAAACCTTAATTACATAAGGAGTGTTGTGAACCGGTGACTGCTCCCCTCCATTCACTACAAGTTCTTGAAATATAAACAGTTCCACATACTAATAGAACAGACACGAGATTGAAGATTCTTCCTAGAAATGTTTGTAGGAAGCTTCTGTGGGGTTTTCGGTTTCCATTCGATGCAACTTCCTGCAGAGGCAGTGCAATGTAGTTCAGTTCGAAGCTTTAAGAATTATTTAGATAAACATCTAAGCAAGATGCTGTGATGATTATCATCTATTTTACAGGTAGTGCAATGTAGTTCAGTTCGAAGCTTTAAGAATCATTTAGATAAACACCTAAGCAAGATGCTGTAATGATTATAGTTTATTTTATATTATTTGTTTTTTGTTTTGTTTTTTATCATTTGTCTGTTTGATTTTCATTTATTATTAGGTACATGTCCATATATTATTATTTACTATTTACCTGGTTGTTTATTATTTAACTATATCTATGCATTTATCTATGTATTTTATTTGTTATTTACATTATTATAGTTATTATAGTGTCGGCATGCTCCGCCTTTATAATCCTTTGTGACTCGAGGCAACAATTATTATCAGACATCAACATTGAGGTGATTATCTTAAGCACATCTCAGGTACTCCCATGGGGCACAGCTAAAATTTACATGAAGATTAAAATGTTCACAGGTTACGAACACATATTTTTTCTCAAAATATGTGCACGCGTTTTTTTTTTTCCAAAGGAATATCTCCTCTGTCCTTAATATATAAAGACATATTTTCAAAATAGTATATTTCCTTTATTCTCAAAATATAATCGCACATTTTTTTCAGAATATGATATCTCTTCAAACACAGACAGCAATGAGGAAGAGATGGTAATTAGTATGAAATATCAAGGAATACGTACTCTTCACACAACTTGTACTAATTAACCTCCTTGACAGTTTTAACATAATTATATAGTTGAATATCAAATATATTTATTTTTCTGTTTATTTATTTTCCTCATACTATAATGGAGAATTATTTAATCTGATAATAAACAGGCTTGTTGATCCACAACCTTTGAGTACAAAGACAACCTCAGTGAATAAACATCCCTATTTGTATGATATACTCTGTATGACTATTAGCCTACAACAGCCAATGGTGGATGGCTCATTGTCTTCATAATAGACAAATGAACAAGTTATTAGAGAAGCTGATTAAAAAAATTAATATAAATTTACAGATGAATAAATGAAGAAATAAACAAACAAAAATTATATACACAAATAAATGTAGACATAAACAAATTAATAAATCAAATGAATCGATAACAAAAATAATGATTACAAAACATAACATTTGTAATAATATCAACAATAAATCGCAGGACATAAATCACAGAAATACCAGACTGTTTCCTTTAATGCTGAATATGAAAAAAAAAAAATGAAACGGTTTGAAGCAAAGCTCAAAGTTATGAAACATCGTGACATGGTAAGGAACCTTAACGAGCCAAAACAATACTTTACCACAATGCAATAAGTGGAACGGTCCACTAAATGACGCAGCGGTGTGTTCCACATATACTTCTTCCAAAAAGGAAATTAAAAACTTTTATCTGTTGAAAAATGCCATAAATAACCCGAATACTGATAACAAGGAACAGAGCTATCAATAGGTCTGTGTAATCGAGCGTGCTCTGTGTGTGTGTGTGTGTGTGTGTGTGTGTGTGTGTGTGTGTGTGTGTGTGTGTGTGTGTGTGTGTGTGTGTGTGTGTGTGTGTGTGTGTATGTGTATGTGTGTGTGTGTGTGTGTGTGTGTGTGTGTGTGTGTGTGTGTGTGTGTGTGTGTGTGTGTGTGTGTGTGTGTGTGAGAGAGAGAGAGAGTGTGTGTGACTGTGTGTGTATGTGTGTGTGCGCACGCGCGCGCGTGTGTATGTGTGTGAAAGAGAGAGAGAGAGAGAGAGAGAGAGAGAGAGAGAGAGAGAGAGAGAGAGAGAGAGGGAGAATTTATGTGTACTTTCTTACGCATGTGCACATAAGTGTGTACATATGTTCACATATACGTGTGCACCAACTTGAGCAACCCGACACCTATCTATATGTTTAATTTACCATTTTGTTCACACTGTCCAATTCAAACAGTGATTTGTTTGTACTCGTTGTTCGACCTGGTTGTCAATTACTTATTTGCTGGTGGTGTGATTAACAACAACATATATCAATAAATCATTATATTTGGTATATATTCGCACTCATATTAACAATTGTTTTAACTGGGGCCTCACAAGATTGTTAGGACTGTGCGGGTGGTGATTTAGACCTGTGTGTGTGCTTATGTCTTTTTTTTTTCCCTTTCTCTCTCTATATTTCCATTTTTCTGTCTCTCCCTTTCTCTCTCTCTCTTTTCCTTTCTGTATTTTCCTTTCTTTCTGTCCTTCCCTTTCTCTGTCTTCCCCTTTCTCTGTCCTTCCCTTTCTCTGTCCTTCCCTTTCTCTGTCCTTCCCTTTCTCTGTCCTTCCCTTTCTCTGTCCTTCCCTTTCTCTGTCCTTCCCTTTCTCTGTCTTCCCCTTTCTCTTTTACTTTCTCTCTGTCCCCTTTTTTCTCTTCTTTTCTCTCTGCCTGCCTGTCTGTCTGTCTGTCTGTCTATATATCAGTCTATGCGCCTTTGTCCTTGTCAGGGGGTACAAATAAAGGTTTATACTCGGTATCATTGAGAATTTGGACGTGAGAGAAAAGAAACACCAAGGTAACACTAACACGTGTTTTTATTGTGGATCAACACAGAGCACTATCCTATCTACCTCTCAAATCACATAGGAAATAAATATCACCAGCGTGATGTCTACAAGACTATAAGACTACAAGTCTACATGTATACTAAACCACTCCTCGCACTGCGGGCGCGAGGATCTCCTCGAGCGTAGATTCCTTTTTCGGACGAGTCCCCTTGTGTCCTTGGACGGGCGCACGTCTCCTCCTTGGTCTCCTGCTCCGACGAGTCCCTTTCTGTCCTGGTGGACGGGCGCACGTCTCCTTGTGGTCTCCTGCTCCGACGAGTCCCCTTCTGTCCTGGTTGGACGGGCGCACGTCTCCTCGTGGTCTCCTGCTCCGACGAGTCCCCTTCTGTCCTGGTTGGACGGGCGCACGTCTCCTCGTGTTCTCCTGCTCCGACGAGTCCCCTTCTGTCCTGGTTGGACGGGCGCACGTCTCCTCGTGGTCTCCTTCTGTCCTGGTGCCCTCCCTCCGTGGAACTGGGAGGGGGGGGGGTCCGCCCTCAACGGCAGACGGCCGTAAAGTGTGTACCCTCCATCTCCATGTCCTTCCCTCTTATACATCCGGAAGGTGAGGGAGAGTGGGTGGTGGCGATCTGCGCATGCGCACAGCAGTAGTGACCTCGTATAATGACAGTTGGTAGCACTGGAAGCCAAGCATGACCTCACGTTGACAATCTTCGGCCGGTCAGGTGTGCTCGCTAACCAGCACCAAGCTCCAAGCTCCAAGCTCGTCACGTGACCCACGTGACATTCCTCCAACGACGGGGACAACTCGCGAGTTGAAAATGTGCCTATTAGCCTTGCTACCTCGATCTTCCGGATGAGCGAAAAACCTCAGGATCTTTCTTTTTCCTTGAGGGAAAACTCCGTCGGAAGATGGAGTAGCTGTGGCTTCTCTGGCCAAAAAGGCATGGCATACAAGTGTCGAATGTCTGTGTGTGTGTGTGTGTATGTAGACGTGACTGTATGGGATAAAAAAAAAACGATGTCTCCTTCCTCCGGATCTGGGGACAAAAAGATACAGCAGTTATTTGTTCTACACACATTTCCAAGTCTGGGAAATAAGACTGCCTACAGCTCACGCTAGCTGAAACTACACTCCTACACCTCTGACTGCCTACAGCTCACGCTAGCTCAAACTACACTCCTACAGCTCACGCTAGCTGAAACTAGACACTTCTACAGCTCTGAATGGCTACGGCTCACGCTAGCTGAACTACTCCTACAGCTCTGACTTGCCTACGGCTCACGCTAGCTGAACTAGACTCCTACACCTCTGACTGCCTACGGCTCACGCTAGGTCAAACTAAACTCCTACAGCTCACGCTAGCTGAAACTAGACACTCCTACAGCTCTGAATGGCTACGGCTCACGCTAGCTAAACTACTCCTACAGCTCTGACTTGCCTACGGCTCACGCTAGCTCAAACTAAACTCCTACAGCTCACGCTAGCTGAAACTACTCCTACAGCTCTGAATGGCTGAAAAACTAAGCACTCCTACAGCTCTGACTGCCTACGGCTCACGCTAGCTCAAACTAGGTCTCTCTCCTATCTTCTCTCTAGCTGGAAAAAAACTAGCTCTCTCTACAGCTTCACTAGGCTGGAACTAAACACTCCTATCTGGAACTTCTCTGGTTCCGCTAACCTGATCCACGGCCGGAATTCCTTTCTCGGCTCTGCAAAACCTCGACACACAGCTCTTACTAGAACTGAACTCTCTACAGCTCTCACTAGCTAATACCTAGTCTGTCTCTACAGCTCTCTCTCTCTCTAGCTAGAAACTGACTGCTCGGGTTGGATCCAAAAGCTGTGGGGACCAGCACCTTGTGTTTCTATCTCTCTTTCTCAACCGAGTCCCTGTTCGACGCGCCAGTGTCAGGGGGTACAAATAAAGGTTTATACTCGGTATCATTGAGAATTTGGACTTGAGAGAAAAGAAACACCAAGGTAACACTAACACGTGTTTTTATTGTGGATCAACACAGAGCACTATCCTATCTACCTCTCAAATCACATAGGAAATAAATATCACCAGCGTGATGTCTACATGTATACTAAACCACTCCTCGCACTGCGGGCGCGAGGATCTCCTCGAGCGTAGATTCCTTCTTCGGACGAGTCCCCTTGTGTCCTTGGACGGGCGCACGTCTCCTCCTTGGTCTCCTGCTCCGACGAGTCCCTTTCTGTCCTGGTGGACGGGCGCACGTCTCCTCGTGGTCTCCTGCTCCGACGAGTCCCCTTCTGTCCTGGTTGGACGGGCGCACGTCTCCTCGTGGTCTCCTGCTCCGACGAGTCCCCTTCTGTCCTGGTTGGACGGGCGCACGTCTCCTCGTGGTCTCCTGCTCCGACGAGTCCCCTTCTGTCCTGGTTGGACGGGCGCACGTCTCCTCGTGGTCTCCTTCTGTCCTGGTGCCCTCCCTCCGTGGAACTGGGAGGGGGGGGGGGTCCGCCCTCAACGGCAGACGGCCGTAAAGTGTGTACCCTCCATCTCCATGTCCTTCCCTCTTATACATCCGGGAGGGTGAGGGAGAGTGGGTGGTGGCGATCTGCGCATGCGCATAGCAGTAGTGACCTCGTATAATGACAGTTGGTAGCACTGGAAGCCAAGCATGACCTCACGTTGACAATCTTCGGCCGGTCAGGTGTGCTCGCTAACCAGCACCAAGCTCCAAGCTCCAAGCTCGTCACGTGACCCACGTGACAGTCCTTACATTTTTCTTCGTCTATCTGTGTCTAAATTTGAATCCATAAAGCCTAACGTAGACTATAACGGTGTATTTTTACTCTGATTCGTAAGACAACAGGCTTCAACGATATCTTGGTGGAACTGAATAGTATAGCTAAGTGCCAGACAGAGACCTTATCCCTCGGGCTTTTCAAAATAGATCCCAAAGAGATAGGTTAGTAAGGCATACCTCTACTTAAAAGACACAAAAAAGCATTAAGAATCTCCTTGCGTTAGGCCCTGTTCATATTACCGGTTTGAACCGCATGGAAACCACGGAGTTATTGCATAGTCAAGGGAGAACCGTGAATTTTTGTGTGAACGCTTCCATTAATTCATACTATAATTGAAACCGCTAGTGTGAATAGCGCCTTATTAAAGACCACCAAGAGAGAGAACAACAGAAGAAAAGAGAGAACATAGGAATATAAGAGTAAAGGAGACTGCAAGAGACCATAAGGCCTACACTAGGCAGTTCCAAGTCCATTAACACCTTTATCCCCATCCACAAAGTTATCTAACCTTCTTTTAAAACAACTAGTAGTTTCAGGTCTCACTACATGGTTACTAAATCTATTCTAGTCGCTCACCACTCTGTTAGTAAACTAGTTCCTGCGTATTTCTCTCCTAAATCTAAATTTGTCTAATTTAAATTAATATCTACAAATCCTCCTCTACTGTTTTAATACGATGACTATGTCTGCATCATCCTTCTTGAGGTCAGGTATCGTATCTCTCTTCTCTTTTGTAAATACCGAGAGAAAACATCTTTTAAACGTCTCGTTCATTTTTTTTTTCTCAATTTATCAAGATATCCTTGTCAGATTTAACTGAGCTTATTTTTTCCACTAGTCTGGTAATCTTAATGTTGTATTTCCACTTTGAGTGTGCTCTTCTATCCAGTCTTCCAATTGCACTATACCTACTCATAGTCCTAAGAAATATAGCTAGATAGCTAGACAGACAGACAGACAGTCAGATAGGCAAAGACAGAAAGACAGACAGGCAGACAGGCAAGCAGGCAGGCAGACAGACAGACAGACAGACAGATAGACAGACAGACAGCAGGCAGGCGGACAGGAAGACAAGCAGGCAGACAGGCAGGCAGGCAGGCAGACATAGATGTAGATAGATTTAGATATATAGTTAGATATAGATATAGATAGACAATCAGTCATGGAAATGAATTACGTTAGATATAACAATGCACTTCAGTTGTATGGTTCCCAACGTGATTCTCATAAACCAACATTCAGATATCAATATTTCAGAGTCGCCCGGATTTCACTAAAGGGCTCGTTATCGGTATGTGGGACCATTTGTGAATCTAGTTCTCACCCTTCAGGACCCCTCAGGACAGAAGGACCCCTCAGGACGCAGGACACCCCAGGACCGCAGGACACCCCAGGACCGCAGGACCCCTCAGGACCGCAGGACACCCCAGGAGCGCAGGACCCCTCAAGACCGCAGGGCCCCTCAGGACCCCTCAGGACCGCAGGGCCCCTCAGGACAGCAGGACCCCTCAGGACCGCAGGACCCCTCAGGACCGCAGGACCCCTCAGGACCGCAGGACCGCAGGACCCCTCAGGACCGCAGGACCCCTCAGGACCGCAGGACCCCTCAGGACCCCTCAGGACAGCAGGACCCCTCAGGACCGCAGGACCCCTCAGGACCGCAGGACTCCTCAGGACCGCAGGACCCCTTAGGACCACAGGACCCCTCACGACCGCAGGACCCCTCAAGACCGCAGGACCCATCACGACCGCAGGACCCCTCAGGACCACAGGACCCCTCAGGACCGCTGGACCCCTCTGGACCGCTGGACCCCTCAGGACCGCAGGACCCCTCGGGACCGCAGGACCCCTCAGGACCGCAGGACCCCATCAGGACCCTTTAGGACGACACTTCAAGGTGACCCTTCAGGACGACCTTTCAGGATCACCCTTCAGGACGACCCTTCAGGACGACCTTCCAGGACACCCCTTCCGGATGACCCTTCAGGACGACCTTTCAGGATGACCCTTCGGGACGACCTTTCAGGATGACCCTTCAGGACAATCTTTCAGGATGACCCTTCAGGACGACCCTTCAGGATGAACCTTCAGGAATCCCCGTCAGGACGAGCCTTCAGAATAACCCTTCAGAACTACCCTTCAGGATGACCCTTCAAGACGACCCTTCAGGATGACCCTTCAGGACAACCCTTCAGGACAACTCTTCAGGACGACCCTTGACCCTTCAGGACGAACATTGGGGACGACCCTTCAGGATGACCCTTCAGGACTACCCTTCAGGATGACCCTTCAGAATGACCTTTCAGGAAGACCCTTCTGGACGACACTTAAGGACGACCAATCAGGATGACCCTTCAGGACGACCCTTCAGGACGATTCTTCAGGACGACCCTTCAGGACCTTTCAGGACGACCCTAAGGGACGGCTCTTCAGGATGACCCTTCAGGACGACCCTTCAAGACGAATCTTCAGAATGACCCTTCAGGACGAGCCTTCAGGATGACCTTTCACGATGACCCTTCGGGACGATCCTTCAGGATGACCCTTCAGGATGACCCTTCAGGACAACCCTTCAGGATTATCCTTCAGGACGACCCTTCAGGATTATCCTTCAGGACGACTCTTCAGGATGACCCTTCAGGACGAATCTTCAGGATGACCCTTCAGGACGACCCTTCGGGATGACCCTTCAGGATGACCCTTCAGGACGACCCTTCAGGACGACCCTTCACATTGAACCTTCAGGAAGACCCTTTAGGATGACTCTTCAGAACGACCCTTCAGAACGACCCTTCAGGATGGCCCTTCAGTATGACCCTTCAGGATGACCCTTCAGGATAACCCTTCAGGACGAACCTACAGGATGACCCTTCAGGACCACCCTTCAGGATGACCTTTCAGGACGACCCTTTAGGACTACCCTTCAGGATAACCCTTCATGACGACCCCTCAGGATGACCCTTGAGGACTACCCATGAAGACGACCCTTCAAGATGACCTTTCAGGACGACCCTTCAAGATGACCCTTTAGGATGACCCTTTAGGACGACCCTTCATTATGATCCTTCAGGACGACCCTTCAGGATGACCCTTCAGGACAACCTTTCAGGACGACCCTTCAGGACGACTCTTCAGGACGACCCTTCAGGATGACCTTTCAGGACAACTTTTCAGGATGACCCTTCAGGACGACTCTTCAGGATGACCCCTAACGACGACCCTTCAGGAATACCCTTCAGGATGACCTTTCAGGATGACCCTTCAGGACGACCTTTCAAGACAACCCTTCAGAATAACCCCTCAGGATTACCCTTCAGGACGTCCCTTTCAGATGACCCTTCAGGAATACCCTTCAGGACGACCCTTAAGGATAACCATTCAGTAGTACCCTTCAGGACGACCCTTCAGGAATACCCATCGGGATTACCCTTCAGGATGACCCTTCAGGACAACCCTTGACCCTTCAGGACGAACATTGGGGACGACCCTTCAGTATGACCCTTCCGGACTACCCTTCAGGATGACTCTTCAGGATGACCTTTCAGGAAGACCCTTCTGGACGACACTTAAGGACGACCAATCAGGATGACCCTTCACGACAACCCTTCAGGATGATTCTTCAGGACGACCCTTCAGGACCTTTCAGGACGACCCTAAGGGACGGCTTTTGAGGATGACCCTTCAGGACGACCCTTCAAGACGAATCTTCAGAATAACCCTTCAGGACGAGCCTTCAGGATGACCTTTCACGATGACCCTTCGGGACGATCCTTCAGGATGACCCGTCAGGATGACCCTTCAGGACAACCCTTCAGGACGACCCTTCAGGATTATCCCTCAGGACGACCCTTAAGGATTATCCTTCAGGACGACTCTTCAGGATGACCCTTCACGACGAATCTTCAGGATGACCCTTCAGGACGACCCTTCAGGATGACCCTTCAGGACGACCCTTCAGGACCACCCTTCAGAATTACCCTTCAGTACGACCCTTCAGGACTACCCTTCAAGATCACCATTCAGGCCGATTCTTCTAGACGACCCCTCAGGATGACCCTTCAGGACGACCCTTCAGTATGACCCTTTAGGACTACCCTTCAGGACGACCCTTCACATTGAACCTTCAGAAAGACCCTTTAGGATGACCCTTCAGAACGATCCTTCAGGATGACCCTTCAGAACGACCCTTCAGGATGGCCCTTCAGTATGACCATTCAGGATGACCCTTTAGAATGACCCTTCAGGATAACCCTTCATGACGACCCCTCAGGATGACCCTTGAGGACTACCCTTGAAGACGACCCTTCAAGATGACCTTTCAGGACGACCCTTCAAGATGACCCTTTAGGATGACCCTTCAGGACGACCCTTCATGACGATCCTTCAGGATGACCCTTCAGGACAACCTTTCAGGACGACCCTTCAGGACGACTCTTCAGGATGACCCTTCAGGATGACCTTTCAGGACGACCTTTCAGGATGACCCTTCAGGACGACTCTTCAGGATGACCCCTAAGGACGACCCTTCAGGAATACCCTTCAGGATGACCTTTCAGGATGACCCTTCAGGACGACCTTTCAGGACAACCCTTCAGAATGACCCTTCAGGATTACCCTTCAGGACGACCCTTTAAGATGACCCTTCAGGAATACCCTTCAGGACGACCCTTCAGTATAACCATTCAGTAGTAGCCTTCAGGACGACCCTTCAGGAATACCCATCGGGATTACCCTTCAGGACGACTCTTCAGGAAGACCCTTCAGGACGACCCTTTATGAGGACCCTTCAAGATTACTCTTCAAGACGACCTTTCAGGATGACCCTTCAGGACGACCCCTCAGGATGGCCTTTCGGGATGACCCTTCAGGATGACCTTTCAGGACGACCCTTCTGGACGACCCTTCAGGACGACCTTTCAGGATGACCCATCAGGACGACTCTTCAGGATGACCATTAAGGACGACCCTTCAGGAATACCCTTCAGGATGACCTTTCAGGACGATCCTTCAGGATAACCCTTATGGACAACTATTCAGAATGACCCTTTAGGATCACCCTTCAGGACGACCCTTTAAGATGACCCTTCAGGACGAACCTTCATGAATACCCTTCAGGACGACCCTTCAGGATGACCATTCAGTAGTACTCTTCAGGACGACCCTTCAGGATGACCCTTTAGGACGACCCTTTAGGACGACCCTTCAGGATGACCCTGCAGGACGACTCTTCAGGACGACCCTTCAAGATGAACCTTTAGGATGACCCTTCAGGATGACCCTTCAGGACGACCTTTCAGGACGACCCTTCAGGATGACCCTTCTGGATGATCCTTTAAGACGACCCTTCAGGATGACCCTTCAGAACCGTTCAGGACAACCCTTCAGGATGACCCTTCAAGACAACCCTTCAGGATGACCATTCAGGACGACCCTTCAGAATGACCCTTCAGGACGACTCTTTAGGATGACCCTTCAGGACGATCCTTCAGGATGACCATTCAGGACGACCCTTCAGAATGACCCTTCAGGACGACCCTTTAGGATGACCCTTCAGGACGACCCTTTAGGATGACCCTTCAGGACGACCATTTAGGATGACCCTACTGGACGACCCTTCAGGATGATCCTTTACCCTTAAGGGTGACCCTTCAGGATGACCCTTCATTGCGATCCTTCAGGATGACCCTTCAGGACGACTCTTCAGGATAACCTTTCAGGAAGACCCGTCTGTACGACCCTTCAGGATGAATATTTAGGATGACCCTTCAGGACGACCCTTTAGGATGACCCTTCGGGATGACCCTTCAGGATGACACTTCAGGATGACCCTTCAGGATGACTCTTCAGGACGATCCTTCAGGATGACCCTTTAGGACAACTCTTCAGGAAGACCATTCTGGACGAACCTTCAGGACGACCCTTCAGAATGACCCTTTAGGATGACCCTTTCAGGACGACCCTTGAGGACGACTCCAGAGGACTACCCTTCAGGACGACCCTTCATGATGATCCTTTAAGACGACCCTTCAGGATGACCCTTCTAGACCTTTCAGGACGACTCTTCAAGACTAATCTTCAGGACGACCTTTCAGGATGACCATTCATGACCCTTCAGGACGACCCTTAAGGATCCCTTCAGGACGACCCTTCAGAATGACCCTTCAGGATGACCTTTCAGGACCACCCTCCAGGATGACCCATCTAGTGCGACCCTTCAGGATGACCTATCTGGACGACCCTTCAGGATGACCCTTGACCCTTCAGGATGACCCTTCAGGATGACCCTTCAGGATGACCTTTCAGGACCACCCTTCAGGACGACTCTTCAGAATGACCTTTCAGGACGATCCTTCAGGATGACCCTTCAGGATGACCCTTTAGGACGACCCTTCAGGATGACCCCTCAGAATGACCCTTCAGGATCTTTCAGGACGACCATTAAGGATGACGCTTCAGGATGACCTTCCAGGACGACCTCTCAGGATGACCCTCCAGAACGATTCTTCAGGATGACCCCTAAGGACGACCTTTCAGGAATACCCTTCAGGATGACCTTTCAGGACGACCCTTCAGGATGACCCTTCAGGACGACCTTTCAGGACAACCCTTCGGAATGACCCTTTAGGATCACCCTTCAGAATGACCCTTTAAGATGACCCTTCAGGACGACCCTTCAGGAATACCCCTCAGGACGACCCTTCAGGATGACCATTCAGTAGTACCCTTCAGGACCACCCTTCAGGACGACCCTTCAGGATGACCCTTCAGGATTACCCTTCAGGATGACCCTTCAGAACGACTCTTCAGGAAGACCCTTCAGGACGACCCTTCATGAGGACCCTTTAGGATGACCCTTCAGAACGACCCTTCAGGATGGCCTTTCGGGATGACCCTTCAGGATGACCTTTCAGGACGACCCTTCTGGACAACCTTTCAGGATGACCCTTCAGGACGACTCTTCAGGATGACCCCTAAGGACGACCCTTCAAGAATACCCTTTAGGATGACCTTCCAGGACGACCCTTCAGGATGACCCTTCAGGATGACCCTTCAGGACAACCCTTCAGAATGACCCTTCAGGATCACCCTTCATGACGACCCTTTAAGATGAACCTTCAGGATGACCCTTCAGGACGAACCTTCAGGAATACCCTTCAGGACGACCCTTCAGGATGACCATTCAGTAGTACCCTTCAGGACCACACTTCAGGATGACCCTTCAGGATGACCATTCAGGACGACCCTTCAGGATGACCCTTCAAGTCGACCCTTCAGGATTACCCTTCAGGATGACCCTTCAGGACGACTCTTCAGGAAGACCCTTCAAGACAACCATTCAAGATGACCCTTTAGGATTACCCTTCAGGACTGTATACGCCACCATATCCATGGTGAATAATACATTCACTCACTCACTCACTCACTCACTCAGTCACTCACTCGTCCACCCGACTCCCTGGAGCCGATCACATCCTTTCGAACTTGCTGAATAGACGATTACAACTCAGCAGTTTTACGCCCGTGTGACCAGCACTGCCACACAACAGATAACGACACACACACAAGCATGCCATTAACCACACACAAATAACGCACGAAAACACACATATTAACAGCCACCCCCTGGATATATATATATATATTGTGAGATGTGTGAGAGTTATATCGGATGACGGTTAGTGACCCCAGGATAGTGCCGTTAGTGCATGCTTATGGTGTCGCATACACAAACTCTAAATGATAAGTGAGTATGGCAACTCGAGAAGTGATGACCTAATGACTTCCAGAGGTTAAAACTCGATCGCAGGCGAGAGAGAGCGGTCGGTGTCAGAGACGTACAATGTGTGAAAAGTGCACTGGTGACTTAGAAACTAAATGGTATTGAAATAGCCTGGAACTAAAGTTTCGAGAGATAGTCAGAAACTAGGTGAAGTGCTCAGAGAATAAAGTGTATGTGGTGACTTAAAGACTAAATGATATTGTGTAGTGTATAGAAGAAACTGTGATGAAGTGGAAGTGTAAATAAAGAGAAGAAAAAGGAGTCCCTTAGAGTTTGTGTTCCCCGGATTAAGTCCTGCCAAATGTAACCTCCAAACCATAGAGGATACAGGACGACCCTTCAGGATGACCCTTCAGGATGACCCTTTAGGATGACTCTTCAGGACGAGCCTTTAGGATGACCCTTCTGGACGACCCTTCACCCTTCAGGGTGACTCTTCAGGACGACCCTTCAGAATGACCCTTCAGGACGAGACTTCAGGATTACCCATCAGGGCGATCCATCAGGATGACCCTTCAGAACGACCCTTCAGGACGACTCTTCAGGATAACCTCTCAGGAGGACCCTTCTGGACGACCCTTTAGGATGACCCTTCAGGAGGACCCTTGAGGACGACCCCTCAGGACGACCTTTCAGGAAGACCCTTCAGGACGAACCTTCAGGATGACCCCTCAGGATGACCCTTCAGGATGACCCTACAGGACGATCCTTCGGGCTGACCCTTCCGGATGACCCTTCAGGACGACCCTTCAGGATGACCTTTCAGGATGATCCTTCAGGACAACCCTTCAGGATGACTCTTCAGGACGACCTTTCAGGATGACCCTTCAGGATGACGCTTTAGGACGACTCTTTAGGAAGACCATTCTGGACGACCCTTCAGGACGACCCTTCAGGATGACCCTTTCAGGATGACCCTTTCAGGACGACCCTTCAGGATGACCCCTGAGGACTACCCTTCAGGATGACCCTTTAGGACGACCCTTCAAGATGATCCTTTAGGACGACCCTTCAGGATGACCCTTCAGGACCTTTCAGGACGACCCTTCAAGACGAGTCTTCAGGACAACCCTTCAGGATGACCCTTCAGGACGACCCTTCAGGACGACCTTTTAGGACGACCCTTCAGGACGACCTTTTAGGACGACCCTTAAGGATGACCCTTCAGGATGACCTTTCAGGACCACCCTTCAGGATGACCCTTCAGGACGACCCTTCAGGATGACCCATCTGGACGACCCTTCAGGATGACTCTTCAGAATGACCCTTCAGGATGACCTTTCAGGACCACCCTTCAGGATGACCCTTCAGGACGACCCTTCAGGATGACCCATCTGACGACCCTTCAGGATGACCCTTGACCCTTCAGGATGAACCTTCAGGGTCTTCTGCAGTTTCAACTGGCAGTTGCAACTGTTCAGTTATAACTGTCAGTTGAAACTACACGTGTGTGGGTATCTCAGTGATACTGAAATACCCACACACGTGCAGTTTAAACTGACAGTTAAACTGTCAGTTGAAACTGCACATGTGTGGGTATCTCAACGATACAGATATATCCACACACGTGCAGTTTAGACTGACAGTTACAACTGCTCAGTTATAACTGTCAGTTGAAACTGCACGTGTCTGGGTATCTCCGTGATACTGATATACCAACGCACGTGCAGTTTCAACTGACAGTTGCAACTGTTCAGTTATAACTGTCAGTTGAAACTACACGTGTGTGGGTATCTCAGTGATACTGAAATACCCACACACGTGCAGTTTAAACTGAGTTATAACTGAACAGTTATAACTGTCAGTTGAAACTGCACATGTGTGGGTATCTCAACGATACAGATATATCCACACACGTGCAGTTTAAACTGACAGTTACAACTGTTCAATTATAACTGTCGGTTGAATCTGCACATAAGTGGGTGTCTCAGTGATACTGATATAGCCACACACGTGCAGTTTCAACTGACAGTTATAACTGAGCAGTTATAACTGTCAGTTTGAACTGCACGTGTGTGGCCGGCCTAACTCTCACTACTCCGTTTGAGAGTCTCCTTCGTCTGTGTCCTCTTCCTCATTCCTTTAACCCCTTCCCTCAATTCCTTTTCTTCTTCTTCCTTACTCTCTCCGTTTCACTTCCTCCTCATCGAAATCCCTCTCCTCTATTTTCATTCCATTACGTGCTCTTTATCATCAATTCGCACGCAGCCTCTCCTGTCTGTTTATTCTTTCTATTCTTTCCCTATCAAATAATTCATCCTATTACTTCCATATAAAGAAAGGAGAGAGATAGAGAAAACAAGACAGGAGAGAGAGAAAATAAAAGAAAAGGAGAGAGAATAGACAGAGAATGAGAGAGAGAGAGAGAGAGAGGAGAAAAAGAGAGAGAGAGAGAGAGAGAGAGAGAGAGAGAGAGAGAGAGAGAGAGAGAAAGAGAGAAAGAGAGAAAGAGAGAGAGAGAAAGAGAGAGAGAGAAAGAGAGAACAGAGATAAATCCTATCCACAAGCTCACTTAGAACCACCGTATCACAAACCAAAGACACCTTGGGCAATCTAGACGAGTTACATCTATTTCCTGTAAAAGGATATACCTCGGCCAATACAGTCTTCTGCACTTAATTCTAGAACGTTCTTCTAACTGCGGCGTCGCTGTCTCAGCTCTCGACAAAAACTCAACTCTTTACTTAAATTTTAGTTCGAAAACTCTTCTTTGAACTCTTCGGACGCTTTTCTCCTTCACCTCTCCTCACACCCGAACGTTAAACAGCACCAGAACTCTTTGTACCTCGTGCTAAGTGCCGCCAAAAGCAATTTTATTCATCTAAGGGTATCCACCTTATCCATTCGTAAAGATAAACCCATTTTAATTAAACCGGAAACAAGTCTTTGGTTCTTTCATACACTATTGCAATTGTGACCAGACGATTCACGCCAGCCCAGGAAGGTCTCTCCTTTGTATCAAATTCATTAGCAAATGACAGACAATTTTAGTCAACAGATGCCATGACTGCGTACTTTGTGCATTTCATTCTGGGTAAGCCGGATGGCGCTATTCATCAGAGAGTGTGGCGGTGGTGGTGATGGTGGCGAAGGTTTTGAGGGTGATGGTGATGGTGATGGTGATGGTGGTGATGTTTGTTGTTGTGGTGGTTGTGGTGATGTTTGTTGTGGTGGTGGTGGTTGTGGTGATGTTTGTTGTGGTGGTTGTGGTGATGTTTGTTGTGGTGGTGGTGGTTGTGGTGATGTTTGTTGTGGTGGTGGTTGTGGTGATGTTTGTTGTGGTGGTGGTGGTTGTGGTGATGTTTGTTGTGGTGGTGGTGGTTGTGGTGATGTTTGTTGTGGTGGTGGTTGTGGTGATGTTTGTTGTGGTGGTGGTGGTTGTGGTGATGTTTGTTGTGGTGGTGGTGGTTGTGGTGATGTTTGTTGTGGTGGTGGTTGTGGTGATGTTTGTTGTGGTGGTGGTGGTTGTGGTGATGTTTGTTGTGGTGGTGGTTGTGGTGATGTTTGTTGTGGTGGTGGTTGTTGTGGTGATGTTTGATTTGGTGGTGGTTGTGGTGATGTTTATTGTGGTGGTGGTTGTGGTGATGTTTGTTGTGGTGGTGGTTGTGGTGATGTTTGTTGTGGTGGTGGTTGTGGTGATGTTTGTTGTGGTGGTGGTTGTGGTGATGTTTGTTGTGGTGGTGGTTGTGGTGTTGTTTGTTGTGGTGGTGGTTGTGGTGATGTTTGTTGTGGTGGTGGTGGTTGTGGTGATGTTTGTTGTGGTGGTGGTTGTTGTGGTGATGTTTGTTGTGGTGGTGGTTGTGGTGATGTTTGTTGTGGTGGTGGTTGTGGTGATGTTTGTTGTGGTGGTGGTTGTTGTGGTGATGTTTGTTGTGGTGGTGGTTGTTATGGTGATGTTTGTTGTGATGCTGGTTGTTATGGTGATGTTTGTTGTGGTGGTGGTTGTGGTGATGTTTGTTGTGGTGGTGGTTGTGGTGATGTTTGTTGTGGTGGTGGTTGTTATGGTGATGTTTGTTGTGGTGGTGGTTGTTATGGTGATGTTTGTTGTGGTGGTGGTTGTTATGGTGATGTTTGTTGTGGTGGTGGTTGTTATGGTGATGTTTGTTGTGATGGCGGTTGTTATGGTGATGTTTGTTGTGGTGGTGGTTGTGGTGATGTTTGTTGTGGTGGTGGTTGTGGTGATGTTTGTTGTGGTGGTGGTGGTTGTGGTGATGTTTGTTGTGGTGGTGGTTATGGTGATGTTTGTTATGGTGGTGGTTATGGTGATGTTTGTTGTGGTGATGTTTGTTGTGGTAGTGGTGTTGTTGGTACTGGTATTAGTGATGGTGGTGGTTGTGATGGTAGCATCGTGGACGGGGGCGGCGAGAGTAGCGTGTCGGACCGACGCGGTCTGAAACGATTTTGACGTTATGACAGCGATCCGACCCTCTAAAGCAACTAAGGCAACAATACCTAACGGCTCGGGGACTTGGCGAGGACCCGACTGCCCAGCAGAAACGATTACTTTATATTTATCTCT
>NC_134788.1:5944817-5974817 GCF_046742065.1 Oratosquilla oratoria | reverse complement strand
TGTATTTCAGCCTCTGAGAAAGCAAATAAGATTCTGGGATTGATTGCGCGATCTTTTGATTTCAAAAGTCCATCACTCATTAACAAGCTATATAAATCGTTAGTTCGTCCACATTTGGAATATGCTGTTTCCGTATGGTCACCGAATCTCATTAAAGACATTGACAGACTGGAAAAAGTACAACGGCGAGCCACAAAACTGATTCCAAATATCAAAAATAAATCATACGAAAATCGACTTAAGCACATGAATCTGTTTTCCCTAAAAAAGCGTAGACTCAGAGGTGACTTGATACAGGTCTTTAAGATTTTAAAGGGAATTGACAACATCAAAAGTGACAAAATTTTCACATTGAATGAGAATCAGACAAGAAACAATGGTCTCAAACTGTCCGGAAATAGATTCAATTTGGAAGTAGGTAGAAACAACTTTGCCAACCGTGTAGTTAATGAATGGAATAAACTTCCTGCACAGGTAGTGCAATGTAGTTCAGTTCGAAGCTTTAAGAATAATTTAGATAAATACCTAAGTAAGATGCTGTAATTATTATAATTTATGTTATATTATTTGTTTTTGTTTTGTTATAATTTGTCTGTCTGATTTTCATTTATTATTAGTTATATGTCAATTTATTATCATTTACTATTTACCTGTTTGTTTGTTATTCAACTATACCAATGCATTTATTTATGTATTTTAATTGTTATTTACATTGTTATAGTTTTAATTTATTTTTAATATGATTTTTTTTTTTTTTTTTTTTTTTTTTTGCATCCGACCTAGATATGGATCAAAAGGTCTCCTGTCGGCATGCTTTGCCTTTGTAATCCTTTGTAATCCTTTGACAGGGACAGACAGACAGAGACAAACAGAGAGGCAGACAGACAGACTGAAACCCCGTAACTACCACGTGATGACTACCATAAGGATGAAAAATATCTCCTGACGACAACAGGAGCCGAAGAAAACGGTGGGCGAAGAGGCTAATGCATGAAGGAAAGCAGTAGGGAGTTCTCCTGTGTCGGCTTCGAGACAGTCTCCCTCTCTCTCGAAATCTTCGTATTTCCATGAAACTTGTTTCTGCGTTATTGTCCTCTCCTTATCCTTCTCGAATTAACTTGCGTTGACGGCCATGCGCTCTCCTTAATTTTAATTCCAGCCATCGTTTATCTCGACTTCAGTTCTTCTCCTCCTCGTTCTCCTTCTATAAGTAATATATCTTCATCCTCCTTTTCTCTTCTTGTCCTATCTGGCTCGTCTTTCGTGTTTCCTGCGTCCTTCTGTCTCAAGTCTTCTACTATTTGTCTATGCTTTCTCATTTTTACTTTACAAAAGATTACAAAGGTGGAGTATGCCGACAGGAGACCTTTTGGTCAATAACTAGGTCGGATGCTAAAATATATATATATAATGATAAATAAAAAAAATGAAAAATAACATAAAAAATTATAGATAAAATAGATAAATGCATTAGTATAATTAAGTAATAAACAAACAAGTAAATAGTAAATAATAATAAACTGACAGATAAATGATAATAAATGAAAATCAAGCAAATAATAAACAGACAATAACAAATAAAGAATAAATGGCAGTCATTACAGCATCTTGCTTAGATGTTCATCTAAATGAGTCTTAAAGCTTCGAAATGAGCTACATTACACTGCCTCTGCAGAAGTTTGTTCCATTCATTAACTACACAGTCAGCGAAGTTGTTTCTACCCACTTCCAAATTAAATCTATTTCCTGACAGTTTCGTTTATTTCGTCTCTCACTCCTGTCGCATTCCGTCCAAACGCACAAACTTTCTTAACATGTCTCTCTCCCTCCCCCCTTGCTGCCGCTCTCTCCTCTTCCTTCCTGTGTTTTCATTTCCACTATTTAGATCTACACGGCTTACATTTCCATGAAATGAGGTTACTACCAAAAACCATTACCAGCTGGAGATCCATCCCACCGCATAAAAATAGACGGATAAGGATAATTCTAGAATAATGGAAACGAGTTCGTAGCGTAGCTGGTAAAGCAATGCTTGGAGAGGGAAAATGGAGAACAAGAACTGTTAATGTCCCCCTGGATCAAAGATGTGTAACTAAGTTTCCTATAGTATCATCCATGTAAACTAAGTAGTCAGTATGTATAAAAGAAAGGAATTTCATTTTGCTAAAGAAACATTGTTGAACTTCCAGCAGTATCCATCTTCAATATTCCTTTCGATTTGCCATCTTTCTCCAATATCATCACTTTCATTTGGAGGTGCGTTCTCGAGGGGCTGGCAGTCGTTCTTCGAACTAGACCCAAGATTTCTTCATATGAGCTTTGTATTTCCAAAACCTTAATTACACAAGGAGTGCTGTGAACCGGTGACTGCTCCCCTCCATTCACTACGACAAGTTCTTGAAATATAAACAGTTCCACATACTAATAGAGCAGACACAAGATCGAAGTTTCTTCCTAGAAATGTTTGTAGGAAGCTTCTGTGGGGTTTTCGGTTTCCATTTGATGCAACTTCCTGCAGAGGCAGTGCAATGTAGTTCAGTTCGAAGCTTTAAGAATCATTTAGACAAACACCTAAGCAAGATGCTATTATGATTATAAATTTCATATCATTTGTTTTTGTTTTTTATCATTTGTCTGTTTGATTTTCATTTATTATTAGGTATATGTCAATATATTATTATTTATTATTTACCTGTTTGTTTATTATTCAACTATACCTATGCATTTATTTATGTATTTTATATGTTATTTACATTATTATAGTTTTTATTTATTCATTTATTATTACCCCGTCTGGGGTATTGGCTGCTTGTTATTGTGGCAAAGTAGCATGCAGTCGATACTTTAGGGTCTATATGAGGCGCCCCTACGGACCAGAGCCACACATCATTTTGTCTATGATAGAAGAAATTCTGTTCATAGAGAAATGATGACACTTTTATACTACGACTGTCCCTCCGTTATGCTGTCCCCCAACCCCTTGTTGCTGTCCTGTACCATTTCTCTGAGTATTCTCTTTCTGTGATGGGGGAATTCCCTGTGGTGGGGGAAAAGAATACTGCCACCAAGTATCCCACTTGGATCGTAAGAGGCGAGAAGAAAGGGACGGGGAGAGGGACTAGGCATCCTTCTCCCTGTAGCCCCACGGGGCATATATCCTAAAAAGGAAAGTGAAGGCAAAAGGGGTGCTGGAGGGCCTCGGGCCAGCACCCTAAGGTTTGGGTCTTTTAATGTGCGTGGATGTGGTACAGATGAGAGTAAAAGGGAAGAGATAGGTAGTATGTTTGTGAGAAGAAAGATGAATGTGTTGGCTTTGAGTGAAACTAAGTTGAAAGGGAAGGGTGAGTGTAAGTTTGGGAGTGTAAGTGGGAGGTTATCAGGAGTGAAGAGAGGGCGAGGGAGGGAAGGGGTGGCTATTCTAGTAAGTGAGGAGATAGGTAAACAGGTAGTGGAGTGGAAGGAGGTTTCCTCAAGGATAATGTGGATGAAGGTGAAACTGGGAAAGGAGATGTGGGTCTTTGTAAGTGCATATGGGCCTGGCAGTGAGAAGAGCGTGGAAGAAAGGGAGGCCTTTTGGATAGATTTAAATGAGTGCATAGAGGGTTTAGGAAGAAATGTCAATGTAATAGTACTGGGAGACCTTAATGCTAGGGTGGGAAATGGTCCAATCGATGGAGTGGTTGGGAAGTGTGGAGTTCCAGGAAAGAATCGTAGTGGAGAGTTGATGGTGGAAATGTGTCTAGAAAGAGAGTTGATGATAGCAAATACAGTGTTTCGGAAGAAAGTCAAGCATAAGTACACATGGGAGAGGGTGGTGGAGGGAAGGGTGGTAGATAGAGCGCTAATGGATTATGTAGTGGTAAATAGGATTATGATAGGAAGAGTTAAGGATGTACATGTGCTAAGGGGAGAGGGTGGGGGAATATCCGGGAAGGGACAACTCAACACCGCCAACTCAACACCGCCGACTCAACACCGCCGACTCAACGCCAGGACAACTCAACACCGGGACAACTCAACACCGGGACAACTCAACACCGGGAGAGGTGTTGAAATAGAATAGGAAATAGATAGGAGACAATGAAAAGAAATGTAAATGTTATGATGATGTATGATAATTTTGAAAAACATATTTGTAAATATCATAGTTGACTTCGTTAGATCAGATTTACCATTTGCTTTATAAACCACTTCGCCTTAATAATGATAATAATAATAAAAATAATAATAATAAAAATAATAATAATAATGATAATGATATGATAATAATAATAATAATGTGTATACATTGTGACGAATGTGGATAGGAGGCAAGGGAACACGAGCTGAGGGAAATACTCTTATTCCTGACTAGTTTCGCCTAAGTGGCTTCTTCAGAGGAACATAGTTTGAAGTCAAGTTGGTCAATTTATATGACAAAAGAAGGAACGTGGCAAAGTGTCAGGTGTGGCGGGCTGTCATAGCGGGTGGACCAAGTATCCGCCTGTTGTTCGCGTGGCTGAAACGTCCGTCTGGATAAGGGGCTCTGGATCGGCAGGAAAAAAAGGCGATGGAGTCCGTTTTTATCAACATCTATGATAACATCAATAAGAGGACTGGGGATTTAATATGGGCTAAAGCAGCAGCACGCTTTGTCGTAATGAACAATAAACACAGAGCCCCTGATCCAGACGGACGTTTCAGCCACGCGAACAACAGGCGGATACTTGGTCCACCCGCTGTGACAGCCCGCCACACCTGACACTTTGCCACGTTCCTTCTTTTGTCATATAAATTGACCAACTTTGCCACAGTAGTAACACGAAGCACCAGTGTTGGTTGTCCATCTCTTTACATCGGTCTACGACTTAGAAATTTTGAAAGATATTTGTGAAAAAATATATATATATAATTTTTTCATCACACCCAAAATGGAAATACTTAGTCAAAGAGGAAAAGAGAAATTTACATACGAAGGACATATGTTTGTGTTTGATAAGTTTAGTAAAATAGATAATAATATAAAATTTTGGCGTTGTGATCAAGGTTCTAGGTGCAATGCAAGGATTCATACACAATTTGGGTCTGTTATCAAGGAAGTAAACAAGCATTCCCATAATTCATCTGTATCCAATGTAGAAGTGGCTAAAGCTTACACAGCCTTGAAACGACGCGCCGTAGACACCATTGAAAAACCAAGTGTAGTAATAAGTGAAATATTAACTAATGTTTCACAAGTTACACTTGGATCATTACCTGATGCTTCAGCTATGAGAAAAACGATTAAACGCAAAAGGAGAGCCGTAAGTGCCCCCCTCCGACTCCTGTAGATCTTCAAGAATTAGAGTTGCCACACCAGTACAAGATTTACATTCCAGAAGAAGGGAGAGAAGAAAAATTCCTGATTGGAGATAGTGGTCCTGGATTACACAGAATTCTGCTTTTTGGAAGAGAAAGTTGGTTGCAACATTTACTATCGTCTGATACTTGGTATGGCGATGGAACTTTTAAAATAGCACCAAGATTATTTTCACAGGTTTACATTATTCTTGCAAAGAAATTCAATGGTGTAATTCCAATTATCTATGCTCTTTTGCCAAATAAGCAGCGATCAACTTATTCAAAGATGTTTGAAATGCTGAAAGATCTCGAGCCCACAATAAGCCCAGCATCTATTATTTGCGACTTTGAGCACGCAGCCTTTACAGCGATGAAAGAAGTCTTTCCAGAAGTTGAAATAAAAGGATGTTTTTTCCATTTATCACAAAATATGCACAGAAAGATAACTGCCATGGGTTACACTTCTATGTATAACAACGACGCTAGCTTTGCCCTAAGAGCCAAGATGATATTAAGTTTAGCATTTGTTCCTCTCGCTCATATTGATACTTATGTTGATGCCCTCTCTGTGGACATAAATGAGGAACTTGCAACATTGCTGAATTGGTTCGAAGATAACTATATTGGAAGACCAAATCGACGTGGAAACGGCAGAAGACCTCCACTCTTCCCCCCTGAAATGTGGAATGTGTACGAAAGGACATTACAAATGGAAGATCGGACAAATAATCATGCTGAAGCAGCTAACAGGAGACTACAGACAGAACTCGGAATGGAGCATCCTACTATTTGGAGATTTATTAAAGGACTGCAGAAGGTGTAAAGAAATCGCGATGCATTTTTTGAGCAGTTGATTGGGGGACATTCACCCCCTACTAAACTGAAGAAGTATATGAAGGCAGATGATAGAATTCGGCATATTGTTTACACTTTTTCCGAACGAGCCCCCACAGAATATTTGAGGGGAATTGCATACAATTTTAATTAAATTCCTTCATTACCTTTCAGACTTATGTTGAAAATGTATCCTTTGTAAATCGCTTATATTTAATTTTAAAAAGTTATGTTTTTAAATTGTAGCAGTTTTCTTTAAGATTCAAGCCAAGTATTTATTTATTAATCTTTAATGTTTCAATTAATGTTATATAACAAATAAATTACTTAGTTAAGTATCTAAAGTTTCTATTTCCTTTAAAATACAAAATAAAAAAAGTACTCTTAATATAATATACTTTAGTTTGATTTAACTTTTAAGATGGGTTCTAGGAAAACTCCCAGTGGGGAAATTACCATTGGGAATATTTCCCCAAGGAAAACAGCCAGTGTTAAGATTGCCATTTCAGAAAAATTGCCATTTATTAAGTAAAAAAAAGATACTTTCAAAATAAATCTGGGCAGATTATCTCAATCTCTATTTGTTTGTCTCTTTTAACCTTAGGATTAACTTACGGTATCCTCCTTTGATATATGCATCTTGATTAGCCTCTCCTGGCCAGGAAATTTCAAACAAAAACGTCGCATAAAATATATTGTGTGTGTGCGTGTGTAATGTATCTACATACATACATATGTATGCATATATATATATATATATATATATATATATATATATATATATATACATATTACATGCATATAGAAACGCATATAAGAATACATTTAACCATACATTCAAACACAGGAACATACATTTAATTATGTATGAAGATGCATTTACACAAATATGCACATTATATATATACACACACATATACTGGTTCGAACATACACATTATATATGTACATACATATACCGGTTAGAGTATACACATTATATATACACATACAAATATATACGGTTCTAAATAAACTTATTTATACATATATACATACAAGCAAAAAAATAATAATAATCATGAGCTGTAAATAAGGAATAACTTTATCGGTGACCTCTCCCGGTGTTGAGTTGTCCCGGTGTTCAGTTGTCCCGGTGTTGAGTTGTCCTGGCGTTGAGTCGGCGGTGTTGAGTTGGCGGTGTTAAGTTGGCGGTGTTGAGTAGTCCCGCACCCGGGAATATCAGATCATTTTTTGGTGGAAGGTAAGCTGAGAGTGGAGGATAGATGGAGAAAGAGGAAAGGGACAAAAGGTAGGGAGGTTCTTAGAGTGAACTCCTCGAATGAAAAGGAAAAGAAGGAGTACGAAAAGAAGCTGAAGGAGGAGTGGGAGGGAGTAAAGGATGGAGCAGAGATGGGTGTGGAGGAGGAATGGGGATGGTTCAAGGAGGGAGTCTTAAAGTGTGCAAGGATGGTGTGTGGAACAAGAAGGACAGGGGGAAATAGAAGAAAGGGTAGTGAATGGTGGGATGAGGAAACAAAGAAGGTTGTAGAAGAGAAGAAGCGAGCTTTCACAGATTGGTTACAAAAGAGAATGGGGGAGTCATATGAGACGTACAAAGAAAAGAAAAGAGAAGTAAAGCAAAAGGTAAAGGAGGCAAAGAGGAGAGCAGATGTGAAATGGGGTAGGAGCATGACAGAAAATTTTGAAAGTAATAAAAAGATGTTTAAGAAAGAAATTAAGAGAGGAAGAGGAGGCGAATCAAGTAGGGAAGAAGAGGTAAAAGGTACAGATGGAGAGATGATAATGGAAGAGATGGCAGTAAGGGGAAGATGGGCAGAATATTTTAGGGAGTTGCTAAATGTGAAGGAGGATAGGGAGGGAAAGATAGCTGCAGTGGGAAATGCGAAGAAAATGAGAGTGATGAGTGAGGAGAATGGAGGAGAAATAGGGAAGGATGAGGTGAAGGCAATTGTAAAGATGATGAAAGTAGGTAAGGCACCTGGTCTGGATGGATGCCATGCAGAATGTCTGAAAAAGGGAGGTTCAGTGATGGTGGACTGGTTGGTGAGGTTATTTAATGTTTGCTGGAGAGAGGGTAGAGTACCGGAGGACTGGAGAAGTGCCTGTATAGTTCCTCTTTACAAGGGAAAAGGGGACAAGTGTGAATATAGTAGTTTCAGAGGGATTAGCCTGTTAAGTGTAGTAGGGAAGGCTTATGGGAGGATCTTAATTGAGAGGATTAGGAGAGGAACAGAAGGAGTAATTGGTGAGGAACAGTGTGGTTTTAGGACAGGTAGAGGTTGTGTAGATCAGATCTTTGTGGTAAGACAGATATGTGAGAAAGCTATAGGAAAGGGGAAGGATGTTTTTTGGGCTTTTATGGATCTGGAAAAGGTTTATGATAGGGTAGACAGAAAGGCACTGTGGGAGGTTATGCAGATTTATGGGATAGGAGGAAAGCTTTTGGGAGCTGTCAAGAGTTTTTATGAGAGTAGTAGAGCTTGTGTCAGGATTAGAAATGGAGAGAGTGAGTGGTTTGAAGTAAAGGTGGGACTTCGTCAAGGATGCGTTATGTCGCCCTGGCTGTTCAACTTATACATGGATGGGGTGGTGCGAGAGGTGAATGCTAGGGTAGTGGGTCAGGGATTGGAGATGGTTAAAGAAAATGGAGAAAAGTGGGAGGTGAGCCAGCTGTTATTTGCGGACGACACTGCGCTTGTGGCAGGGTCAGAGGAGGGATTGAGGAAGCTGGTGGCAGAGTTTGGGAGAGTATGTGATAGAAGAAAGCTAAAGATAAATGTGGGTAAAAGTAAGGTGATGAGATGTACAAGGGGTGAAAGTGGCAGTAGACTGGAAGTGAACATTAAGGGAGAGCGACTGGAGGAAGTGGATAGTTTTAGATACTTGGGTGCAAGTGTAGCAGGAAAAAGGTGGAGTGAAGGTGGAGGTAGAATGTAGATTGAGAAAAGCGAGTAAATGCCTTGGTGGATTAAAGAGTGTAATGAGGAATAGACATTTGGGAATGGATGCGAAAAGGAGACTGTATGAAGGAGTGATTGTGCCAACAGCACTGTATGGGGCAGAAACGTGGAACATAAGAGAAGAAGAGAGAAGGAGTTTGAATGTGTTTGAGATGAGGTGTCTGAGAAGTATGGTGGGGGTTACTAGGCTGGATAGAGTGAGAAATGAGGAGGTGAGGAGGAGAACAGGGGTGAAAAAGGATTTGGGAGTTAGGGTTGATGAAAGAATATTAGGATGGTTTGGACACGGAAAGAATGAGTGAAGAAATACTAGTAAAAGAGGTATGGAAGGCAGATGTGGAGGGAGTGAACATGAGGGGACGTCCTAGGATGAGGTGGATGGATGGGGTGAAGGGGGCTTTGGGGAAGAGGGGAATGTCTGTTGAGGAAGGAAGGGAGAGGACGGAAGACAGAGGTGAGTGGAGAAGGGTTGTATATGGATGATGCTGTGATTGCATGAGGAGGAATGGGCGGGGGGGGGGGGGTGTTGGGTGGGGTAGTATGTGTGAGTAAATTTTGACGCAGCCCGAAGGGATTTCTCCCCGTCCTCTCCTTATATGCAAGGGGGGACGGAGAGGGGGGGGGGTCGCCGATTAAATGAAGCGGCCTTGCTGTGGATGTGCTGTGTCTTGCGACACTGCTTCTGACCCAGGGCAGTGGGCAGGGTGCAGGGATGACCCGTCATCCAGGAGGTGCTCAGATGAGAGGGAGGGTGGGAGGGATGTGGAGTGTATTTAGGGATGAAATGGGTGGGAGTGTTTTTATGCCTTTCCCTTTTTGGCTACCTCCCTTGGAAGGGGGAAAAAGCCTTGGTATATGTATGGTATATGTGTATCTATTATTATAATGATTTTTTCGCATCCTCCTTTATAATCCTTTGTGAATCGAGGCACATTGAGGTGATTATCTTGAGCACATCTTAGGCACTCACATGGGGAACAACTAAAATTTACATGAAGATTAAAACGTTCACAGGTTACGAACACATATATTTTTTCTCAAAATATGTGCACGCGTTTTTTTTCAAAGCAATATCTCTTCTGTCCTTAATATATAAAGACACATTTTCAAAATAGTATATTTCCTTTATTCTCAAAATATAATCGCACATTTTTTTCAGAATATGATATCTCTTCAAACACAGACAGCAATGAGGATGAGATGGTAATTAGTATAGAATATCAAGGAATACGTACTCTTCACTAAACTTGTACTGATTAACCTCCTTGACAGTTTCAACATGATTATACAGTTGAATATCAAATATATTTATTTTTCTGTTTATTTATTTTCCTCATACTATAATGGAGAATTATTTAATCTGATAATAAACAGGCTTGTTGATCCACAACCTTTGAGTACAAAGACAACCTCAGTGAATAAATATCCCTATTTGTATGATATACTCTGTATGACTATCAGCCTACAACAGCCAATGGTGGATGGCTCATTGTCATCAAAATAGACAAATGAATAACAAGTTATTAGAGAAGCTGATTAAAAAGATTAATATAAATTTACAGATGAATAAATGAAGAAATAAACAAACAAAAATTATATACACAAATAAATGTAGACATAAACAAATTAATAAATCAAATGAATCGATAACAAAAATAATGATTACAAAACATAACATTTGTAACAATATCAACAATAAATCGCAGGACATAAATCACAGAAATACCAGACTGTTTCCTTAAATGCTGAATATGAAAAATGAAAAAAACAAAAACAATGAAACGGTTTGAAGCAAAGCTCAAAGTTATGAAACATCGTGACATGGTAAGGAACCTTAAGGTACAAAAACAATACTTTACCACAATGCAATAAGTGGAATGGTCCACTAAATGACGCAGCGATGTATGTGAGAGAGAGAGAGAAAGAGAGAGAGAGAGAGAGAATTTGTGTGTACTTTCTTACGCATGTGCACATAAGTGTGTACATATGTTCACATATACGTGTGCACCAACTTGAGGAACCCGACACCTATTTATATGTTTAATTTACCATTTTGTTCACACTGTCCAATTCAAACAGTGATTGGTTTGTACTCGTTGTTCGACCTGGTTGTCAATTACTTATTTGCTGGTGGTGTGATTAACAACAACATATATCAATAAATAATTATATTTGGTATATATTCGCACTCATATTAACAATTGTTTTAACTGGGGCCTCACAAGATTTTTATGACTGCGGGTGGTGATTTAGACCTGTGTGTGTGCTTATGTCTTTTTTTTTTTTCTTCTTTCTCTTTCTATATTTTCATTTTTTCTGTCTCTCCCTTTCTTTCTCTCTCTTTTCCTTTCTGTATTTTCCTTTCTTTCTGTCCTTCCTTTTCTCTGTCTTCCCCTTTCTCTGTCCTTCCCTTTCTCTGTCCTTCCCTTTCTCTGTCCTTCCCTTTCTCTGTCCTTCCCTTTCTCTGTCCTTCCCTTTCTCTGTCCTTCCCTTTCTCTGTCCTTCCCTTTCTCTGTCTTCCCCTTTCTCTTTTACTTTCTCTTTGTCCCCTTTTTTTCTCTTCTTTTCTCTCTGCCTGCCTGTCTGTCTGTCTGTCTGTCTATATATCAGTCTATGCGCCTTTGTCTATCTGTGTCTAAATTTGACGTCTGTCTTTTTCTACCTGCTTAAGTCTGTCTACTTAAAAGACACAAAAAAGCATTAAGAATCTCCTTGCGTTAGGCCCTGTTCACATTACCAGTTTGAACCGGATGGAAACCACGGAGTTATTGCATAGTCAAGGGAGAACCGTGAATTTTTGTGTGAACGCTTCCATTAATTCATACTGTAATTGAAACCGCTAGTGTGAATAGCGCCTTATTAAAGACCACCAAGAGAGAGAGAGAACATCAGAAGAAAAGAGAGAACATAGGAATATAATAGTAAAGGAGACTACAAGAGACCATAAGGCCTACACTAGGCAGTTCCAAGTCCATCAACACCTTTCATCCCCATCCATGAAGTTATCTAACCTTCTTTTAAAACAACTAATAGTTTCAGGGCTCACTAATTACATGGTTACTAAGTCTATTCCAGTCCCTCATCACTGTTAGTAAACTAGTTCCTGCCTATCTCTCCTAAATCTAAATATGTCTAATTTAAATTAATATCTACAAATCCTCCTGTACTGTTTTGATACGATGACTGTGTCTGCATCATCCTTCTTGAGGTCAGGTATCGTATCTCTCTTCTCTTTTGTAAATACCGAGAGAAAACATCTTTTAAACGTCTCGTTCATTTTTTTTTCTCAATTGATCAAGATATCCGTGTCAGATTTAACTGAGCTTATTTTTTCCACTAGTCTGGTAATCTTAATTTTGTATTTCCACTTTGAGTGTGCTCTTCTATCCAGTCTTCCAATTGCACTATACCTACTCATAGTCCTAAGAAATATAGCTAGATAGCTAGACAGACAGACAGACAGACAGTCAGATAGGCAAAGACAGAAAGACAGACAGGCAGACAGGTAAGCAGGCAGGCAGGCAGACAGACAGACAGACAGACAGACAGATAGACAGACAGACAGCAGGCAGGCGGACAGGAAGACAGAGACAAGCAGGCAGACAGGCAGGCAGGCAGACATAGATATAGATAGATTTAGATATATAGTTAGATATAGATATAGATAGACAATCAGTCATGGAAATGAATTACGTTAGATATAACAATGCACTTCAGTTGTATGGTTCCCAACGTGATTCTCATAAACCAACATTCAGATATCAATATTTCAGAGTCGCCCGGATTTCACTAAAGGGCTCGTTATCGGTATGTGGGACCATTTGTGAATCTAGTTCTCACCCTTCAGGACCCCTCAGGACAGAAGGACCCCTCAGGACCGCAGGACACCCCAGGACCGCAGGACACCCCAGGACCGCAGGACCCCCCAGGACCGCAGGACACCCCAGGACCGCAGGACACCCCACGACCGCAGGACCCCTCAGGACCGCAGGACCTCCCAGGACCGCAGGACCCCCCAGGACCGCAGGACACCCCAGGACCGCAGGACCCCTCAGGACCGCAGGACCCCCCAGGACCGCAGGACCCCCCAGTACCGCAGGACCCCGCAGTACCGCAGGACCCCTCACGACCGCAGGACCCCTCACGACCGCAGGACCCCTCAGGACCGCAGGACCCCCCAGGACCGCAGGACCCCTCAGGACCGCAGGACCCCTCAGGACCGCAGGACCCCTCAGGACCGCAGGACCCCTCAGGACCGCAGGACCCCTCAGGACCGCAGGACCCCTCAGGACCGCAGGACCCCTCAGGACCGCAGGACCCCTCAGGACCGCAGGACCCTCAGGACCGCAGGACCCCTCAGGACCGCAGGACCCCTCAGGACCGCAGGACCCCTCAGGACCGCAGGACCCCTCAGGACCGCAGGACCCCTCAGGACCGCAGGACCCCTCAGGACCGCAGGACCCCTCAGGACCGCAGGACCCCTCAGGACCGCAGGACCCCTCAGGACCGCAGGACCCCTCAGGACCGCAGGACCCCTCAGGACCGCAGGACCCCTCAGGACCGCAGGACCCCTCAGGACCGCAGGACCCCTCAGGACCGCAGGACCCCTCAGGACCGCAGGACCCCTCAGGACCGCAGGACCCCTCAGGACCGCAGGACCCCTCAGGACCGCAGGACCCCTCAGGACCGCAGGACCCCTCAGGACCGCAGGACCCCTCAGGACCGCAGGACCCCTCAGGACCGCAGGACCCCTCAGGACCGCAGGACCCCTCAGGACCGCAGGACCCCTCAGGACCGCAGGACCCCTCAGGACCGCAGGACCCCTCAGGACCGCAGGACCCCTCAGGACCGCAGGACCCCTCAGGACCGCAGGACCCCTCAGGACCGCAGGACCCCTCAGGACCGCAGGACCCCTCAGGACCGCAGGACCCCTCAGGACCGCAGGACCCCTCAGGACCGCAGGACCCCTCAGGACCGCAGGACCCCTCAGGACCGCAGGACCCCTCAGGACCGCAGGACCCCTCAGGACCGCAGGACCCCTCAGGACCGCAGGACCCCTCAGGACCGCAGGACCCCTCAGGACCGCAGGACCCCTCAGGACCGCAGGACCCCTCAGGACCGCAGGACCCCTCAGGACCGCAGGACCCCTCAGGACCGCAGGACCCCCAGGACCGCAGGACCCCCAGGACCGCAGGACCCCCCAGGACCGCAGGACCCCTCACGACCGCAGGACCCCTCAGGACCGCAGGACCTGAGGGCTCAGGACCGCAGGACCCCTCAGGACCTCAGGACCTCAGGACCGCAGGACCCCTCAGGACCGCAGGACCCCTCAGGACCGCAGGACCCCTCAGGACCGCAGGACCCCTCAGGACCGCAGGACCGCAGGACCCCTCAGGACCGCAGGACCCCCCCAGTACCGCAGGACCCCCAGGACCGCAGGACCCCTCAGGACCGCAGGACACCCCAGGACCACCCCTCAGGATGACACTTCAGGACCACCCTTCAGAATGACCCTTCAGGATGACCCTTCTGGATGACCCTTCAGGACGACTCTTCAGGACGACACTTCAGGATAACCCTTCAGGAAGACACTTTAGTATGACCCTTCAGGACGACCCTTCAGGATGACCCTTCAGAATGACCCTTCAGGACTACCCTTCAGCACCCTTCAGGATGACCCTTCAGGACCACCCTTTAGGATGACCCTTCAAGACGACCCTTCAGGATGACCCTTCAGAACGACCCTTCAGGATGACCCCTCAGGACGTCCCTTCAGGCCGACCCTTCAGGATGACCTTTCAGGATGACCCTTCAGGATGACCTTTCAGGATAACCCTTCAGGATGACTTTTCAGGATGACCCTTCATGATGACCCTTCAGGACGACACTTCAGGATGACCCTTCATGATGACCCTTCAGGACGACCCTTCAGGATGACCCTTCAGGATGACCCTTCAGGACGAGCCTTCAGGATGACTCTTCAGGAAGACCTTTCAGGACAAAGCTTCCGGATGACCCTTCAGGACGACCTTTCAGGATGACCCTTCAGGACGACCTTTCAGGATGACACTTCAGGATGACCCTTCAGGACGACCTATCAGGATGACCCTTCAGGACGAACTTTCTGGATGACCCTTCAGGATGACCCTTCCCCTTTCAGGATGATCCTTCAGGACGACCTTTCAGGATGACCCTTCAGGACGACCCTTCAGGAATACCCTTCAGGACGAACCTTCAGGAATACCCTTCAGGACGAACCTTCAGGACGAGTCTTCAGGATGTCCCTTCAGGATGACCCTTCAGGATGACCCTTCAGAACTACCCTTCAGAATGACCGTTGAAGACGACCCTTCAGGATGACCCTTCAGGACAACCATTCAGGACGACCCTTGACCCTTCAGGACGAACATTGGGGACGACCCTTCAGGATGACTACCCTTCAGGATGACCTTTCAGGAAAACCCTTCTGGACGACACTTCAGGACGACCCTTCAGGACGACCCATCAGGATGACCCTTCAGGACGACCCTTCAAGATGATTCTTGAGGACGCCCCTTCAGGATGACCCTTCAGAACCTTTCAGGACGACCCTAAGGGACGGCCCTTCAGGATGACCCTTCAGGACGACCCTTCAAGACGAATCTTCAGAATGACCCTTCAGGACGAGCCTTCAGGATGACCTTTCACGATGACCCTTCGGGACGATCCTTCAGGATGACCTTTCAGGATGACCCTTCAGGATGACCTTTCAGGATGACCCTTCAGAACGACACTTCAGGATGACCCTTCAGGATGACCCTTCAGGATCACCCTTCAGGACGACCCTTCAGGATGACCCTTCAGGACGACCCTTCAGAAAGACCCTTCAGGACGACCTTTAAGGACGACCCTTCTGGAAGACCCTTCAGGACGACCTTTCAGGATAACCCTTCAGGACGACCTTTCAGGATGACCCTTCAGGACGACCTTTCTGGATGACCCTTCAGGACGACCCTTCAGGAATACCCTTCAGGACGACCCTTCAGGAATACCCTTCAGGACGAACCTTCAGGAATACCCTTCAGGACGAACATTCAGGACGAGCCTTCAGGATGACCTTTCACGATGACCCTTCGGGACGATCCTTCAGGATGACCTTACAAGACGACCCTTCAGGATGACCCTTTAGGACAACCCTTCAGGACAACCCTTCAGGACGACCCTTGACCCTTCAGGACGACCCTTCAGGACGAACATTGGGGACTACCCTTCAGGATGACCCTTCAGGACTACCCTTCAGGATGACTCTTCAGAATGACCTTTCAGGAAGACCCTTCTGGACGACCCTTCAGGACGACCCTTCAGAATGACCCTTCAGGACGACCCTTCAGGATGATTCTTCAGGACGCCCCTTCAGGATGACCCTTCAGAACCTTTCAGGGCGACCCTAAGGGATGGCCCTTCAGGATGACCCTTCAGGACGACCCGTCAAGATGAACCTTGAGAATGACCGTTCAGGACGAGCCTTCAGGATGACCTTTCACGATGACCCTTCTGGACGATCTTTCAGGATGACCCTTCAGAAAGTCCCTTCAGGATGACCCTTCAGGACGACCCTTCAGGATTATCCTTCAGGACGACCCTTCAGGATTATCCTTCAGGACGACTCTTCAGGATGACCCTTCAGGACGAATCTTCAGGATGACCCTTCAGGATGACCCTTGAGGATGACCTTTCAGGATGACCCTTAAGGACCACCTTTCAGAATTACCCTTCTGGACGACCCTTCAAGATGACCCTTCAGGACCACCCTTCAAGATCACCATTCAGGACGACTCTTCTGGACGACCCTTCAGGATGACCCTTCAGGACGACCCTCCAGGACGACCCTTCAGGATGACCCTTCAGGACGACCCATCAGGACCACCCTTCACATTGAACCTTCAGGAAGACCCTTTAGGATGACCCTTCAGGACGACCCATCAGGATGACCCTTCAGAACGACCCTTCAGGATAACCCTTAGGATGGTCCTTCAGTATGGCCCTTCAGGATGACCCTTTAGAATGACCCTTCAGGACGAACCTACAGGATGACTCTTCAGGACCACCCTTCAGGATGACCTTTCAGGACGACCCTTCAGGATAACCCTTCATGACGACACCTCAGGATGACCCTTGAGGACTACCCTTGAAGACGAACCTTCAAGATGACCTTTCAGGACGACCCTTCAAGACGACCCTTTACGACGACCCTTCAGGACGATCCTTTAGGACGACCCTTTAGGATGACCCTTCAGGACAAGCTTTCAGGACGACCCTTCAGGACGACTCTTCAGGATGACCCTTCAGGATGACCATTCAGGACGACCTTTCAGGATGACCCTTCAGGACGACTCTTCAGGATGACCCCTAAGGACGACCCTTCAGGAATACCCTTCAGGATGTCCTTTCAGGACGACCCTTCAGGATGACCCTTCAGGACGACCTTTCAGGACAACCCTTCAGAATGACCCTTCAGGATCACCCTTCAGGACGACCCTTTAAGATGACCCTTCAGGATGACCCTTCAGGAATACCCTTCAGGACGACCCTTCAGGATAACCATTCAGTAGTACCCTTCAGGACGACCCTTCAGGAATAGACATCGGGATTACCCTTCAGGATGACCCTTCAGGACGACTCTTCAGGAAGTCCCTTCAGGACGACCCCTTATGAGGACCCTTCAAGATGACTCTTTAGGATGACCTTTCAAGACGACCTTTCAGGATTAGCCTTCAGGACGACCCTTCAGGATGGCCTTTCGGGATGACCCTTCAGGATGACCTTTCAGGACGACCCTTCTGGACGACCCTTCAGGACGACCTTTCAGGATGACCCATCAGGACGACTCTTCAGGATGACCATTAAGGACGACCCTTCAGGAATACCCTTCAGGATGACCTTTCAGGACGATCCTTCAGGATGACCCTTTAGGACAACCCTTCAGAATGACCCTTCAGGATCACCCTTCAGGACGACCCTTTAAGATGACCCTTCAGGACGAACCTTCAAGAATACCCTTCAGGATGACCATTCAGTAGTACTCTTCAGGACGACCCTTCAGGATGACCCTTTAGGACGACCCTTCAGGACGACCCTTCAGGATGACCCTTCAGGACGACTCTTCAGGACGACCCTTCAAGATGAACCTTTAGGATGACCCTTCAGGATGACCCTTCAGGACGACCTTTCAGGACGACCCTTCAGGATGACCCTTCTGGATGATCCTTTAGGACGACCCTTCAGGATGACCCTTCAGGACCGTTCAGGACGACCCTTTAGGATGACCTTTCAGGACAACCCTTCAGGATGACCATTCAGGACGACCCTTCAGAATGACCCTTCAGGACGACCCTTTAGGATGACCCTTCAGGACGATCCTTCCGGATGACCATTCAGGACGACCCTTCAGAATGACCCTTCAGGACGACCCTTTAGGATGACCCTTCAGGACGACCCTTTAGGATGACCCTTCAGTGTTAGCGTCTAGACCTCCTAGAAGACGTAATCTACCACCAAAATCTCCTAGACATTCATCTACCACCTCTGCTTATACTATCAGCACTGCACATATGCATTGGTGCCTACAGCAGTAGCTGGTAGTCGACCTGACGTCTTCACGCACCTGGTCATCCCAGGTCAGGTCGACTATTGTCTGAGGACAGGACCTCACCGCAAGCTGGACGCCTCACCAACCCTAAAGGATTGCCACCAAGCCAAGCAGTTACCATTGGATACTAATTATATATTCCTACGGGACATGTCTATCCTGTCCAATCTCGGACAACTGTATGTCATTGTAGATATGTATATACAAATTGTAAAATATGTAAACCCTATCCTGATCTCTAACATTTGCTAAAACTGCATCTTGTAAATAAATATTATCTCGTCGGCAACCTAGCCACGAGCCCTGTATATAAACACCTCCTGTCACTAAATAAAGAGGAAGACCACAGAGAGAGACAAAGCTACGTTGTTCCGCTGAATTTCATTCTCCGCTGCTTTATATTCTAAAGCCTCCGAAACACCGCTCAACTACGACCACGTACTACCACAACCATATGTTGATAGAACCTCCAACATATTCTGGCGGAAGCGGTGGGATCCAACAATATTCTGGCGGCAGCACGGGATACAACATATCTGGAAGCAGCAAGCCCATCAACTCAAAAACTTCGCTGTGAGCACTACCCAGCGAAGCGGACAACAGCTCAAGCCATCTCTCTCGCTGTGTGAGCCAGCCAACGCACAGGACAAGTCATCCCAGTGACCCACTACCCAGCGAAGCGGACAACAGCTCAAGCCATCTCTCTCGCTGTGTGAGCAAACCCAACCCACAAGACAAATCATCCCAGCGACCCACCCCAGCAGCCGGCAACGAGACAAAGCCCATCTCCCTCGCTGTGACCCAGCTCAACAACATCTGTCAAAGGAAGTATATCTCTCACGTCCAGAAGTCGGGCCGACACCTTTCAAAAACTGAACAAATTCCACACACGAACTTACCTATTTGTCACCCTTCTCATTCTTTTCAATATTTCCAGATCTGCACCATCGCACCAAACTCTATCGAATCATTCAACTTCCACCTCTTGTGAACCCTCCACCATCGCATCATACCCGTCAGCACTGTAAGTAGATGCTTGTACTTTTATTGGGGCTAGGTGTAGCTCTCAATTGTTGTGTGAGTTTAAGTGAAGGCTATCCAGTGATTTTTTTTAAATGTTTTTTGCAAAGCCTTAATTTTTTTCGGTGATTTTTTTTTTCTTTTTGTACGAAAGTGTGCATGACCCATTCATAGTCCAACGTTTCACACCATTACAACACTCGTTCCAAAATGGCAACACAAAACGAAAGTAACACACAGTCCTCGCCGAATCAAAACACAGACCCAACCGTCGCTCAACCACACATGCAACGTTCTGCAACAAACCTACTAACACTCCTTCAACATGACAACACTCTTCCGAAGTTCAACGGGACAAACATCGCCATCCACACTCTCTTAGATGACGTCCGTTCGGAAATACAGCGCACACAGGTGCACGACGACATGACAAAAATCGCGGTCCTTAAAAGTCGCATCGATTTCAACGACACCCTTGCAAGCGACATCATCCAATCCGACGCGTTCCAAAAGCCACAGACTTTCCAAAATTTCATTGATGAGTTCAAGAAATCTTTCGCCCCATATGAACAGTTAGGCTCCCTCTCTCCCTTCTACACACTCGGAACAAACTTTAACACACACCCTTATCTCACAAAAGAAAGAGCAGTCAGGGAGGCGAGTCAGTTCAAGGAAGAACTAAAAGACGCACTCACTTCTTCACCTTGGGTTACAAATAACACAATCAGCCTAGATCACGCACTCTCATTATTTGGCTACATAAAACTGATCTCGCGCCTTCACCCAGAAACACTAAAGAAAATAGAGAACATTCCTTTTGATCCAAACACAACACTCGTTGACTTCTCTAGAAAATTTTCGGACACATCAGCGACAAAAACACAAATTCAACAACAACAAATTCCCCTTACACACACACTCACACACCCACCCTCTCCCACAGTAGCAAAAATATCACAAGAACATTACACTAGAGGTAGACCCATATCACACGAACATCACACTAGAGGTAGACAAACATCACGCACAAGATCACGACAGCGTTCACAATCTAGGAAACCATTTGTTTGCAAAATCTGCAACATAGTGGGACATAGCACAAACAGGTGTTATTACAGACAACCAACTAGCTACTGCTCATATCACGGACCAGCTTTTCACGACACAACACAATGTCGCGTCTTGAAATCACAAACCTACACGTCATACGCGTCTCCCCAACAACCGACTAGCGACAACACAAACAAACAAAACACGGTATGACTATCGTCTCACGGTGAACAAAACACACGACCTCACGAGACAGAATCAAACCCCCCACTACCGATTCTCACGATGGCTGACTCTCGATCATCCCCGTCTGCCATGACATTTCGGGCCACGGTCAACAACCTTCCACAACTACTCTTTCTGGACACAGGATCCCCAGTTAATCTAATGTCAAAGGTTTCTTTCGACCAATTTCGGTTCAGACACCGTAGAGTAACAGTTATAGAGCCAACGAATATCACATTACAAAATGTAGACGGAGTTCCCTTTCCCATCTTAGGAAAAACCGAACTAGACATCTCCCTGCATGCCAACTGTCCTCCCATTACAACGACAGTATACATAGCGGACGTAGTGTTTCCCGCAGATATTCTTATAGGTTTGACATGGATGCAAAGAAATCGCATCATCATCTATCCTGCTCAAAACGGCATTGGTTTCAACAATCACTTCATAACGGCTCTAAAGACAGCTAACACGCATGCACACACAGAAAACACGCGCGTCAAACACTTGCATATGATCGAGCAACAGCATGCAACATCATCAACAACAACAACTGAACAAAACAGTGACGAAACAGAAAAGGTGACACTTGTAACAGACACGCACACTGGTGTAACAGACACGCCCAACCCATCCGCTCACCCCCGTAGCTCACAACACAAACGAAATAGACGCACACTGTCAGCGCGTATGTCAAAGTCAACTCGCGACCACAAGAAACACGATGTTTTCACTAACATCCAGGAAATATCACCACAATACACTACCGTCTCACAGATCTCTCTCACGAACTCTCACGCGGTTGTAATCACTGACAAAACACTATCCACGCGAGTACACAAAACTCAAAGTGCGTATCTTCAAAGCTCCCGACTCAGATGTTCTTTGCATCACAGACACTTGCCGTGTATCTGGTGTATCTCTCTTATCCGCCCTATCCCACACATCGAGCAAAGGACACACAACAATCATAGTTGCAAATAATACCAATGCCCCTCTTCAGATGAACAAAGGAACAAACATTTGTGATTTTACAGTGTATCCCGCCCCAGTACACGTAATCGAGCATGACAACTCACAACACGTATGCGCCATCAACAACGGAGAACACAACACACAGGAAACCATCAAAGCACCACACATTAACGGTGTAGATTTCCTGAAGCACGAGAAGATCTCCTAACACTCTTGAACACGTACAGGCACGGAATTGCACTCCCAGGCGAACCATTAGGTCTCACAGACATCATACAACATCATATACCACTTCAACCAAATGCAAAACCACGGTACATACCCGCTTACCGTCTTCCTCACAGTAAAAGAAACATTGTCGACAGCATAATTGCAGACATGCTCGACCAAGGCATCATTGAACACAGCCTATCTCACTGGAATTTTCCTCTCTTTGTCGTTCCAAAACACGACGGCTCCTTTCGCCCTGTTGTTGATTTCCGTGAGCTAAATAAACTCACCATTCCCGAAAGGCATCCTATTCCTCATCTTCAAGACACAATCTACTCCATAGGCGAACACAACACGGTCTTCTCTACTCTCGACCTTATGTCAGGGTATTTCCAAATACCTCTAGATGACGAATCAAAACCTCTGACAGCCTTCAGTACCAATACGGGCCATTACCACTTCAAAAGGTTGGCCATGGGACTCGTCTCTGCTCCCTCTGTTTTCACAAGACTTATGTTCAAGGTCTTAGAAGGTTTGATAGGAAAGACTGTCTTCATATACCTTGACGACATTATCATTGCATCACGGTCACTCACGGAACACCTTAACACACTTCAAACTGTCTTCTCAAGATTAGCCGCGGCAGGCCTAAAACTTAAACTCAAAAAGTGCTCCTTCCTCAAAAAGGAAATAAGGTTCCTAGGACACGTCATAAACTCACATGGTGTCATTACTTCTCAAGACAAGGTTAAGGCTGTTCTAGATTTTCCAACACCTAACTCTACAGAACACGTGAAATCATTTCTAGGACTCTCAGGTTTTTACAGACGTTTTATCGAAGGCTATGCACACATGGCAGCTCCTTTAACAGCCCTCCTCAAGAAAGATACTCCTTTTAACTGGACGTCTGAACACAACACCGCTTTCCACAAGCTCAAACAAGCACTCACAACAGCCCCGGTTCTGGCATTCCCAAACTTCTCTAAACTCTTCACACTATGTACAGATGCTTCATACAAAGGCCTTGGCGCAGTACTAATGCAACAACACGACTCCAAACTTAGACCTATAGCATACGCCAGTCGCGCATTAAACAAGCACGAACAAAACTGTTCTGTCACTGAAATTGAAGCGCTCGCAATCATATATGCACTCAAACATTTTAAAGACATCATTCTAGGATACGAAATACATGTTCACACAGATCATCAACCCATTTTACACCTATTCAAAGGCAAGAACCTAACTGGGAAACTAGCCAGATGGTTCCTCACTATCCAAGATTTTATGCCTACATTCCACTACGTCCAGGGCCATGCAAACTATGTCGCCGACGCCCTTAGTAGAAACGTAGCAACAATACGTCAAGCATCAGAGCCACTTGACATTACGCGAGAACGCATCATTGCCGCTCAAGCGACAGACCCCCTATGGAAAAGAATCATACACTATCTAAATTCAGGTGACACTACAAACACAGACGATTTTCCTCCCAACATATACAACTACTCTCTCACAGACCAGGTTCTCTACCACACAACACTGCTCACAAACAAATGCGAACCAAACCGCATGGTTACACAATTAGTAGTTCCCACAAGTCTTGTTCCAGAAGTTCTCAAAATACTACATGATTCTCCATTAGCAGGACATTGCGGGAAGGACAAGTGCCTCTCGCAAGCTAGGTTAAAGTACTTTTGGCCCACCATGCGTAAAGACATACACACATACATAGACGCATGCCACTCATGCATAACTCATAAAGGTCACATTAGCGGTCAAGTACCAATACACAATTACCCAACACCTTCCAGACCCTTTGAAACCATTGCCATTGACTTACTCAAACTTCCAATCACTCTCAATGGAAACCAGTACCTTTTCGTATGCATCGATCATTTCTCTCGGTTCTGCATCCTCTCTCCTTTAGCGGACAAGACAGCAAAAAGTGTAGCTCAGACAATTATCAATAACGTCATCTGCCCATACACCACACCGAAAACACTAATTTCAGACAACGGCACGGAATTTAATAACGAAATCCTCACAATTATCTGCCATCAGTTCAACATTACAAAGTGTAACACCACACCATACCACCCCAGCTCAAATGGACTCGTTGAACGTCAAAATCGGAAGATACTCAATATTCTCAGACACCTTCGCATCTTGGGACGAACACATACCCATGATACAGCGCAATCAAGAGATCAATCTCAGAATCACCCCATTTTGTTTTGTTTGGATCTGATAAGAAAATGCCATACGACCTACTCACTTCATTTGTATGATTTCAACGACTTTGTTAAAGTAACTCTCAATAACTTCAACACTCTTTTCAAGAGAATACATGAGTCACTGACTCTCTCAAAAGCAGATATGCTTAGGTTGAAGAACGCTCACTCCAGAGATTGCAATGTTTCTGTAGGTGACATAATATACAACACCAACCACCAACCCACATCAAAACTTGCACCCAAATTCCATGGTCCATTTCGGGTCACCGACATACTTCCGCACATTAAGATCAAAGCTCCCCACTTACGCGAACTCACAGAGGCTATCCTACATTTAGATCATATAAAACTAGTTCCTAGAGGTCTCGACATGGATGACATTCCATCCCCGCCCATACTACAACCAACACACACGACCGAGACTCTAGACACAAACACCTCTACCACTCCACCGATCCCGACACCTCGCTATAGCCTCAGAAATAGAATTGTATAAGTTTCTTTAGCCCCAACAAAATCCAAGCATCTATTTCCAAAACCAATATTTATCATTCATCTTATCATGCCATAACCAAGTATCTCCTTTCTATCTGTGCAGATCACCTTTGCCACTCAGGGAAGGTCAACCCCTTCACCTAGGCACACCCCCTTTTCTTCTATCTCCTTAACAGTTCGTGCACCAAGCCTATGTGGATCTCAAGCTCAAGGTGTCGCGAGGACGGACACTGGTAGCGTATGCCGAGCAACTGTTAGCTTCTAGACCTCCTGGAAGACGTAATCTACCACCAAAATCTCCTAGACATTCATCTACCACCTCTGCTTATACTATCAGCACTGCACATATGCATTGGTGCCTACAGCAGTAGCTGGTAGTCGACCTGACGTCTTCACGCACCTGGTCATCCCAGGTCAGGTCGACTATTGTCTGAGGACAGGACCTCACCGCAAGCTGGACGCCTCACCAACCCTAAAGGATTGCCACCAAGCCAAGCAGTTACCATTGGATACTAATTATATATTCCTACGGGACATGTCTATCCTGTCCAATCTCGGACAACTGTATGTTATTGTAGATATGTATATACAAATTGCAAAATATGTAAACCCTATCCTGATCTCTAACATTTGCTAAAACTGCATCTTGTAAATAAATATTATCTCGTCGGCAACCTAGCCACGAGCCCTGTATATAAACACCTCCTGTCACTAAATAAAGAGGAAGAAGACCACAGAGAGAGACAAAGCTACGTTGTTCCGCTGAATTTCATTCTCCGCTGCTTTTATTCTAAAGCCTCCGAAACACCGCTCAACTACGACCACGTACTACCACAACCATATGTTGATAGAACCTCCAACATATTCTGGCGGAAGCGGTGGGATCCAACATCAGGACGACCCTTTAGGATGACCCTACTGGACGACCCTTCAGGATGACTCTTTACCCTTAAGGGTGACCCTTCAGGACGACCCTTCAGGATGACCCTTCATTGCGATCCTTCAGGATGACCCTTCAGGACGACTCTTCAGGATAACCTTTCAGGAAGACCCTTCTGGACGACCCTTCAGGATGACCCTTTAGGATGAGCCTTCAGGACGACCCTTCAGGATGACCTTTCAGGATGACCCTTGAGGATGACCCTTCAGGATGGCTCTTCAGGACGACCCTTCAGGATAATCCTTTAGGACGACTCTTCAGGAAGACCATTCTGGACGACCCTTCAGGACGACCCTTCAGAATGACCCTTTAGGATGACCCTTTTAGGACGACTCCAGAGGACTACCCTTCAGGATGATCCTTTAAGACGACCCTTCAGGATGACCCCTCAGGTCCTTTCAAGACGACCCTTCAAGACGAATCTTCAGGACGACCCTTCAGGATGACCTTTCAGGATGACCATTCATGACCCTTCAAGACGACCCTTAAGGATGACCCTTCAGGACGACCCTTCAGAATGACCCCTCAGGATGACCTTTCAGGACCACCCTTCAGGACGACCCTTCAGGATGACCCATCTAGTGCGACACTTTAGGATGACCTATCTGGACGACCCTTCAGACTGACCCTTCAGGATGACCTTTCAGGACCACCCTTCAGGACGACTCTTCAGGATTACCTTTCAGGACGACCCTTCAGGATGACCCTACAGGACGACCTTCAGGATGACCCTTCAGAATGACCCTTTAGGATCTTTCAGGACGACCATTAAGGATGACGCTTCAAGATGACCTTCCAGGACGACCTCTCAGGATGACCCTCCAGGACGACTCTACAGGAAAACCCCTAAGGACGACCCTTCAGGAATACCCTTTAAGATGACCTTTCAGGACGACCCTTCAGGATGACCCTTCAGGACGACCTTTCAGGACAACCCTTCAGAATGACTCTTCAGAATGACCCTTCAGGACGACCCTTCAGGATGAGCCTTCAGGATGACCCTTCAGGAATATCCCTCAGGACGACCCTTCAGGATGACTATTCAGTAGTACCCTTCAGGACCACCCTTCAGGACGACCCTTCAGGATGACCCTTCAGGATTTCCCTTCAGGATGACCCTTCAGAATGACTCTTCATGACGACCCTTCATGAGGACCCTTTAGGATGACCCTTCAGAACGACCCTTCAGGATGGCCTTTCGGGATGACCCTTCAGGATGACCTTTCAGGACGACCCTTCTGGACAACCTTTCAGGATGACCCTTCAGGACGACTCTTCAGGATGACCCCTAAGGGCGACCCTTAAGGAATACCCTTTAGGATGACCCTTCAGGACGACCCTTCAGGATGACCCTTCAAGACGACCCTTCAAGATGACCCTTTAGGACGACCTTTCAGGACAACCCTTCAGAATGACCCTTCAGGATCACCCTTCAGGACGACCCTTTAGGTGAACCTTCAGGATGACCCTTCAGGACGAACCTTCAGGAATACCCTTCAGAACGAACCTTTAGGAATACCCTTCAGAACGACCCTTCAGGATGACCATTCAGTAGTACCCTTCAGGACCATATTTCAGGATGACCCTTCAGGATGACCATTGAGGACGACCCTTCAGGATGACCCTTCAGGATTACCCTTCAGGATGACCCTTCATGACGACTCCTAAGGAAGACCCTTCAAGACGACCCTTCAGGACGACCCTTCAAGATGACCCTTTAGGATGACCCTTCAGGACGACCTTTCAGGATAACCCTTTGGGATGATCCCTTAGGATGACCCTTGAGGACCTTTCAGGACGACCATTCAAGACGAATCTTCAGCATGACCCTTCAGGACGACCCTTCAGGAAACCTTTCAGGATGACCCTTCAGGATGACCCTTCAGGACGACCCTTCAGGATGACCCTTCAGGACGACCCTTCAGGATGACCCTTCAGGACGACCCTTCAGGATGACCCTTCAGGACGACCCTTCAGGATGACCCTTCAGGACGACCCTTCAGGACAACCCTTCAGGATGACCCTTCAGGATGACCCTTCAGGACGAGCCTTTAGGATGACCCTTCTGGACGACCCTTCACCCTTCAGGGTGACTCTTCAGGACGACCATGCAGAATGACCCTTCAGGACGACCCTTCAGGATTACCCTTCAGGGCGATCCTTCAGGATGACCCTTCAGAACGACCCTTCAGGATGACCCTTCAGGACGACTCTTCAGGATAACCTTTCAGGAAGACCCTTCTGGACGACCCTTCAGGATGACCCTTCAGGAGGACCCTTCAGGACGACCTTTCAGGAAGACCCTTCAGGACGACCCTTCAGGATGACCCTTCAGGATGACCCTTCAGGATGACCCTACAGGACGATCCTTCGGGATGACCCTTCAGGATGACACTTCAGGACGACCCTTCAGGATGACCTTTCAGGATGATCCTTCAGGACAACCCTTCAGGATGACTCTTCAGGACGACCTTTCAGGATGACCCTTCAGGATGACGCTTTAGGACGACTCTTTAGGAAGACCATTCTGGACGACCCTTCAGGACGACCCTTCAGGATGACCCTTCAGGATGACCCTTTCAGGACGACCCTTCAGGATGACCCCTGAGGACTACCCTTCAGGATGACCCTTTAGGACGACCCTTCAAGATGATCCTTTAGGACGACCCTTCAAGATGATCCTTTAGGACGACCCTTCAGGATGACCCTTCAGGACCTTTCAGGACGACCCTTCAAGACGAATCTTCAGGACAACCCTTCAGGATGACCCTTCAGGACGACCTTTTAGGACGACCCTTAAGGATGACCCTTCAGGATGACCTTTCAGGACCACCCTTCAGGATGACCCTTCAGGACGACCCTTCAGGATGACCCATCTGGACGACCCTTCAGGATGACCCATCTGGACGACCCTTCAGGATGACTCTTCAGAATGACCCTTCAGGATGACCTTTCAGGACCACCCTTCAGGATGACCCTTCAGGACGACCCTTCAGGATGACCCATCTGGACGACCCTTCAGGATGACCCTTGACCCTTCAGGATGAACCTTCAGGGTCTTCTGCAGTTTCAACTGGCAGTTGCAACTGTTCAGTTATAACTGTCAGTTGAAACTACACGTGTGTGGGTATCTCAGTGATACTGAAATACCCACACACGTGCAGTTTAAACTGAGTTATAACTGAACAGTTATAACTGTCAGTTGAAACTGCACATGTGTGGGTATCTCAACGATACAGATATATCCACACACGTGCAGTTTAAACTGACAGTTACAACTGTTCAATTATAACTGTCAGTTGAATCTGCACATAAGTGGGTGTCTCAGTGATACTGATATACCCACACACGTGCAGTTTCAACTGACAGTTATAACTGAACAGTTATAACTGTCAGTTTAAACTGCACGTGTGTGGCCGGCCTAACTCTCACTTCTCCGTTTGAGAGTCTCCTTCGTCTGTGTCCTCTTCCTCGTTCCTTTAACCCCTTCCCTCAATTCCTTTTCTTCTTCTTCCTTACTCTCTCCGTTCCACTTCCTCCTCATCGAAATCCCTCTCCTCTATTTTCATTCCATTACGTGCTCTTTATCATCAATTCGCACGCAGCCTCTCCTGTCTGTTTATTCTTTCTATTCTTTCCCTATCAAATAATTTATCCTATTACTTCCATATATAGAAAGGAGAGAGATAGAGAAAACGAGACAGGAGAGAGAGAAAATAAAAGAAAATGAGAGAGAATAGACAGAGAATGAGAGAGAGAGAGAGAGAGAGAGAGAGAGAGAGAGAGAGAGAGAGAGAGAGAGAGAGAGAGAGAGAGAGAGAGAGAGAGAGAGAGAGAGAGAGAGAGAGAGAGAGAGAGAGAGAGAGAGAGAGAGAGAGAGAGAGAGAAAGAGAGAGAGAGAAAGAGAGAACAGAGACAAATCCTATCCACAAGCTCACTTAGAACTACCGTATCACAAACCAAAGACACCTTGGGCAATCTAGACGAGTTACATCTATTTCCTGTAAAAGGATATACCTCGGCCAATACAGTCTTCTGCACTTAATTCTAGAACGTTCTTCTAACTGCGGCGTCGCTGTCTCAGCTCTCGACAAAAACTCAACT
>NC_134788.1:5904817-5939817 GCF_046742065.1 Oratosquilla oratoria | reverse complement strand
ACTTTCGTTGGTGATCCTAACCCCGTTGGTAATCCTAACCTCCTAACCTCCGGCGTCAGGCGCTTCCCTCCAAGCTCCTGGTCTAGTCCTCCTAAGCCATGACAACAATCTAGCCCCTAATCGCTCGCAATTCGCCCGGTGGCAATAGCCCTCTTTTATACACTACTATCTTTTCATTTTCTAACAGACATTCTTCCCCTCCCACAAAACCCGATCCCGCGCAAGCGAAGTGGTCTTTTCTTGGAATCCAGAATCCAGATAAAGAGCACAGAGAGAGACAGAGCTACACGTTGCTCCGCTGCTTTTTATTCTAAAGCCTCCGAACACCGCTCAACTACGACCAATTACTACCACAACTCATATGTTGCGATACCATCCAACACCACTCTTATATTCCTTCGTCGTAAGTATATCTTTGTCTCTCAAATATTTTGGTCGACATTATCTCCATGTCTGTGTGTATCACCTCTTAGTCTCTCATGCATCTTTTGCAATACTTACTCCACGATTTTCTCTCTATCTCTTTCTCAAGGACACATGTTCCGCTCTTACTCATTTTCTCCCCTGTTATGCCTCAAAACTCTCCTTCCATTCAGCGAACACCTCATGCCCTTTTCTCCGTGCCTCAATATCTCGGCCACATTTCCTCCAATTCTCTTAATCTTCAGAGATAAATCCTATGCTCCAATTGTTTCTTATATTACGTTAAACTATTTGTTTGTTTACTTATTTCTTTGTTTTTTATGTGGAAGATATTCAAAACGTAAAGAACTAAATGGCGTGAGTTGTGTGTGTGTAAGCGTGTGTGTGTGTGTGTGTGTGTGTGTGTGTGTGTGTGTGTGTGTGTGTGTGTGTAGGTGTGTGTGCGTTTATGTATGTGTGTGCGCTTGTGTGTATGTGTGTATATATATGTGCGTGTTTGTGTGTACCTACGTCTCTATTTATAGGTTCCAGCGTAGGTGAGAACTTGCAAATATATGTGTATGTTTAAATTCTTATATAGGTGTACATGTTTGTATATAAGCGAGTGTGTCTTTGCCTACAAGCCTCGTCGTAACTCCCGGTGTGGTAGGGCAAGCCAGGGAGATGAATTGAATAGTTTGAAGTCAGGAGAAAGAGAAAGAGAGAGAAAGAAAGAGAAAGAGAGAGAAAGAGAGAGAGTTAGAGAGAGAGAGAGAGAGAGAGAGAGAGAGAGAGAGAGAGAGAGAGAGAGAGAGAGAGAGAGAGAGAGAGAGAGAGAGAGAGAGAGAGAGAGAGAGAGAGAGAGAGAGAGAGAGAGAGAGGAGGAGAGAGAGAGAGAGAGGGAGAGGAGAGAGAGAGAGAGAGATTGGGAGAGAGAGAGAGAGAGAGAGAGAGAGAGAGAGAGAGAGAGAGAGAGAGAGAGAGAGAGAGAGAGAGAGAGAGAGAGAGAGAGAGAGGAGAGAGAGAGAGAGAAGAGAGAGGAGAGAGTCAGAGAAAAGGGAGGAGAGACAAGAGAGAGAAGAGAATAGAGAGAGGAAAGAGAGAAGAGAAGAGAGAGAGAGGAAGAGAGAGAGAGAGAGAGAGAGAGAGAGAGAGAGAGAGAGAGAGGAGAGAAGTAGACAGACAGACAGACAGACAGACAGACAGACAGACAGACAGACAGACACAGACATATAGACAGACACAGACATATAGACAGACATACCGAGACAGAGACACAGACAGAGACATAGAGACAGGGACAGACAGAGACAAACAGAGAGGCAGACAGACAGACTGAAACCCCGTAACTACCACGTGATGACTACCATAAGGATGAAAAATATCTCCTGACGACAACAGGAGCCGAAGAAACAGTTCCTTCTCCTGTGTGGGCTTCGAGACAGTCTCCCTCTCTCTCGAAATCTTCGTATTTCCATGAAACTTGTTTCTGCGTTATTGTCCTCTCCTTATCCTTCTCGAATTAACTTGCGTTGACGGCCATGCGCTCTCCTTAATTCTAATTTCAGCCATCGTTTATCTCGACTTCAGTTCTTCTTCTCGTTCTCCTTCTATAGATAATATATCTTTATCCTCCCTTTCTCTTCTTGTCCTATCTGGCTCGTCTTTCGTGTTTCCTGCGTCCTTCCGTCTCAAGCCTTCTACTGTTTGTCTATGCTTTCTCATTTTCACTTTACAAAGGATTACAAAGGTGGAGCATGCCGACAGGAGACCTTTTGGTCCATAACTAGGTCGGATGCTAAATATATATATATATATACATATATATATATATATATATATATATATATATATGTATGTATATAATAAATAAAAAACAAAAATAAATAATAATATAAAAATTATAAATAAAATAGAGAAATGCATTAGTATAGTTAAGTAATAAACAAACAGGTAAATAGTAAATAATAATAAATTGACAGATAAATGATAATAAATGTAAATCAAGCAAATAATAAACAGACAATAACAAATAAACAATATAGAATAAATGGCAGTCATTACAGCATCCTGCTCAGATGTTTATTTAAACGAGTCTTAAAGCTTCGAAATGAGCTACATTACACTGCCTCTGCAGAAGTTTATTCCATTCATTAACTACACAGTTAGCGAAGTGGTTTCTACCCACTTCCAAATTAAATCTATTTCCTGACAGTTTCGCTTATTTCGTCTCTCACTTCTGTCGCATTCCGTCCAAACGCACAAACTTTCTTAACATGTCTCTCTTCCCCACCCCTTGCTGCCGCTCTCTCCTCTTCCTTCCTCTGTTTTCATTTCCACTACTTAGATCTACACGGATTGCATTTCCATGAACTGAGGTTACTAACAAAAACCATTACCAGCTGGAGATCCATCCCCACCGCATAAAAATAAACGGATAAGGATAATTCTAGAATAATGGAAACGAGTTCGTAGCGTAGCTGGTAAAGCAATGCTTGGAGAGGGAAAATGGATAACAGGAACTGTTCATGTCCCCCTGGATCAAAGATGTGTAACTAAGTTTCCTATAGTATCATCCATGTAAATAAGTAGTCAGTATGTATAAAAGAAAGGAATTTCATTTTGCTAAAGAAACATTGTTGAACTTCCAGCAGTATCCATCTTCAATATTCCTTTCAATTTGCCATCTATCTCCAATATTATCATTTTCATTTGGAGGTGCGTCCTCGAGGGGCTGGCAGTCGTTCTTCGAACTAGACCCAAGATTTCTTCATATGAGCTTTGTATTTCCAAAACCTTAATTACATAAGGAGTGCTGTGAACCGGTGACTGCTCTCCTCCATTCACTACGACAAGTTTTTGAAATACAAACAGTTCCACACACTAATAGAACAGACACGAGATCAAAGTTTCTTCCTAGAAATGTCTGTAGGAAGCTTCTGTGGGGTTTTCGGTTTCCATTCGATGCAACTTCCTGCAGAGGCAGTGCAATGTAGTTCAGTTCGAAGCTTTAAGAATCATTTAGATAAACACCTAAGCAAGATGCTGTGATGATTATCATCTATTTTACAGGTAGTGCAATGTAGTTCAGTTCGAAGCTTTTAAGAATCATTTAGATAAACACCTAAGCAAGATGCTGTTATGATTATAATTTATTTCATATTATTTGTTTTTGTTTTTTATCATTTGTTTGTTTGATTTTCATTTATTATTAGTTATATGTCAATATTATTATTTACTATTTACCTGTTTGTTTATTATTTAGCTATACCTATGAATTTATCTATGTATTTTATATGTTATTTACGTTATTATAGTTTTTATTTATTCATTTATTACTATTATGATTTTTTTTTCGCATCCGACCAAGATATGGACCAAAGGTCTCCTGTCGGCATGCTCCGCCTTTATAATCCTTTGTGACTCGAGGCAACAATTATTATTAGACATCAACATTGAGGTGATTATCTTGAGCACATCTTAGGCACTCACATGGGTCACAACTAAAATTTACATGAAGATTAAAACGTTCACAGGTTACGAACACACATATTTTTTCTCAAAATATGTGCACACGTTTTTTTGTTTTGTTTTTTGTTTTTCAAAGCAATATCTCTTCTGTCCTTAATATATAAAGACATATTTTCAAAATAGTATATTTCCTTTATTCTCAAAATATAATCGCACATTTTTTTCAGAATATGATATCTCTTCAAACACAGACAGCAATGAGGAAGAGATGGTAATTAGTATAAAATATCAAGGAATACGTACTCTTCACACAACTTGTACTAATTAACCTCCTTGACAGTTTTAACATAATTATATAGTTGAATATCAAATATATTTATTTTTCTGTTTATTTATTTTCCTCATACTATAATGGAGAATTATTTAATCTGATAATAAACAGGCTTGTTGATCTACAACCTTTGAGTACAAAGACAACCTCAGTGAATAATCATCCCTATTTGTATGATATAGTCTGTATGACTATCAACCTACAACAGCCAATGGTGGATGGCTCATTGTCATCAAAATAGATAAATGAATAACAAGTTATTAGAGAAGCTGATTAAAAAAATTAATATAAATTTACAGATGAATAAATGAAGAAATAAACAAACAAAAATTATATACACAAATAAATGTAGACATAAACAAATTAATAAATCAAATGAATCGATAACAAAAATAATGATTACAAAACATAACATTTGTAACAATATCAACAATAAATCGCAGGACATAAATCACAGAAATACCAGACTGTTTCCTTTAATGCTGAATATGAAAAAAAAAAAAACAATGAAACGGTTTGAAGCAAAGCTCAAAGTTATGAAACATCGTGACATGGTAAGGAACCTTAACGTGCCAAAACAATACTTTACCACAATGCAATAAGTGGAATGGTCCACTAAATGACGCAGCGGTGTGTTCCACATATACTTCTTCCAAAAAGGAAATTAAAAACTTTTATCTGTTGAAAAATGCCATAAATAACCCGAATACTGATAACAAGGAACGCAATCAATAGGTCTGTGTAATCGAGCGTGCTCTGTGTGTGTGTGTGTGTGTGTGTGTGTGTGTGTGTGTGTGTGTGTGTGTGTGTGTGTGTGTGTGTGTGTGTGTGTGTGTGTGTGTGTGTGTGTGTGTGTGTGTGTGTGTGTGTGTGTGTGTGTGTGTGAGAGAGAGAGAGAGAGAGAGTGTGTGTGACTGTGTGTGTATGTGTGTGTGCGCACGCGCGCGTGTGTGTATGTGTGTGAAAGAGAGAGAGAGAGAGAGAGAGAGAGAGAGAGAGAGAGAGAGAGAGAGAGAGAGAGAGAGAGAGAGAGAGAGAGAGAGAGAGAGAGAGAGAGAGAGAGAGAGAGGGAGAATTTATGTGTACTTTCTTACGCATGTGCACATAAGTGTGTACATATGTACGTGTGCACCAACTTGAGCAACCCGACACCTATTTATATGTTTAATTTACCATTTTGTTCACACTGTCCAATTCAAACAGTGATTTGTTTGTACTCGTTGTTCGACCTGGTTGTCAATTACTTATTTGCTGGTGGTGTGATTAACAACAACATATATCAATAAATCATTATATTTGGTATATATTCGCACTCATATTAACAATTGTTTTAACTGGGGCCTCACAAGATTGTTAGGACTGTGCGGGTGGTGATTTAGACCTGTGTGTGTGCTTATGTCCTTTTTTTTTTCCCTTTCTCTCTCTATATTTCCATTTTTCTGTCTCTCCCTTTCTCTCTCTCTCTCTCTTTTCCTTTCTGTATTTTCCTTTCTTTCTGTCCTTCCCTTTCTCTGTCTTCCCCTTTCTCTGTCCTTCCCTTTCTCTGTCCTTCCCTTTCTCTGTCCTTCCCTTTCTCTGTCCTTCCCTTTCTCTGTCCTTCCCTTTCTCTATCTTCCCCTTTCTCTTTCACTTTCTCTTTCTGTCTCCTTTTTTTCTCTTCTTTTCTCTCTGCCTGTCTGTCTGTCTGTCTATATATCAGTCTATGCGCCTTTGTCCTTACCTTTTTCTTCGTCTATCTGTGTCTAAATTTGACGTCTGTCTTTTTCTACCTGCTTAAGTCTGTCTTTGTTTTAGCTCATGCTAAGCTGCCAAGTAGAATCCATAAAGCCTAACGTAGACTATAACGGTGTATTTTTACTCTGATTCGTAAGACAACAGGCTTCAACGATATCTCGGTGGAACTGAATAGTATAGCTAAGTGCCAGACAGAGAGCTTATCCCTCGGGCTTTTCAAAATAGATCCCAAAGAGATAGGTTAGTAAGGCATACCTCTACTTAAAAGACACAAAAAAGCATTAAGAATCTCCCTGCGTTAGGCCCTGTTCATATTACCGGTTTGAACCGCATGGAAACCACGGAGTTATTGCATAGTCAAGGGAGAACCGTGAATTTTTGTGTGAACGCTTCCATTCATTCATACTATAATTGAAACCGCTAGTGTGAATAGCGCCTTATTAAAGACCACCAAGAGAGAGAACAACAGAAGAAAAGAGAGAACATAGGAATATAAGAGTAAAGGAGACTGCAAGAGACCATAAGGCCTACACTAGGCAGTTCCAAGTCCATTAACACCTTTCATCCCCATCCACAAAGTTATCTAACCTTCTTTTAAAACAACTAGTAGTTTCAGGTCTCACTACATGGTTACTAAGTCTATTCCAGTCGCTCACCACTCTATTAGTAAACTAGTTCCTGCGTATTTCTCTCCTAAATCTAAATTTGTCTAATTCAAATTAATATCTACAAATCCTCCTTTACGATTTTAATACGATGACTATGTCTGCATCATCCTTCTTGAGGTCAGGTATCGTATCTCTCTTCTCTTTTGTAAATACCGAGAGAAAACATCTTTTAAACGTCTCGTTCATTTTTTTTTTCTCAATTTATCAGGATATCCTTGTCAGATTTAACTGAGCTTATTTTTTCCACTAGTCTGGTAATCTTAATTTTGTATTTCCACTTTGAGTGTGCTCTTCTATCCAGTCTTCCAATTGCACTATACCTACTCATAGTCCTAAGAAATATAGCTAGATAGCTAGACAGACAGACAGACAGTCAGATAGGCAAAGACAGAAAGACAGACAGGCAGACAGGCAAGCAGGCAGGCAGACAGACAGAGACAGACAGACAGATAGACAGACAGACAGCAGGCAGGCGGACAGGAAGACAGACAGAGACAAGCAGGCAGACAGGCAGGCAGGCAGGCAGACATAGATATAGATAGATTTAGATATATAGTTAGATATAGATATAGATAGACAATCAGTCATGGAAATGAATTACGTTAGATATAACAATGCACTTCAGTTGTATGGTTCCCAACGTGATTCTCATTCAGATATCAATATTTCAGAGTCGCCCGGATTTCACTAAAGGGCTCGTTATCGGTATGTGGGACCATTTGTGAATCTAGTTCTCACCCTTCAGGACCCCTCAGGACAGAAGGACCCCTCAGGACGCAGGACACCCCAGGACCGCAGGACCCCCCAGGACCGCAGGACCCCTCAGGACCGCAGGACCCCCCAGGACCGCAGGACACCCCAGGACCGCAGGACCCCCCAGGACCGCAGGACCCCTCACGACCGCAGGACCCCAGGACTGCAGGACCCCCCCAGGACCGCAGGACCCCTCAGGACTGCAGGACCCCTCAGGACCGCAGGAACCCTCAGGACCGCAGGACCCCTCAGGACCGCAGGATCCCTCAGGACCGCAGGACCCCCCAGGACCGCAGGACCCCCCAAGACCGCAGGACCCCCCACGACCGCAGGACCCCTCAAGACAGCAGGACCCCTCAGGACCACAGGACCCCTCAGGACCGCAGGACCCCTCAGGACCGCAGGACCCCTCAGGACCGCAGGACCCCTCAGGACCGCAGGACCCCTCAGGACCGCAGGACCCCTCAGGACCGCAGGACCCCTCAGGACCGCTGGACCCCTCAGGACCCCTCAGGACCGCAGGACCCCTCAGGACCGCAGGACCCCCCAGGACCGCAGGACCCCTCAGGACCGCAGGACCCCCCAGGACCGCAGGACCCCCCAGGACCGCAGGACCCCCCCAGGACCGCAGGACCCCTCAGGACCGCAGGACCCCTCAGGACCGCAGGACCCCTCAGGACCGCAGGACCCCTCAGGACCGCAGGACCCCTCAGGACCGCAGGACCCCTCAGGACCGCAGGACCCCTCAGGACAGCAGGACCCCTCAGGACCGCAGGACCCCTCAGGACCGCAGGACCCCTCAGGACCGCAGGACCCCTCAGGACCGCAGGACCCCTCAGGACCGCAGGACCCCTCAGGACCGCAGGACCCCTCAGGACCGCAGGACCCCTCAGGACCGCAGGACTCCTCAGGACCGCAGGACCCCTCAGGACCGCAGGACCCCTCAGGACCGCAGGACCCCTCAGGACCGCAGGACCCCTCAGGACCGCAGGACCCCTCAGGACCGCAGGACCCCTCAGGACCGCAGGACCCCTCAGGACCGCAGGACCCCTCAGGACCGCAGGACCCCTCAGGATCGCAGGACCCCTCAGGACCGCCGGACCCCTCAGGACCGCAGGACCCCTCAGGACCGCAGGACCCCTCAGGACCGCAGGACCCCTCAGGACCGCAGGACCCCTCAGGACCGCAGGACCCCTCAGGACCGCAGGACCCCTCAGGACCGCAGGACCCCTCAGGACCGCAGGACCCCTCAGGACCGCAGGACCCCTCAGGACCGCAGGACCCCTCAGGACCGCAGGACCCCTCAGGACCGCAGGACCCCTCAGGACCGCAGGACCCCTCAGGACCGCAGGACCCCCCAGGACCGCAGGACCCCTCAGGACCGCAGGACCCCTCACGACCGCAGGACCCCTCAGGACCGCAGGACCCCTCACGACCGCAGGACCCCTCAGGACCGCAGGACCCCTCAGGACCGCAGGACCCCTCAGGACCGCAGGACCCCTCAGGACCGCAGGACCCCTCAGGATCGCAGAACAACTCCTCAGTATGACCTTTCAGTATGACCCTTCAGGATGATCCTTCAGGATGACCCTTCAGGATGACCCTTCAAGACGACCCATCAGGACGACCCTTTAGGACCACCCTTCAGATTGACCTTTCAGGATGACACTTTAGGACGACCCTTCAGGATGACCCTTCAGGATGACCCTTCTAGATGACTCTTCAAGACGACCCTTCAGGACGACCCTTTAGGACGACACTTCAGGATAACCCTTCAGGAAGACACTTTAGGATGACCCTTCAGGACGACCCTTCACCCTTCAAGACTACCCTTCAGGACCCTTCAGGATGACCCTTCAGGACCACCCTTTAGGATGTTCTTTCAGGACGACCCTTCAGGATGACCCTTCAGGATGACCCTTCAGGATAACCCTTCAGGACGTCCTTTCAGGCCGACCCTTCAGGATGACCTTTCAGGATGACCCTTCAGGATGACCCTTCAGGATGACCCTTCACGATGACCCTTCAGGATGACCTTTCAGGATGACCCTTCACAATGACCTTTCAGGATGACTCTTCACGATGATCCTTCAGGATGACTCTTCAGGACGACCCTTCAGGATGACCCTACATGACGACCCCTCAGGATGACCCTTCAGGACGACCTTTGAGGACGACCTTTCCGGATGACCCTTCAGGACGACCTTTCAGGATGACCCTTCGGGACGACCTTTCAGGATGACCTTTCAGGACGACCCTTCAGGAATACCCTTCAGGACGAACCTTCAGGAATACCCTTCAGGACGAACCTTCAGGACGAATCTTCAGGATGACCCTTCAGTATGACCTTTCAGAACAACCATTCAGAATGACCCTTCAAGACGACCCTTCAGGGTGACCCTACAGGACAACCCTTCAGGACAACCCTTCAGGACAACCCTTCAGGGCGACCCTTCAGGAAGAACATTGGGACGACCCTTCAGAATGACCCTTCAGGACTACCCTTCAGGATGACTCTTCAGAATGACCTTTCAGGAAGACCCTTCTGGACGACACTTCAGGCCGACCCATCAGGACGACCCATCAGGATGACCCTTCAGGACGACCCTTCAGGATGATTCTTCAGGACGACCCTTCAGGATGACCTTTCAGGACCTTTGAGGACGACCTTAAGGGACGGCCCTTCAGGATAACCCTTCACGACAACCCTTCAAGACAAATCTTCAGAATGACCCTTCAGGACGAGCCTTCAGGATGACCTTTCACGATGACCCTTCGGGACGATCCTTCAGGATGACCCTTCAGGATGACCCTTCAGGACGTCCCTTTAGCACAACCCTTCAGGACGACCCTTTAGGATTATCCTTCAGGACGACTCTTCAGGATTATCCTTCAGGATGACTCTTCAGGACGACTCCTCAGGATGACTCTTCTGGACGAATCTTCAGGATGACCCTTCAGGACGACCATTCAGGATGACCTTTCAAAATGACCCTTCAAGACGACCCTTTAGAATTACCCTTCAAGATGACCCTTCAGGACTACCCTTCAAGATTACCATTAAGGACGATTCTTCTGGACGACCCTTCAGGATGACCCTTCAGGACGACCATCCAGGATGACCCTTTAGGACAACCCTTCAGGACGACCCTTCACATTGAACCTTCAGGAAGACCCTTTAGGATGACCCTTTAGGATGACCCTTCAGAACGACTCTTCAGGATGACCCTTCAGGATGGCCCTTCAGGATGACCCTTTAGAATGACCCTTCATGATGACCCTTCAGGACGAACCTACAGTATGACCCTTCAGGAACACCCTTCAGGATGACCTTTCAGGACGACCCTTCAGGACTACCCTTCAGGATAACCCTTCATGACGACCCCTCAGGATGACCCTTGAGGACTACCCTTGAAGACGACCCTTCAAGATGACCTTTCAGGACGACCCTTCAAGATGACCCTTTAGGATGACCCTTCAGGATGACCCTTCATGACGATCCTTCAGGACGACCCTTCAGGATGACCCTTCAGGACAACCTTTCAGGACGACCCTTCAGGACGACTCCTCAGGATGACCCTTTAAATGACCTTTCAGGACGACCTTTCAGGATGACTCTTCAAGGCGACTCTTCAGGATGACCCCTAAGGACGAACCTTCATGAATACCCTTCAGGATCACCTTCAGGATGACCCTTCAGGACGACCTTTCAGGACAACCCTTCAGAATGACCCTTCAGGATTACCCTTCAGGACGACCCTTTAAGATGGCCCTTCAGAATGACCCTTCAGGAATACCCTTCAGGATAACCATTCAGTAGTACCCTTCAGGACGACCCTTCAGGAATACCAATCGGGATTACCCTTCAGGATGACCCTTAATGACGACTCTTCAGGAAGACCCTTCAGGACGACCCTTTATGAGGACCCTTCAAGACGACCCTTTAGGATGATCCTTCAAGACGACCTTTCAGGATGACCCTTCAGGACGACCCTTCAGGATGGCTTTTCGGTATGACCCTTCAGGATGACCTTTCAGGACGACCCTTCTGGACGACCCTTCAGGACGACCTTTCAGGATGACCGATAAGGACGACTCTTCAGGATGACCATTGAGGACGACGCTTCAGGAATACCCTTCAGGGTGACCTTTCAGGACGATCATTCAGGATGACTTTTTAGGACAACCCTTCAGAATGACCCTTCAGGATCACCCTTCAGGACGACCCTTTAAGATGACCCTTCAGGACGAACCTTCAAGAATACCCTTCAGGACGACCCTTCAGGATGACCATTCAGTAGTACTCTTCAGGACGACCCTTCAGGATGACCCTTCAGGACGACCCTTCAGGACGACCCTTCAGGATGACCCTTCAGGACGACTCTTCAGGACGACCCTTCAAGATGAACCTTTAGGATGACCCTTCAGGATGACCCTTCAGGACGACCTTTCAGGACGACCCTTCAGGATGACCCTTCTGGATGATCCTTTAAGACGACCCTTCAGGATGACTCCTTAGGACCGTTCAGGACGACCCTTCAGGACGACCCTTCAGGAAGACCCTTCAGGATGACCCTTCAGGACAACCCTTCAGGATGACCATTCAGGACGACCCTTCAGAATGACCCTTAAGGACGACCCTTTAGGATGACCCTTCAGGACGATCCTTGAGAATGACCCTTCAGGACAACCCTTCAGGATGACCATTCAGGACGACCCTTCAGAATGACCCTTAAGGACGACCCTTTAGGATGACCCTTCAGGACGATCCTTCAGGATGACCATTCAGGACGACCCTTCAGAATGACCCTTCAGGACGACCCTTTAGGATGACCCTTCAGGACGACCCTTTAGGATGACTCTTCAGGACGACCCTTTAGGATGACCCTACTGGACGACCCTTCAGGATGACCATTTACCCTTAAGGGTGACCCTTCAGGACGACCCTTCAGGATGACCCTTCATTGCGATCCTTCAGGATGACCCTTCAAGACGACTCTTCAGGATAACCTTTCAGGAAGACTCTTCTGGACGACCCTTCAGGATGACCCTTTAGGATGACCCTTTAGGACTACTCTTCAGGATGACCTTTCAGGACGATCCTTCAGGATGACCCTTCGGGATGACCCTTCAGGATGACACTTCAGGATGACCTTTCAGGATGACCCTTCAGGATGACTCTTCAGGACGACCCTTCAGGATGACCCTTTAGGACGACTCATCAGGAAGACCATTCTGGACGAACCTTCAGAATGACCCTTTAGGATGAACCTTTCAGGACGACCCTTCCAGACGACTGCAGAGGACTACCCTTCAGGATGACCCTTGAAGACGACTCTTCAGGATAACCTTTCAGGAAGACCCTTCTGGACGACCCTTCAGGATGACCCTTTAGGATGACCCTTTAGGACGGCTCTTCAGGATGACCTTTCAGGACGATCCTTCAGGATGACCCTTCGGGATGACCCTTCATTATGACACTTCAGGATGACCATTCAGGATGACTCTTCAGGACGACCCTTCAGGATGACCCTTTAGGACGACTCATCGGAAGACCATTCTGGACGAACCTTCAGGACGACCCTTCAGAATGACCCTTTAGGATGAACATTTCAGGAAGACTCTTCAGGACGACTGCAGAGGACTACCCTTCAGGATGACCCTTCAGGACGACCCTTCAGGACCTTTCAGGACGACCAGTCAAGACGAATCTTCAGGATGACCCTTCAGGATGACCATTCATGACCCTTCAGGACGACCCTTCAGGATAACCCATCAAGTCGACCCTTCAGGATTACCCGTCAGGATGACCCTTCAGGACGACTCTTCAGGAAGACCCTTCAAGACGACCCTTCAGGACGACCCTTCAAGATGACCCTTTAGTATGACCCTTCAGGATGACCTTTCAGGATGACCCTACAGGATGATCCTTTAGGATGACCCTTGAGGACCTTTCAGGACGACCATTCAAGACGAATCTTCAGCATGACCCTTCAGGACGACCCTTCAGGATGACCTTTCAGGATGACCCTTCAGGATGACCCTTCAGGACGACCCTTCAGGATGACCCTTCAGGACGACCCTTCAGGATGACCCTTCAGGACGACCCTTCAGGATGACCCTTTAGGATGACCCTTCAGGACGAGCCTTTAGGATGACCCTTCTGGACGACCCTTCACCCTTCAGGGTGACTCTTCAGGACGACCCTTCAGAATGACCCTTCAGGACGAGACTTCAGGATTACCCATCAGGGCGATCCTTCAGGATGACCCTTCAGAACGACCCTTCAGGACGATTCTTCAGGATAACCTTTCAGGAAGACCCTTCTGGACGACCCTTCAGAACGACCCTTCAGGATGACCCTCCAGGAGGACCCTTGCGGACGACCCTTCAGGACGACCTTTCAGGAAGACCCTTCAGAACGAACCTTCAGGATGACCCTTCAGAATGCTCCTTCAGGATGACCCTACAGGACGATCCTTCGGAATGACCCTTCAGGATGACACTTCAGGACGACCCTTCAGGATTTTCTTTTAGGAAACACACACACACACACACACACACACACACACACACACACACACACACACACACACACACACACACACACACACACACACACACACACACACCGTAGCACTGAATTTATGTTATGAAAGAATTGTCAGTGTAGACCATGGCACAGAGTCGTGGGGAGTTTTTGAAATATTTTCAAACTTAAAAGAATGATATCATAAAAAAGAAAAACAATTGATAAACATGAGGGCATAATTTGGGGGCTTTTATCAATTACTATCATTGTCACCAGGAAATGCCACCCAGTTCGAAGAAGATCCTTTCTCCGTAGTCACTGCATAGGACCAATTTCAAGCCGTCGAGGTCTGTTTTAACACACCAACTGCGAAAAGTCATCTAGATAGGTTAACGCCAAAACTGCAGCGGGAATTGGTGTGTGTGTGTGGGTGTGGCTAAATGAAATTGCTGGTTGGTGGTCAGAACGCCACGAACGTGGACCAAATGGCGGTCACAGTTTTAAAAGAGATAGATATAAAGTAATCGTTTCTGCTGGGCAGTCGGGTCCTCGCCAAGTCCCTCGGTTAGGTATTGCCTTAGTTGCTTTAGAGGGTCGGATCGCTGTCATAACGTCAAAATCGTTTCAGACCGCGTCGGTCCGACACGCTACCCTCACCGCCCCCGTCCACGATGCTACCATCACAACCACCACCATCACTAATACCAGTACCAGCAACACCACCACCACAACAAACATCACCACCATCACCAACACTATCACCCTCAAAACCCTCGCCACCATCACCACCACCGCCATACTCTGATGAATAGCGCCATCCGGCTTACCCAGAATGAAATACACAAAGTACGCAGTCATGGTATCTGTTGACTAAAATTGTCTGCCATTTGCCAATGAATTTAATACAAAGGAGAGGCCTTCCTGGGCTGGCGTGAATCGTCTGGTCACAATTGCAATAGTGTATGAAAGAACCAAAGACTTGTTTCCGGTTTAATTAAAATGGGTTTATCTTTACGAATGGATAAGGTGGATACCCTTAGATGAATAAAATTGCTTTTGGCGGCACTTAGCACTAGGTACAAAGAGTTCTGGTGCTGTTTAACGTTCGGGTGTGAGGAGAGGTGAAGGAGAAAAGCGTCCGAAGAGTTCAAAGAAGAGTTTTCGAACTTAAGTTTAAGTAAAGAGTTGAGTTTTTGTCGAGAGCTGAGACAGCGACGCCGCAGTTAGAAGAACGTTCTAGAATTAAGTGCAGAAGACTGTATTGGCCGAGGTATATCCTTTTACAGGAAATAGATGTAACTCGTCTAGATTGCCCAAGGTGTCTTTGGTTTGTGATACGGTAGTTCTAAGTGAGCTTGTGGATAGGATTTATCTCTGTTCTCTCTCTTTCTCTCTCTCTTTCTCTATCTCACTCTCTCTCTCTCTTTCTCTCTCTCTCTCTCTCTCTCTCTCTCTCTCTCTCTCTCTCTCTCTCTCTCTCTCTCTCTCTCTCTCTCTCTCTCTCTCTCTCTCTCTCTCATTCTCTGTCTATTCTCTCTCATTTTCGTTTATTTTCTCTCTCTCCTGTCTCGTTTTCTCTATCTCTCTCCTTTCTATATATGGAAGTAATAGGATAAATTATTTGACAGGGAAAGAATAGAAAGAATAAACAGACAGGAGAGGCTGCGTGCGAATTGATGATAAAGAGCACGTAATGGAATGAAAATAGAGGAGAGGGATTTCGATGAAGAGGAAGTGGAACGGAGAGAGTAAGGAAGAAGAAGAAAAGGAATTGAGGGAAGGGGTTAAAGGAACGAGGAAGAGGACACAGACGAAGGAGACTCTCAAACGGAGAAGTGAGAGTCGGCCACACACGTGCAATTTAAACTGACAGTTATAACTGTTCAGTTATAACTGTCAGTTTAAACTGCACGTGTGTGGGTATATCAGTATCACTGAGATACCCACTTATGTGCAGATTCAACTGACAGTTATAATTGAACAGTTGTAACTGTCAGTTTAAACTGCACGTGTGTGGATATATCTGTATCGTTGAGATACCCACACACGTGTAGTTTCAACTGACAGTTATAACTGTTCAGTTATAACTGTCAGTTTAAACTGCACGTGTGTGGGTATTTCAGTATCACTGAGATACCCACACACGTGTAGTTTCAACTGACAGTTATAACTGAACAGTTGCAACTGTCAGTTGAAACTGCACGTGCGTTGGTATATCAGTATCACGGAGATACCCAGACACGTGCAGTTTCAACTGACAGTTATAACTGAGCAGTTGTAACTGTCAGTTTAAACTGCACGTGTGTAGATATATCTTTATCGTTGAGATAGCCACACATGTGCAGTTTCAACTGACAGTTTAACTGTCAGTTTAAACTGCACGTGTGTGGGTATTTCAGTATCACTGAGATACCCACACACGTGTAGTTTCAACTGACAGTTATAACTGAACAGTTGCAACTGCCAGTTGAAACTGCAGAAGACCCTGAAGGTTCATCCCGAAGGGTCAAGGGTCATCCTGAAGGATCGTCAGATGGGTCATCCTGATGGGTCGTCCAGATGGGTCATCCTGAAGGGTCGTCTTGAAGGGTCATCCTGAAGGGTGGTCCTGAAAGGTCATCCTGAAGGGTCATTCTGAAGAGTCATCCTGAAGGGTCGTCCAGATGGGTCATCCTGAAGGGTCGTCCACATGGGTCATCCTGAAGGGTCGTCCTGAAGGGTCATCCTGAAGGGTGGTCCTGAAATGTCATCATGAAGGGTCATCCTTAAGGGTCGTCCTAAAAGGTCGTCCTGAAGGGTTATGAAGGGTCGTACTGAAGGGTCATCCTGAAGGGTTGTCCTGAAGACTCGTCTTGAAGGGTCGTCCTGAGAGGTCCTGAAGGGTCATCCTGAAGGGTCGTTCTAAAGGATCATCTTGAAGGGTCGTCCTAAAGGGTCATCCTGAAGGGTAGTCCTCAGGGGTCATCCTGAAGGGTCGTCCTGAAAGGGTCATCCTGAAGGGTCATCCTGAAGGGTCGTCCTGAAGGGTCGTCCAGAATGGTCTTCCTAAGGAGTCGTCCTAAAGCGTCATCCTGAAGGGTCATCCTGAAAGATCGTCCTGAAGAGTAATCCTGAAGGGTTCTCCTGAAGGATCATCCTGAAAGGTCATCATGAAGGGTCGTCCTGAAGTGTCATCCTGAAGGGTCATCCCGAAGGATCGTCCTGTAGGGTCATCCTGAAGGGAAATCCTGAAGGGTCATCCTGAAGGTTCTTCCTGAAGGGTCTTCCTGAAAGGTCGTCCTGAAGTGTCATCCCGAAGTGTGGTCCTGAAGGGTATTCCTGAGGGTTCGTCCTCAAGGGTCATCCTGAAGGTTCATCTTAAACGGTCGTCCTGAAGGGTGATCCTGAAGGGTCATTCTGAAGGGTTTTCCTGAAAGGTCGTCCTGAAGGGTCGTCCTGAAGGGTCATCCTGAATGGTCGTCCTGAAAGGTCATCCTAAAGGGTATTCTTGAAGGGTCGTCCTTAGGGGTCATCCTGAAGAGTCGTCCTGAAGGGTCATCCTGAAAGGTTGTCCAGAAGGGTCGTCCTGAAAGGTCATCCTGGAGGGTCATCCAGAAAGGCCATCCTGAAGGGTCATCCTGAAGGGTCATCCTAAAGGGTCCTCATGAAGGGTCGTCCTGAAGGGTCTTCCTGAGGAGTCGTTCTGAAGGGTCATCCTGAAGGGTCATCTGAAGGTTACTACTGAATGGTCATCCTGAAGGGTGGTCCTGAGGGGTATTCCTGAAGAGTCATCCTAAAGGGTTATCCTGAAGGGTCGTCCTGAAGGGTCATCTTAAATGGTCGTCCTGAAGTATGATCCTAAAGGGTCATACCGAAGGGTTGTCCTGAAAAGTTGTCCTGAAGGGTCATCCTTAAGGATCGTCCTGAAGGGTCGTCCTGAAAGGTCATCCTGAAGGGTATTCCTGAAGGGTCGTCCTTAGGGGTCAACTGAGGAGTCGTCCTGGAGGGTCATCCTGAGAGGTCGTCCTGGAAGGTCATCCTGAAGCGTCATCGTTAATGGTCGTCCTGAAAGATCCTGAAGGGTCATTCTGAAGGGTCATCCTGAAGGGTCGTCCTGAAGTGTCATCCTAAAGGGCAATCCTGAAGGGTCGTCCACATGGGTCATCCTGAAGGGTCGTCCTGAAGGGTCATCCTGAAGGGTGGTCCTGAAATGTCATCCTGAAGGGTCATCCTGAAGGGTCAAGGGTCATCCTGAAGGGTCGTCCAGATGGGTCATCCTGAAGGGTCGCCCTGAAGGGTGGTCCTGAAAGGGCATCCTGAAGGGTCATTCTGAAGGGTCGTCCTGAAGGGTCATCCTTAAGGGTCGTCCTGAAGAGTCATGAATGGTCATCCTGAAAGGTCATCCTGAAGGGTCGTCCTGAAGATTCGTCTTGACGGGTCGTCCTGAAAGGTCCTGAAGGGTCGTCCTGAAGGGTCATCCTGAAGGGTAGTCCTCTGGAGTCGTCCTGAAGGGTCGTCCTGAAAGGTTCATCCTAAAGGGTCATTCCGAAGGGTCGTCCTGAAGGTTCGTCCAGAATTGTCTTCCTGATGAGTCGTCCTAAAGGATCATCCTGCAGGGTCGTCCTGAAGAATCATCCTGAAGGGTCGTCCTGAATGGTCATCCTGATGGGTCGTCCTGAAGGGTCGTCCTGAAGGATCGTCCTGAAAGGTCATCCTGAAGAGTAGTCCTAAAGGGTCATCCTAAAGGGTCATCCTGAAGGGTCGTCCAGAAGGGTCTTCCTGAAAGGTTATCCTGAAGAGTCGTCTTGAAGGGTCATCCTGAAGGATTGCAATGAAGGGTCATCCTGAAGGGTCGTCCTGAAGGGTCACCCTGAGGGTTAAATGGTCATCCTGAAGGGTCGTGCAGTAGGGTCATCCTAAAGGGTCGTCCTGAAGAGTCGTCCTAAACGGTCGTCCTGAAGGGTCATCCAACGGTCGTCCTAAAGAGTCATTCTGAAGGGTCGTCCTGAATGGTCATTCTGAAGGATCGTCCTGAAGGGTCATCTTAAAGGGTCGTCCTGAAGGGTCATTCTAAAGGGTCGTCCTGAATGGTCATCCTGAAGGGTTGTTCTGAAGGGTCATCCTGAAGGGTCGTCCTGAAGGGTCGTCATGAAGGGTCGTCCTGAACGGTCCTGAAGAGTCATCCTAAAGGGTCGTCTTAAAGGATCATCCAGAAGGGTCATCTTGAAGTGTCGTCCTGAAAGGTCGTCCGGAAGGGTCATCCTGAAGGGTCATCCTAAAGGTTCATCTTGAAGGGTCGTCCTGAAGAGTCGTCCTGAAGGGTCATCCTGAAGGGTCGTCCTGAAGCGTCGTCCTGAATGGTCATCCTGAAGGGTCGTCCTGAAGAGTACTACTGAATGGTCATCCTGAAGGGTCGTCCTGAAGGGTATTCTTGAAGGTTCGTCCAGAAGGGTCATCTTAAAGGGTCGTCCTGAAGGGTCATTCTGAAGGGTTGTCCTAATGGGTCATCCTGAAGGATCGTCCTGAAAGGTCATCCTGAAGGGTATTCTTAAAGGGTCGTCCTTAATGGTCATCCTGAAGAGTCGTCCTGATGGGTCATCCTGAAAGGTCGTCCTGAAGGGTCGTCCAGAAGGGTCGTCCTGAAAGGTCATCCTGAAGGGTCATCCCGAAAGGCCATCCTGAAGGGTCGTCCTGAAGGGTCATCCTGAAAGGTCGTCTTGAAGGGTCATCCTAAAGGGTCGTCTTGAAGGGTCCTCATAAAGGGTCGTCCTGAAGGGTCTTCCTGAAGAGTCGTCATGAAGGGTCATCCTGAAGGGTAATCCCGATGGGTATTCCTGAAGGGTCGTCCTGAAGGGTACTACTGAATGGTTATCCTGAAGGGTATTCCTGAAGGGTCATCCTGAAGGGTCATCTTAAAGGGTCGTCCTGAAGGGTAATCCTGAAGGGTCATTCTGAAGGGTTGTCCTGAAAGGTCGTCCTGAAGGGTCATCCTGAAAGGTCATCCTGAAGGGTCGTCCTTACGGGTCATCCTGAAGAATCGCCCTGAAGGGTCATCCTGAAAGGTCGTCCTGAAAGGTCATCCTAAAGGGTCATCCTGAAGGGTCATCCTGAAGAGTCGTCCTGAAAGGTTGTCCTGAAGGGTCGTCCTGAAGGATCGTCATGAAGGGTCATCCTGAAGGGTCATCCTAAAGGGTCATCTTGAAGGGTCGTCCTGAAAGGTCATCTTGAAGGGTCGTCTTCAAGGGTAGTCCTCAAGGGTCATCCTGAGGGGTCGTCATGAAGGGTTATCCTGAAGGGTAGTCCTGAAGTGTCGTCCTGAAAGGTCATCCTGAAGGGTGTTCCTGAAGGGTCATCCTGTAGGTTCGTCCTGAAGGGTCATCCTGAAGCGTCATTGTAAAGGGTCATCTTGAAGGGCCATCCTGAAGGGTCATCCTGAAGGGTCGTTCTGAAGGGTCATCCTAAAGGGTCATCCTAAAGGGTCTTCCTGAAGGTTCAATGTGAAGGGTCGTCCTGAAAGGTAGTCCTAAAGGGTCATCCTGGAGGGTCGTCCTGAAGGGTCATCCTGAAGGGTCGTCCAGAAGAATCGTCCTTAATGGTAATCTTGAAGGGTAGTCCTGAAGGGTCATCTTGAAGGGTAATTATAAAGGGTCGTCTTGAAGGGTCATTTTGAAAGGTCATCCTGAAGGGTCGTCGTGAAGGGTCATCCTGAAGATTCGTCCTGAAGGGTCATCCTGAAGAATCGTCCTGAAGGATAATCCTGAAGGGTCGTCCTGAAGGATAATCCTAAAGGGTCGTCCTGAAGGGTTGTGCCGAAGGGACGTCCTGAAGGGTCATCCTGAAGGGTTATCCTGAAAGATCGTCCCGAAGTGTAATCTTCAAAGGTCATCCTGAAGGCTCGTCCTGAAGTGTCATTCTTAAGATTCGTCCTGAAGGGTCATCCTGAAGGGCCGTCCCTTAGGGTCGTCCTGAAAGGTCCTGAAGGGTCATCCTGAAGGGTCGTCCTGAAGAATAATCTTGAAGGGTCATCCTGAAGGGTCATCCTGATGGGTCATCCTGAAGGGTAGTCCTGAAGTGTCGTCCGGAAGGGTCTTCCTGAAAGGTCATTCTGAAGAGTCATTCTGAAGGGTTGTCCTGAAGGGTTATCCTGAAGGGTCGTCCCCAATGTTCGTCCTGAGGGGTCAAAGGTCGTCCTGAAGGGTCGTCCTGAAGGGTCATCCTGAAGGGTCGTCTTGAAGGGTCGTCTTGAAGGGTCATCCTGAAGGGTAGTTCTGAATGGTCATCCTGAAGGCTCGTCCTGAAGGGTATTCCTGAAGGATCGTCCTGAAGGGTCGTCCTGAAAGGTCCTCTTGAAGGGTCATCCGGAAGGATTGTTCTGAAAGTTCGTCCTGAAGTGTCATCCTGAAGGGTCGTCCTGAAGGGTCATTCTAAAGGGTCATCCTGAAGGGTTATCCTGAAGGGTGGTCCTGAAGGGTCATACTGAAGTGTCATCCTGAAGTGTCGTCCCGAAGGGTCATCCTGAAAGGTCATCCTTATGGGTCATCCTGAAAGGTCATCCTGAAGGATCGTCCCGAAGGGTCATCGGTAAAGGTCATCCTGAAGGCTCGTCCTGAAGGGTCATTCTGATGATTTGTCATGAAGGGTTGTCCTGAAGGGTCATCCTGAAGGGCAGTCCCTTAGGGTCGTCCTGAAAGGTATTGAAGGGTCATCCTGAAGGGTCGTCCTGAAGAATCATCCTGAAGGGTCGTCCTGAAGGGTCATCCTGATGGGTCGTCCTGAAGGGTCGTCCTGAAATGTCCAGAAGGGTCTTCCTGAAAGGTCATCCTGAAGAGTCATCCTGAAGGGTAGTCCTGAAGGGTCATCCTGAAGGGTAGTCCTGAAGGGTCATCCTGAAGGGTCGTCCCCAATGTTCGTCCTGAAGGGTCGTCCTGAAGGGTCGTCCTAAAGGGTTGTCCTGTAGGGTCTTCCTGAAGGGTCATCCTGAAGGGTAGTTCTGAAGGGTCATCCTGAAGGGTTATCCTGAAGACTCGTCCTGAAGGTTCGTCCTGAAGGGTATTCCTGAAGGATCGTCCTGAAGGGTATTCCTGAAGGATCGTCCTGAAGGGTCATGTCCTGAAGGGTCATCCTGAAAGGTCGTCCTGAAGGGTCATCCTGAAGAGTCGTCCTGAAGGGTCATCCGGAAAGGTCGTTCTAAAAGGTCGTATTGAAGGGTCATCCTGAAGGGTCGTCATGTAGGGTCATCCTGAAGGGTCGTCCTGAAGGGTCATCCTGAAGGATCATCGTGAAGAGTCATCCTGAAAGGTCATTGTGAAGGGTCATCCTGAAAGGTCATCCTGAAGGGTCATCGTGAAGGGTCATCCTAAAAAGTCATCCTAAAGGGTCATCCTGAAAGGTCATCCTGAAGGGTCGGCCTGAAGGGACGTCCTTAAGGGTCATCCTGAAGGGTCATCCTGAAGGGTCATCCTCAGCTAGATACCTCGTTTTTCTGCACAGACACCAGCTAGCGAATACCTGTGAAATTAATATCTACGAATTGTGTTAAGTGATTGTGTTGTGTTTTTGTGATTGTATACGTATAGCGCTATACAGTTACATATATAAGATAAAGTGCAGTGTTCTATTTAAATTCAAAACAGTTTTCTGTTACCGTATTCCAAAGGTAGGAGAAATAGTATAAGGTAAGCAGAGTAAACTTCGCGTATTTAGTTAATTAGAGACCGCTTTGATTTTTTGTTGTTGTTGATTTGTATTTTCTCTTTGCAGTTTTTATTGCTGAATTGGGAGCGAAATGGCTTGTGAAGGTTGCGTGAACCTAGAGGTCCGTCTCAGGATGTGTGAGGAGGAAATTCGTCTTCTCAGGAGTGCGCTCCGTGAGAAGAGTGAACCTTCCCCACAACCCAAAGAGCGTTCCACTTCTTCCCCTACTGTCACTGCCATGAGGGTGGCGCTTCCGGGGTCCCGTTTGTTCGAGCCCGCGTTCGGTAGACGTGCGCCCTGTGGAGCAACCGCTGCTCTAGCCAATCGTTTGCTCTACTGGAGGATGAAGTGGCTGAAAACCAGGAGTTCTTGGTGGTGGGGGACTCCATGGCGAGGGTTATGACGACATCCTGCAGCGGAAGACTAATCGACGTTGCAGCTTGTATGTCCAACCGAGACGTGGGATCGTCGATTGTACCCGGTCCATCAGGGAGCAAGGACGGATGAACACGGTTACGATTGTTCATACGGGAAGTAACGATGTGGTAGGGTGAGATCAGAGGAGCTTGTTCGGAATTACAAGGTCCTCCTTCAGGAGATGAAGGAACGTGGAGCCGTCACGTAGTCTGTGGGATCCTCCCGAGGATCCACGCAGGCTCGTGTTGGAACAGTAGAGCCATAGGGATCAATGAAGGATATCGCAGTTGTGCACACAATTGGGATACCACTTTCTTGATCCTTGGTATCTCTTTTCTAGGCGCCATGACCTTTACACTTCTGATGGGATCCATCTTACCCGCAGAGGCAAAGATGTTCTTACAAACCTCATTGTGTGAGTTTGTAATGAACTAGCTCCTTTTTTAGGTAGAAGCCCAAAGGGAAGGGGAAATAGAAGGTACTTGGAGTATAGCATTAATGTAGAACAATGTCAATGCCAATATAGGACAAAATATAATTTCAGGATTTAATGTCGCTAGAGGACGAAATGACACATTAGGATGTAATGTCATAGGACAAAATGTCGCAATGGGATGTAATGAGAGTGGGGACAAAAGATCACGATGGGAAGTATTGATAGTGGAGAACAAAATATCACGAGGATGTAATGATAATGGAGGACAAAATATCACGGTAGATATAATGTCAGTGAAGAACAAAATATAATTTTAGGAGGGATTCCGGACGTCGATGAAGGCCAAATTATCATGATAGGATGTAATGTCCTCTAGAGGACGAAATGTCACATTAGATGTATGACATAGGTCGCAATGGGTGTAATGACAGTGAGGGACAAAAGATCCGATGGGAAGTAATGATAGTAGAACAAAATATCACGATAGGATAATGAGGAGAAAAATATCACGGTAGGATATAATGTCAGTGATAGTGGAGAACATAATATCACGATAAAATAATGATAATAGAGAAAATATCACGGTAGGATATAATGTCAGTGAAAGACAAAATATAATTTAGGAGGGATCCGGACAGAATGTCCAAATGAAGGCCAAAGTATCATGATAGGATGTAATGTCGCTAGAGGACGAAATGTCCTGTGGATGTAATAGGACAAAATGTCGCAATGGGATGCAATGAGAGTGGAGGATAACGATCGATGGAAGTAATGATAGTGGAGAAAAATATCACGTAGGATGTTATGGAGGAGAAAATATCACGGTAGAATATATTGTCAGTGAAGGACAAAATATCATTTTAGGAAGGGATACGGACAGAATGTCAATGAAGGGCAAAATATCCCGGAGGTAATGTCAGTGAAGACAAAAGATCACGATGGGATGTAATTATAGTGGAAGGAAAAAATATCATGTATGCTCGTAGTATTAGGAACAAATTTCAAGAAATACAGGCGTATGTCAAAAGCAAAAATCCCGATATGATAGGAATAACTGGTACAGAGTTCGAAGCTCAATTTAATATTGCGGGATTTAAACACTTTCAACAGGATAGAAACCACAAGAAAGGTGGGGGTGTTCTATTGTACGTTAAAAACAATGTTCATGCTTGTGTTTTAGAGAAAGTGAAACAGGATGCATATGATAGTTTGTGGGTTGAGTTAACCCAAACAAATGGACAAAAAATGAATAGGTGTTTCTAGGCCAAAGACATTATCATTAGCAGACGACCAACTGTTATTTCAGAACTCTAGTTTCTGCAACCGAGACTTATTGTTATGGGTGATTTCAATTTTACTGACATTGATTGGATGACCCTTGAACATGGCCATATAGGTAGTCGCTTGATTGATTTTCTTGGTGACAATTACTTAATTCAGCATGTAAAAGAGCCCACAAGATATGGAAACTTACTCGATCTTTTGATCACTAGCCGCGAAAGCATGGTAACTGATGTAGAAGTCGGTGAATCTGTTGCAAATAGCGATCACAACCTAGCTAGATTCAAACTCCTAAACAATTTTAGAAGATACTTGTGTTTCTAAATACCCGATTTCAGTAAAGCTCAGTTCATAGGGGAACGTCAGGAGCTTCAGCTTACAGATTGGGAGGCAAAATTAAACGAAAGACCTGTAGATCAGATGTGGGAAATATTTCAAAATACGCTCACTAAGATGATTCAAACTTACATTCCTTTTAAGGACAGACGTCCCCCAAACCAGGCTCGCCCAAAGTGGCTCGACAAAGAAACTGAAAAAAGTATTGCTAAAAAGAGACAGCCTTATAAGAAATATAAGTACTCGGGTGCATCTAATTACTATGAAAATTATTTATAAATACTGAGAGATTTAAAAAAGAAAATAAGTAAAAGAAAACGACAATACGAAATGAACATCGCTGATAAATCCAAAGAGAATCCCAAAGAATTCTATAGTTACATTAGAGATAAAAAGGTTGTTAGGAATCACATTGGTCCACTATTATCTGCTGACGGTCAACTTGAATATTCAAATGAAGGAATGTGTAATCTCTTAAACAATTATTTTAGCTCGGTATTCGTAAACGAAACACCTCAAAGTGAATTCCAAACTGAAACCTGTGAAAAGTCTGGGGTAAACTTACTCACTACGGTAAATATAACAAAAGAAAAAATTAAAAGGTGTATAGACAAACTCAAAGTTAATAAAACACCAGGCCCTGACGGTTGGCATCCAAGAATCTTAAAGGAAATTAAATTGTTGTTCCATTAGAAATTATTTTCAAGAAATCCATCATATCCGGAGATGTCCCAAGAAAAGGAAGCTAGCTAACGTTACTCCCGTATTCAAAAAAGGTGACAAAAAGAAACCAAATAACTATAGGCCTATAAGTTTGACTTCAATCGTAGGAAAAATAATGGAAACTATCATCAGAGATGCTATCGAACATCATTTAGAAAGTAACCGTTTGATAAATGATAGCCAGCATGGTTTCAGACGGAAACGTTCTTGCGTGACTAACTTACTCGAATTCTACAACACAGTTATCTCGAATTATGACAAAAGAAACAATATAGATTTAATATATCTAGACTTTGCAAAAGCTTTTGATACCGTCCCACACGAAAGACTACTTACTAAATTAGCTTTGCATGGAATAAGTGGTAGCCTATTAGGTTGGACTAGTAATTGGTTGAATGGTCGAAAACAGAGAGTTGTTTTAAATGGAAAAACTTCTGGATGGAAAAGTGTTGCAAGTGGAGTTCCTCAGGGTTCCGTTCTTGGGCCACTTCTATTCATAGTATATAAATGATATAGACCATGGACTAAAATCTACTGTTTCCAAATTTGCTGATGATACAAAACTGTGCGGAGTGGCAAATGATCACTCAAACCAATTAGATATTCAAGAAGATTTAGATCAATTACAGCAATGGTCTGAAAAGTGGCTAATGAAATTTAACACAAGTAAATGCAAGGTAATGCACATAGGTAAAAATAACAGTAAGTACGATTACAAGTTATTTGGAAATTCGTTAACAAAAGTGGATAGTGAAAAAGATCTCGGCGTAATTATCAGTAACGACCTCAAATCATCCAAGCAGTGTATTTCAGCCTCTGAGAGAGCAAATAAGATTCTGGGACTGATTGCGCGATCTTTTGATTTCAAAAGTCCATCACTCATTAACAAGCTATATAAATCGTTAGTTCGTCCACATTTTGAATATGCTATTTCTGTATGGTCACCGAATCTCATTAAAGACATTGACAGACTGGAAAAAGTACAACGGCGAGCTACAAAACTGATTCCAAATATCAAAAATAAATCATACGAAAATCGACTAAACCACATGAATCTGTTTTCCCTAAAAAAGCGTAAACTCAGAGGTGACTTGATACAGGTCTTTAAGATTTTAAAGGGAATTGACAACATCAAAAGTGACCAAATTTTCACATTGAATGAGAATCAGACAAGAAACAATGGTCTCAAACTATCCGGAAATAGATTCAATTTAGAAGTAGGTAGAAACAACTTTGCCAACCGTGTAGTAAATGAATGGAAAAAACTTCCTGCACAGGTAGTGCAATGTAGTTCAGTTCGAAGCTTTAAGAATCATTTAGATAAATACCTAAGTAAGATGCTGTAATGATTATAATTTATCTTATATTATTTGTTTTAGTTTTGCTATCATTTGTCTGTCTGATTTTCATTTATTATTAGTTATATGTCAATTTATCATTATTTACTATTTACCTGTTTGTTTATTATTTAACTATACTTATGCATTTATTTATGTATTTTTTTTTGTTATTTAGATTATTATAGTTTTTATTTATTGTTTTATTATTAATATGATCTTTATTTTTCGCATCCGACCTAGATATGGATCAAAAGGTCTCCTGTCGGCATGCTCCGCCTTTGTAATCCTTTAAAGGGTCATCCTGAAGGGTCGTCCTGAAGGGTCATCCTAAAGGGTGGTCCTGAAGGGTCATCCTGAAGGGTCCTGAAGGGTAGTCCTGAAGGGTCATTCTGAAGGGTCGTCCTGAAGGGTCATCCTGAAGGGTCATCCTAAAGTGTCTTCCTGATGGGTTATCCTGAAGTGTCGTCCTGAAGGGTCGTCCTTCGAAGGGTCGTCTTGAAGGGTTATCCAGAAGGGTCATCCTGAAGGGCCATCCTGAAGGGTCGTCCTGAAGTGTCATCCTGAAAGATCAATCTGAAGGGTGGTCCTAAAGGGTCGTCCTGATGGGTCGTCCTGAAGGATCATCCTGAAGGGTCATCCTGAAGGGTCGTCCTGAAGGGTCATACTGAAAGGTCATACTGAGGAGTTTTTCTGCGATCCTGAGGGGTCCTGCGGTCCTGAGGGGTCCTGCGGTCCTGAGGGGTCCTGCGCTCTTGAGGGGTCCTGCTGTCGTGAGGGGTCCTGCGGTCCTGAGGGGTCCTGCGGTCGTGAGGGGTCCTGTGGTCGTGAGGGGTCCTGCGGTCGTGAGGGGTCCTGTGGTCGTGAGGGGTCCTACGGTCCTGAGGGGTCCTGCGGTCCTGAGGGGTACTGCGGTCCTGAGGGGTCCTGCGGTCCTGAGGGGTCCTGCGGTCCTGAGGGGTCCTGCGGTCCTGAGGGGTCCTGCGTTCCTGAGGGGTCCTGCGGTCCTGAGGGGTCCTGAGGGGTCCTGCGGTCCTGAGGGGTCCTGCAGTCCTGAGGGGTCCTGCGGTCCTGAAAGGTCCTGCGGTCCTGAGGGGTCCTGCGGTCCTGAGGGGTCCTGCGGTCCTGAGGGGTCCTGCGGTCGTGAGGGGTCCTGCGGTCCTGAGGGGTCCTGCGGTCCTGAGGGGTCCTGCGGTCCTGAGGGGTCCTGCGGTCCTGAGGGGTCCTGCGGTCCTGAGGGGTCCTACGGTCCTGAAAGTCCTGCGGTCCTGAGGGGTCCTGCGGTCCTGAGGGGTCCTGCGGTCCTGAGGGGTCCTGCGGTCCTGAGGGGTCCTGCGGTCCTGAGGGGTCCTGCGGTCCTGAGAGGTCCTGCGGTCCTGAGGGGTCCTGCGGCTCTGAGGGGTCCTGCGGTCCTGAGGGGTCCTCGGTCCTGAGGGGTCCTGCGGTCCTGAGGGGTGCTGCGGTCCTGAGGGGTCCTGCGGTCCTGAGGGGTCCTGCGGTCCTGAGGGGTCCTGCGATACTGAGGGGCCCTGCGGTCGTGAGGGGTCCTGCGGTCGTGAGGGGTCCTGCGGTCCTGAGGGGTCCTGCGGTCCTGAGGGGTCCTGCGTTCCTGAGGGGTCCTGCGATCCTGAGGGGTCCTGCGGTCCTGAGGGGTCCTGAGGGGTTCTCCGGTCCTGAGGGGTCCTGAGGGGTCCTGCGGTCCTGAGGGGTCCTGCGGTCGTGAGGGGTCCTGCGGTCCTGAGGGGTCCAGCGGTCCTGAGGGGTCCTGCGATCCTGAGGGGTCCTTCGGTCCTCAGGGGTCCTGTGGTCCTGAGGGGTCCTGCGGTCCTGAGGGGTCCTGCGGTCATGAGGGGTCCTGCGGTCCTGAGGGGTCCTGCGGTCCTGAGGGGTCCTGCGGTCCTGAGGGGTCCTCGGTCCTGAGGGGTCCTGCGGTCCTGAGGGGTCCTGCGGTCCTGAGGGGTCATGCGGTCCTGAGGGGCCATGCGGTCCTGAGGGGTCCTGCGGTCCTGAGGGGTCCTGCGGTCCTGAGAGGTCCTGCGGTCGTGAGGGGTCCTGCGGTCCTGAGGGGTCCTGTGGTCCTGGGGGATCCTGTGGTCCTGGGGTGTCCTGCGGCCCTGGGGGGTCCTGCAGTCCTGGAGGGTCCTGCGTTCCTGGGGGGTCCAGCGTTCCTGGGGGGTCCTGCGGTCCTGGGGGGTCCTGCGGTCCTGGGGGGTCCTGCAGTCCTGGGGTGTCATGCGGTCCTGAGGGGTCCTGCGGTCCTGAGGGGTCCTGCGGTCCTGGGGTGTCCTGCGGTCTTGGGGGGTCCTGCGGTCCTGAGGGGTCCTGCGGTCTTTGGGTGTCCTGCGGTCCTGGGGTGTCCTGCGTCCTGAGGGGTCCTTCTGTCCTGAGGGGTCCTGAAGGGTGAGAACTAGATTCACAAATGGTCCCACATACCGATAACGAGCCCTTTAGTGAAATCCGGGCAACTCTGAAATATTGATATCTGAATGTTGATTTATGAGAATCACGTTGGCAACCATACAACTGAAGTGCATTGGTATATCTAACGTAATTCATTTCCATGACTGATTGTCTATCTATATCTATATCTAACTATATATCTAAATCTATCTATATCTATGTCTGCCTGCCTGCCTGCCTGTCTGCCTGCTTGTCTCTGTCTGTCTTCCTGTCCGCCTGCCTGCTGTCTGTCTGTCTATCTGTCTGTCTGTCTCTGTCTGTCTGCCTGCCTGCCTGCTTGCCTGTCTGCCTGTCTGTCTTTCTGTCTTTGCCTATCTGACTGTCTGTCTGTCTGTCTAGCTATCTAGCTATATTTCTTAGGACTATGAGTAGGTATAGTGTAATTGGAAGACTGGATAGAAGAGCACACTCAAAGTGGAAACACAAAATTAAGATTACCAGACTAGTGGAAAAAATAAGCTCAGTTAAATCTGACAAGGCTATCTTGATAAATTGAGAAAAAAAAAGAATAAACGAGACGTTTAAAAAATGTTTTCTCTCGGTATTTACAAAAGGGAAGAGAGATACGATACCTGACCTCAAGAAGGATGATGTAGACATAGTCATCGTATTAAGACAGTAGAGCAAGATTTGTAGAAATGAATTTAGATTAGACATTTAGATTTAGGAGAGATAGGCAGGAACTAGTTTACTAACAGAGTGGTGAGCGACTAGAATAGACTTAGTAACCATGTAGTGAGCGCTGAAACTACTAGTTTTTTTAAAAGAAGGTTAGATAACTTTGTGGATGGGGATGAAAGGTGTTAATGGACTTGGAACTGCCTAGTGTAGGCCTTATGGTCTCTTGCAGTCTCCTTTACTCTTATATTCCTATGTTCTCTCTTTTCTTCTGATGTTCTCTCTCTCTCTTGGTGGTCTTTAATAAGGCGCTATTCACACTAGCGGTTTCAATTACAGTATGAATTAATGGAGGCGTTCACACAAAAACGCACGGTTCTCCCTTGACTATGCAATAACTCCGTGGTTTCCATGCGGTTCAAACCGGTAATATGAACAGGGCCTAACGCAGGGAGATTCTTAATGCTTTTTGTGTCTTTTAAGTAGAGGTATGCCTCACTAACCTATCTCTTTGGGATCTATTTTGAAAAGCCCGAGGGATAAGGTCTCTGCCTAGCACTTAGATGTACCAGTTTCACCAAGATATCGTTGAAGCCTGTTGTCTTACGAATCAGTGTAACAATAAACAGTTATAGTCGACTTTAGGGTTTATGGACTCTACTTGGCTGCTTGGCATGAGCCAAAGCAAAGACAGATTTAAGCAGGTAGAAAAAGATGATGTATAGACAGACAGACAGACAGGTAGAGAGAAAAGGAGAGAAAAAAAGAGACAGAAAGAGAAAGTAAAAGAGAAAGCGAAAGACAGAAAGAGGGAGAGACAGAGAAAGGGAAAGACAGAGAAAGGGAAAGGACAGAGAGAAAGGAAAATACAGAAAGGAAAAGAGAGAGAGAAAGGAAGAGACAGAAAAATGGAAATATAGAGAGAAAGGGAGAGGAAAAGAAAAAGACATAAGCACACACACAGGTCTAAATCACCACCCGCACAGTCTTAACAATCTTGTGAGGCCCCAGTTAAAACTATTGTTAATATGAGTGCGAATATATACCGAATATAATGATTTATTGGTATATGTTGTTGTTAATCACACCACCAGCGAATAAGTAATTGACAACCAGGTCAAACAACGAGTACAAACAAATCGCTGTTTGAATTGGACAGTGTGAACAAAATGGTAAATTAAACATATAAATAGGTGTTGGGTTGCTCAAGTTGGTGCACATGTATATGTGAACATATGTACACACTTATGTGCACATGCGTAGGAAAGTACACATAAATTCTCTCTCTCTCTCTCTCTCTCTCTCTCTCTCTCTCTCTCTCTCTCTCTCTCTCTCTCTGGGTGCCTTCACACGTCGACCTTGCTGGCAACGACACGGTGGACCGTATTGCCAAAGCAGCTTGTGCCTTCGTCTTTGATAACGAACGCGTAGTACCCTCTCTCACATGCCTCAAAAACAGAATACACGCAGCCACTCACACCATAACAACACGCCGAAGGGATGCGGAACGAGCCACCAGTGTCTCCATTCAACACCACGACCACTTCCTACCCAGCCGCCACAAGTATCGCCGACGTGGACCCATGGTACGGAGACACAATGTTGTCAGTGCTCGGCTCAGACTCGGATATCGACCTGTGTGGCAAATATCCCAGGCGGAAGATATGCCACATTACTCATCATGTAGGCTGTGTAACCGCCCTAACGCCAACACTCTTGAACATTACTGTCTCCAATGCCCCATTGTGACAGACAGTATTCCACAGAGACAAGACGTGATAACTGTATGTAAATATTTACTTAGTGACGACAACTTAGATACACTCCTAGCTCGCCACCCCCATTTTGGGGGATTTTGATTGTTAAATCCAATCATACCTCCTTTTGTATCTCTTTATATAATAATATGACTAATATACTATTGTTTGTCGCCCTCAGAAGCAATGAATTTATTAAACGGTGGACCATCTTACCAAGGCAGCCTATACCTACGTCATGGACGTCACGCGCAATGCTCACCCTATCATGCCTTAAAACAAGATACGAGTACACGCAGCCACTCATGCCAAGTCAACACACCGAAAGATGCGGAACGGTCTACCGATATCCCCATACGACCACCTCCTACCCAACCGCCACAAGTAACGCCGAAGGCAAGACCATGGTACGAAGGCACAATAATGTCAGTGCTCGGCTCGGACTTGGGAGTCGACCTGTGTGACGGGGCTCCCAGACGGATGATATGCCACGGTGATCACCGTGCGGGCTGTGTAACCGTCCTAACACGAACACCCATGGTATTATTGTCTCCAGTGACCCATAGTGACAGACAATATTCCCCGGAGACGGGGCATGATGATGATTATATATAAACCACTATCCCGCCATCACCATTTCGGGGGATCCTGAATAATTATTGTATTATGTCTCCATTTAAAGAATGTGTGTAATATATGACATGTCCTCTAACACAATGCTGTGATAGATGTACTATTGTTTGCCGCCCACGGGCGTAATAAATTTATTAAAACCAAAATCTCTCTCTCTCTCTCTCTCTCTCTCTCTCTCTCTCTCTCTCTCTCTCTCTCTCTCTCTCTCTCTCTCTCTCTCTCTCTCACACACACACACACACACACACACACACACGCGCGCGCGCGCACACACACACACACACACACACACACACACACACACACACCTCTCATGGCGCTGTGGTTAGAGCTCTGGCCTGCCACTACGGAGGTCCGGGTTCGATCCTCGCCCGGGGCTGAAATAATATCAGTATCGCAGCGCTGAGGGGTGTTACTCCAACTCTCGTGGGCGGGGAGTTGGGTGTGTGTGTGTGTGCAAGGTCATAGCATTACCCATAGATCGGACCTACGAGCTCTGAGCTCTCTTCCAGGAGGGAAATAGCTGTCGATCACGAGTCCAACACGTGAACACGTCAAAGACCAAAGAACTCCACACACACACACACACACACACACACACACACACACACACACACACACACACACACACACACACACACACACACACACACACACACACACACACACACACACACAGAGCACGCTCGATTACACAGACCTATTGATTGCTCTGTTCCTTGTTATCAGTATTCGGGTTATTTATGGCATTTTTCAACAGATAAAAGTTTTTAATTTCCTTTTTGGAAGAAGTATATGTGGAACACACCGCTGCGTCATTTAGTGGACCGTTCCACTTATTGCATTGTGGTAAAGTATTGTTTTGGTACGTTAAGGTTCCTTACCATGTCACGATGTTTCATAACTTTGAGCTTTGCTTCAAACCGTTTCATTGTTTTTTTTTTTCATTTTTCATATTCAGCATTTAAGGAAACAGTCTGGTATTTCTGTGATTTATGTCCTGCGATTTATTGTTGATAGTGTTACAAATGTTATGTTTTGTAATTATTATTTTTGTTATCGATTCATTTGATTTATTAGTTGACCGCTAACTTGGTAATACAATCATGTCTAAAGCGGTTGGACAAAATATCACCCCTTGTCCTACTTTAACCCGACCATTTCAAGGGCATGTGACCTGAGCCCCTCCCCCCACTTTCCTCATCCCCTTCTATGTCCCCCTCATTTCTTCATATATACTTGTACCTTAACCTTATGTAAGCATTCTGCTGAAGAGGACTACAGATAGTAGTCGAAATATACAGTTTCTCTGTACTTTCCGTTATTATTCCTCCAATAGTGGGTTAACAGTGATCTTTTACAAATGTGTTAGAACATACTATTTTCCATTCAACTATATAATTATGTTAAAACTGTCAAGGAGGTTAATTAGTACAAGTTCAGTGAGGAGTGCGTATTCCTTGATATTTTATACTAATTACCATCTCATCCTCATTTCTGTCTGTGTTTGAAGAGATTTCATATTCTGAAAAAAATGTGCGATTATATTTTGAGAATAAAGGAAATATAATATTTTGAAAATATGTCTTTATATATTAAGGACAGAAGAGATATTGCTTTGAAAAAAAAAAACGCGTACACATATTTTGAGAAAAAATATGTGTTCGTAACCTGTGAACGTTTTAATCTTCATGTAAATTTTAGTTGTGACCCATGTGAGTGCCTAAGATGTGCTCAAGATAATCACCTCAATGTGTCTCGAGTCACAAAGGATTATAAAGGAGGATGCGAAAAAGAAAATCATAATAATAATAGATGAATAAATAAAAACTATAATAATGTAAATAACATATAAAATACATAGATAAATGCATAGGTATAGTTGAATAATAAACAAACAGGTAAATAGTAAATAATAATATATTGACATATACCTAATAATAAATGAAAATCAAACAGACAAATGATAAAAAAACAAAAACAAATAATATAAAATTTATAATCATAACAGCATCTTGCATAGGTGTTTATCTAAATGATTCTTAAAAGCTTCGAACTGAACTACATTGCACTGCCTGTAAAATAGATGATAATCATCACAGCATCTTGCTTAGGTGTTTATCTAAATGATTCTTAAAGCTTCGAACTGAACTACATTGCACTGCCTCTGCAGGAAGTTGCATCGAATGGAAACCGAAAACCCCACAGAAGCTTCCTACAGACATTTCTAGGAAGAAACTTCGATCTCGTGTCTGTTCTATTAGTATGTGGAACTGTTTATATTTCAAGAACTTGTCGTAGTGAATGGAGGAGAGCAGTCACCGGTTCACAGCACTCCTTATGTAATTAAGGTTTTGGAAATACAAAGCTCATATGAAGAAATCTTGGGTCTAGTTCGAAGAACGACTGCCAGCCCCTCGAGGACGCACCTCCAAATG